>NC_079504.1:66782625-67101967 GCF_030052815.1 Hevea brasiliensis | reverse complement strand
GAATTTTAGTTCATAAATGATGTTTACAATATTTATTTTGGAAATAAATATGTTGGTTCGGGTTTTATGTATGATGGACTTTATTATCTAGATAATAATGTTAAATACAAATCTAATACAAGCAATCTAAAAGAATGCAATGCCATGATGAAAATCAACTCAAGTTCAAAATATATTTGGCACCTAAGGTTAGGCCATGTTGCAGAAGATAGGATTGCAAAGCCGAGGAAAATGAGGATTTTATCCTTATTGGGTTTTGGACCTACTCCAACTTGTGAATCCTGCCTTCAGGGCAAAATGACTAAATCACCCTTTGTTGGACAAGGACTAAGAGCTGAAAATATTTTGGAGCTAATACATAGTGATGTATGTGGTCCATTTAAAGAAATGGCTAAAGGCAGTTTTCATTATTTTATTATCTTTACTGATGATAAATCAAGGTTTGGGTATTTGTATTTAATGAAATACAAACATTAATCCTTTGAAAAGTTCAAAGAATTAAAATCTGAAGTAGAAAATCAAACAGGAAAAAGTATTAAAGCTCTTCGATCAAATCGTGGAAGTGAATACTTGACTACTGAATTTGATGAATACTTAAGAGAGCATGACATTGTTTCCCAGCTAACTCCTCCAGGAACACCACAACTGATTGGTGTATTTGAAAGGAGAAATCGTACCCTATTGGATATGGTACGTAGTATGATGAGATATAGTAATATGCCAATCTCCTTTTGGGGATTTGCATTAGAATCAGCTTTGTATATTCTGAATAGGATTCCAACAACATCAGTGTCTTCCACACCTTATGAGATATGGCATGGAAGAAAATCAAGTCTTAAGCATGTTAAGATTTTGGGTTGTTCAGCTTATATTAAAAAGCTGAACACTGATAAATTAGAAACCATATCAGAAAAGGGTCGATTTGTTGGATATCCAAAAGATAGTTTTGGATATTATTTTTATTTGCCCACATCACTAAAGGTTGTGATAAGTTGAGATGCCACATTTCTTGAATAATAGTTTGTTCAAGAAGGAGGCAAAAGAAGGCAAATAGAGTTAGAATTGGAGAATTCTGACCAACAAACAGATCAGATGGATATAGATCCATCTAATCAATCTAAACCTATTGATGAAACATCTACAACTATTCCTCGTAGAACAACCAGGGTTTCTCACCCACCCGTGAGATATGGTTTCCTTCATGAAGAAGAATAAGAGTTGTCTACTCATGAAGAAGTATATCATGGAGATGATTCACTACCTACGAAGAAGCTATATCAGATATAGACTCTTCAAAATGGATTGATGCTATGAAATCTGAGATTGATTCCATGTATAAGAATCAAGTTTGGGATCTTGTTGACCCACCTGAAGGTATTGTACCTATAGGGAACAAATGAGTTTTCAAGAAGAAAATTGGTTCTGATGGAAAGGTAGAGACCTATAAGGCAAGGCTAGTAGCGAAAAGGGTTTCACCAAAGGTAAGGAATCGACTATGAGGAGACTTTCTTGCTTGTTGCCATGCTTAAATCAATTAAGATTTTATTAGCAATAGCTGCATACTATGACTATGAGATTTGGCAGATGGATGTCAAAACAGCTTTTCTCAATGGATACATTGAAAAAAATATTTTCATGGAACAACCTAGGGGTTTTGAATCCCAAGATGGTTCCAAGGTATGCAAGCTAAAGCGATCCATTTATGGGTTGAAGCAAGCTTCGAGGAGTTGGAACATCCGTTTTGATGAAGCCATTAAATGATTTGGTTTTATCAAAAATGAGGATGAGCCATGTGTATAGAAGAAGGTTAGTGACAGTGCTATCACTTTCCTTGTCTTATATGTGGATGATATACTATTGATGGGTAATGACGCAAGTATGTTGACAACTGTAAAGGTATGGTTGTCAAATACATTCTCCATGAATGACTTAGGGGAGGCAACCTATATTCTTGGGATTCGCATCTATAGAGATAGAGCGAAAAGAGTAATTAGTTTGTCCCAAAGTCTATACTTGGAAAAGGTGTTAAAGAGGTTTAACAGGCTTGATTCCAAGAGAGGATTGTTACTAGTGAGACATGGTATCCACCTTTCTAAAGAGATATCTATAAAAATGCCTAAAGAAAGAGATAAAATGGCCATGATTCCATATGCTTTGGCTATTGGAAGTTTGATGTATGCAATGTTATGTGCTAGGCTGGATATTACATATGTTGTTAGTTTAACTGACAGGTATCAATCTAATCCAGGTTTGGAACACTGGATAGTTGTCAAGAATATCCTTAAGTACTTGCGAAGAACTAAGGATTAATTCTTGATATATGGAGGTGGAGACTTGAAATTGAATGGTTATACTGATTCTGATTTCCAATTAGATATCGATGATAGAAAGTCTACCTTTGGATATTTGTTCATTTGTAATGGAGGTGCAGTCAGTTGGAAGAGTTCAAAACAGAGTACGACTGCAGATTCCACTATCGAGACTGAGTATATTGCTGCATCAAATGTTGCAAAGGAAGCTGTTTGGATATAATAAATCCCGGTCTCACTAGAAATCCAAACACATAGAAAGGCACTACCACATTATCAGAGAAATAGTTAGGCAAGGCGATTTAGCCATGCAAAAAATAACACCAACAGATCCATTCACTAAGCCTTTGTCACAAGCTTAGTTAGACCGACATCTTGAGAAGATGGGTCAAAGATATTGTAATGAATGGCTCCAGTGCTAGTGGGAGATTGTTAGTAGTATGCCCTGGAGCATATCATTTAGCATGTATCTTGTACATCTTTTATTAATAAAAGGCATTTTTACTTTTCTGTTTACATAATATACTTATGTGTAATAGAAAAGGTCCATTGATATTTTGTTAAAAATTATATTCTTAAGTTGTTAAGAATATGAGTGACAGTATTTCTAGCATAAAGTAACATAAATAGGTTCACAATCGAGGATATTTCACAATAAGGATATGACTTATCTAGTAAGATTGTATTTATGTTTGTTCCAAAGTTATTTATATGAGATATAAATAAGATGGAATGGTGAGTCTCATGCCATATAACAAACATGATAGGCACTTATACATATAAGTAGGCCGAACCAGTGACATTTATGACAAGCACATGGAGTTTACTCTTGTCAATGTATTGTCATAAATCATATTAGTGCATATAATCTTTAGACCTGAGATAGCACAATTATCTTGTATATAGATGGTTTGAGTTTGATACTACTTTCATACTTGTACTGTGTATGGGTATATGAGCATGTGTTGGCTCTTATTAGTTGCATATGGAGGTAGGTATTGATCAAGATGGAATCTGTTCTTCTAAGTAAACAGGGATAAAATCCTATGCTCATTTAATTGTTCTTGATGTTTCAAGTTCCTGGCCAGATGTATAGATTTATTCAAAAAAGAGTTTCTGATGAGAAAATCTTTTTAATCAAGAACTGGAATTAAAAGAGAACATAATATTCATAGCAAATGGGGTTTGACATAAACCATGACTCCACCTTGAATTGGGATTTTGTAACAGAGAGATTCTAGTGCATGGTAACATATGATTATAGGTTCATTTAAGGTAAACCTTATTAGTGATTGGGTGGCCATGGCATGCTATGCTAGGTGTTAACCATGGTCTATGATGTGCATAAAATGATTTAGAGAAATCATTTGTGGTAAGAAAGAGTTCTGATGATATTAAGAGTTGATATCATGTCTCATTGCCAATTAGTGATGAGCCTAGTATGTCACACACATACACAAGTAATCACCTAATTAAATATGATCTAATTAATTAATTAAAGAGTTTAATTGATTAATTAAATAGGTTTGGTTTGCAATTAGATTGCAAAGTCCCTAGCATGACTTGAAACCAAATCTAGGTTATTAGATGTACAGTATAAGTTAAATTTATATTTAAAGTGTTTAAATATGAATTTAATTAATGAGAAATTAATTAATAAAGATTAATTAATTGATTTATATTGAGTTAAATTGATTAGAAGAAGTGAAATAATTATTTTGGGTTGAGAACTCAAAATTAAGACATAGGGGTATTTTGGTCATTTCACAGGGTGACATGTGGCACCATGAGATGGTGACACATGGCACTACACATAAGCTTGCCATATGTCTTTTAATCATGTAAGATGATTAAAGTCAAGATTAAATATAGGTTTAACACTTGGCACAACGTGATTGGGTCAATTAAACCTAGAGCCAATCAGAAGGTGACATGTGGCAAGGGTTTTAAGTTGTGACCTAGCTATATAGGGGAAATGATGAAAAGAAAAATACCTAATTGCTATTTCTTTCATTGGTGCCGCCCCAAAGCACCTCTCCCTTTCATCTTCTTCATCTCTCATCAATTCAAAGATATTTCCCAACAATCTCTTGAATTAAAAATACTAGAAATCGTTTCTAGTGTCCTATTTACATCTGTAATCTCTCAAAAGGCAAAACCTGATTTTCTAATTGATTGGAAAAGCTTTAGAAGCTATTCAAGGGGCTGCCATTGGTGATCTTGGTGTGGACAAGCTAGAGGGACAACATCTAGTGTCCTAGGTGCATCCTAAAGATGCCAAATACACTGCAGTGCATCAAACAGGTTAATGCACTTGTTCTTCATCTAATCCAGGGTTCTAATGAATTAATCTGTTAATTCTAAAATCTTAAATGGAAAATGTAGATCCAAAAATATATTAAAAGTGTTTTAATATGCTGTTTATTATTTAAATCAAATAGATAAAAATAAATCTTGCATGATGCATGTGACCTTAGAAGAAAAATTTTGAATTTCAATGATCTAAACTTGTGTTTTCATGCTTTCGCTCCTTCAATTGGTATCAGAGCCACTATATTTTCCATTTACATTCTTGATTATATGATTTAATTGTGTGGTTTGATCATGAGATGATAGATCCATTGCTAGTTGCAATGATAAAGGTGGCGGCTTGATGAAGACTCCATATGTGCGCATGGTTGGAGCACTTCATATGATACGCATTGTTTGGGCAATGTTTGTGCAATTGTTGTATGATCTAATGCTCATAATTATGTCTATTTTATGTCTAATTAAATTGTTTAATTAGATTTTTAAATCACACAATTAAATTTTGATTCAAATCAAAATTTTAAAAGTTGTTTGAATCTGATTCAAATATGAATTTTTAAAGTTGTTTGAATGTGATTCAAATCTGATTTTTAAAAATTGTTTGAATGTGATTCAAATTTGATTTTTAAAAATTATTTGAATGTGATTCAAATCTGAATTTTTAAGGTTGTTTGAATGTGATTCAAATTTGAATTTTTAAATTTGTTTGAATGAGATTCAAATCTGAATTTTTAAATTTATTTGAATCATATTCAGATCTGGATTTTTAAGTTGAACATGTGATATTCAATTTAATTTAAGTGTGTATCTTTTATTTAATTGTTAAATAGTGATATGCATGATGGATGATCATGGACTATAAAAGACCAATGTGATTGGATTTATTTCTTTAAAGTTTCTTTGGGATTGTAAATTAATTAATTAATTTTAATTTATTTTGGGCATGTATTATTAAGTTTGTAATAATTTTTGGATTGTAATTTCATTTATTTAAGTTCTTGTAAATTCGCCTTGGTATGCCAAGGATTACTATGTAATATTGAATTGTAAGAAGTTCAAGGAGGTCAAGAGCATTGATGGGACTAGTGGGAGGAATTCAATATCAAGTGTTGATTATGTACTCCTTCAGCAACTCTTGTAATATGAATGAATGAAATGCCCCTAGGAATGCCCTGATTCAATTCTTGGTGGCTCAGAATTGAATCCCTTAGAAAGTCTATGATCATACCATATTTATTTTTTTGTCCATGAATGCATGAGATGTATGTGAATATATGCAGTATATGATATATGCATGCTAAATGGATAATGTGCAAAGTGAGACCTTAATAGTAATTAGGATGACTATAAAATCTTCCAAACAAATGATTAAGTTGGAAATGCTATAATTAAAGTAATTATAACATGGGCCCTCTATTGGGACAATTATTTTAAGAAATTTTAAATAGTTGCATAAGATGCAATTAATTTAAGAAATTTTCTTAAGAATAATTGTTAAGCATGAGATGTTGTAAATATGTAAATGGTTTGGTGGCCAGTATTGGATGTACCTAAGGACATTAAAATTATTTGCATAATTACTGGCTCAATGAGATCAACTTAACTAATGCAAGATAAGTCAATAATGGATGTACCTGAGATTTTGAGCATTAGGGGCTAGGTAAAGGATTGAACCTCACGTGAGATGTGATAGGCAAGGAGTTGCTCACTTATAGTTTATTGTAATTCCAATAATAGATGTACCTGAGGATGATTAATAAAATTATAAGAATTCAATCACCCACTAGAAATCCATTCAACTAGGATTTTCGTTTTCTACTTTGGAAGTGTAGGATTTGCTAAGTTAGTGGGAGGACCAATTTGATTAAAAGACTATAATCATTTTGGTTAGTTACTTGATACATTTACTAATTAATCTGGTTATTTTCTGCAGTTAATTTTCTGATAATAATGAGCACAGAACAACCACCACCATCCAATATCCTTGCAAGCATACTTGGTCGCAATAGGTTAACAGGACCTAATCTCTCTGATTGGCTAAGAAATTTGAAACTTGTCCTGAACCTTGAACATATAGGATATGTTCTAGACTCGAATGTTCCTAGTCCCTTACCTCTAGAGGCCACCCAAGAGGAATATGAAACTTTGGACAAGTGGAAGGAGCATGATATGAGAGCTAAATGTTATATGCTTGCTTCCATGAGAAATGAGTTATAGAAGCAGTATGAGAACATGCAGAATGCGAGTGAGATCCTTCTTCACCTACAAGAGTTGTATGGTGAGCATAGCACGAATGCTAGGTATGAGATATCTAAACAGCTATTCCGCATGAGGATATCTGAGGGACAGAATGTTGGTGATCATGTCCACAAGATGATTCGGCTGATTGAGTAGCTGGAACATCTTGACTTTAACATGGATTTCCAACTACAGTAGAATTTGATCCTTCAGTCCCTTCCTGAGTCATTTGGGAATTTTATGACAAATTTCCATATGACTAAGCAGAAATGCACCTTGGCTGGTTTAGTCAACATGTTGGTTATTGTAACACCTCTATGTTCTATAGTGCGTTCTACTGTTCTGGTGACCAGTGTCTGTCCGGACAGTTAGAATGCCTAGAACTAGATTTAAATATTGATGAGGAGACACAAAATAATGAAATACGAGAAAATAAAATACAAGAAAAACAAAGGAAAAATAACAGCAATGAAATGTAACCAAGTTAAACGAGCTGAGAACCCTAGCGATGGGTGACCGCACCGGGAAGTTGTGGCATGGACCATTGATTAGCCATGGACCATAGGGAACCCTGAAAAATATTTTTAAGACATAATTAAAGACCTATTGAAGTATAAATATCATTAAAAATATCAAAGAAAAATTAATTAATAAGTACAAAAAAAAAGTGAGAAATCGAAAAACGAACAAAACTCGATGTTACTGAAAAATCGGGAATGCAACCCGAACAGGGGCATTGTGGTCATTTGATACCCCGAGTTGTCTTTTGACCTAAATGTCCATTAAAAATACATGATATTACACTTGAAAAATGTCATGAAAAATTAAATTGGTGGTACCTAATTCAATTAGCAAAAGATAGGAGCTTAATGTGAGAATTTGGAAATTTAAGAATAAACAAACATTAAATCTCCACTTAGTGGTCCACTAACACCTAAAGTGGACCATTAACCTTCATTTTGGACAGCAGAAACTCACCTTCTTCAACATTGCAAAAAACCAGCCGAAAAAGAAAGGAATTCCTCAATGGCCGAATTCATGCAAGCTTCCATTTCCCATGATCCAAGCCATTTTTCCACTTGATTCCTTCACTAAAATTGTTCTACACCACTGGGGCAGTAGATAGGCAACAAGAAAATCAAGTTTTGGTGAAGTTTTGAAGAGGTTCAAAAGTGGTAAGTATATATTTTTTATTATTGTTTCATTAAACCTTGTGAGGATGTTATGGGTGGTTGAATTGTGGAAGGATTTTTGAAGTTTGATGAGTTAAGGGAGAGGTATATTTTTGGCAGCCATGGAACTTCAATAAGGGCAGTTTGTCCTTGCATGTAAATGGCAGATTAAAGTGTTGATGAAGTGTTTATATGTGTAGGAATATGTAACATCCTCCTGGTAGCAACTCCGTACATTCTCAAGCTTTGTGATGGCCAGGTGTCCTGGACCTAGAACGTCCGAAAAATATTTAAACTAAAGTGAGGAACCATAATTAACTCAAATATTAATGAGAAAAATTTAGTAAAAATTTTAGAAATAAAATACAGTTAAGTCAAATGAGCCGGTGCCCAAGCGATGGGTAACCCAGAGGGAAGTTGCGGTTCTCGCAACGAGGAGCCCTAGACCCAGGGAAAAATTATAAAATAATTTTTGGGACTCCAGAGAAGGGTCATTGAGGTTCCTATGGCATTAGAATGCCAAAAAAAATATTTAGAAAAAATTTTCAATCGGTACAGACAATTTTGGCCCGTTGAGCCAAACGGAGGGCATTTTGGTCATTTCGCCAGAGGTGATTTTGGCCGACTTGTCTAGTTAAGTAAATAATTATTATGATATAAAATATGAATAAATATTATTAAAAATTTAATTAGAAATGAGTTAAAGAAAGAATAAAGAAAAATCAAATAAAAGGCATTAATGACATAAGCTTGATGTAATTAGAACCCTTAGCCAATCAAATTAAAGGAAGACATTTATAATACATAAATGGGCAGAAAAAGAAGACCACTTTAGAGAATTTTCTGCAGCTACTCTTCTTCCCCAATAAAACGTTTCATGATTCTCTTTTCCCTTCTCCATTTTCATGCTTACAAAGCTTGAATCCACACCCTTTCTCACCTCAAAACCCTAAGTTATCTTCACTAAAACTTGTCCCCACATCCTAAGCAACCTCTAGGCAGCCAAAAGAAGAAGAAAGAAGGAGTTTGGGTAGCTTGAAAAATCTGCCACCTAAAGGTTAGTGCCTATTTGCACTTAAATCTCTTTTAATTCATGTTAAAGACTTAAAGTGAGTAAGGTTTTGTAAATTAAATGAATGGAATCTATGTATATGGACCCTATGAATTTCGGCTGCCCTAAGGAAGGAACAAAGGTGGAGTGTTTTTGATGGTTTTAATGGACTTAGAATGAATTAGAGATTATGTTTAAGGTGTATATACACATTAATAATGAATGGAAGTGCTTAATTAGGTGTATGTGTGAATCATAAGGGAAAACTAGGGTTTTGAGAAGTGAAAAATTGACTTGGCTTATGAAATTGTTAGAGAACATTTTAATGGTCAATTAGTGACCATTTTAGGTAAGTTGACCATAATATGGACTGAAAAATAGCTTGGCAAAGAGAATGACTATGCTGCCTAGGGACAGTAGTAATGGTGACTGAGATTTCACCAATTACACAGCCATAACTTTGGCTGTGTTGGTCCAATTGGTGTTTGGCCAATTGGACATGAAACTAGGCTTATAATGGCACATTTTTGCTGAAGAAACCATGCCCAAAAGACCAAAGAAAGAGGACCAAAACTTGGCCCCAATCCGGATACCCTGCAAACAGCCCCTGCAGAAATGGCCATATGAACAGTAACTGTTCATTTAGCCATAACTCACTGTAGATATGGTCAATTGACCTGAAATGTTTACAGCAACAAGATAAGATATAGACAAACAACTTTCATGAAGGACACCAATCTAAATTATGCCATTAACCTAATCAAATCATTGAGCAAAGTGAAGTTTATCAGATCTGAGATTTCCAGAATTTTCATTTGAGCAGTAATGTTTGGATGGCTATAACTCTCTAGAAAACTCGGATTTAGGCGATTCTTGAACCAATGAAAACCTAAGGCATAGTAGAACATTTCATATGAAGAAAGTTAGGCCAAATTATGAACTTAACTTGATCAAATTACTGACCAAAGTTGGACCAAAATCTGCCAAAACCCAAAAGTGCAGCATGAACAGTGCACGTGAACAGTAAACTTATTTTGGCCATAACTTGAGCTACAAAACTCCAAATGGAGTGATTCAAAAAAGGAAATTCAACTAGACAAAATAAGGAACAACTTTCATGTTTACCATTTCCTCAAATTCCCACTGTAAAAATAACAAATGTAACAGTAAAGATGAAGCACCAAATCTGAAAATTTTATTCAATTAGCATTAAGCTTAGAAATGGTATTGGCAACCAATACCAACAAGTTTTAGATACAAAATGTGGTATGTTTGGGGTGTTAAAACCAATACACCTATTTTCTATCCAAAAGTCAACATTTTTGTTGACCAATGAGGTGAATAGTGACACCAAAACCAAAAATTGGCAATTTTGCCAAAATGACCTAAGCTTTGAGAAAGTGACCAAAACCAACAAGTTTTGAATACAAAATGTGGTATGTTGGGAGTACTAAAACCAATGTACCTATTGTTTATGCAAAAGTCAACATTTTAGTTGACTAATGAAATGAATAGTAACATGAAAACTTGAAATTCAAAAATTGTGAAACTTAAAAGTGCAAAATGCCCTAGTAGGCCTAATGTGATTGGTTTGGATAGGTTGGCATGCCAATAGGGTATTGTTTTAGCAGTACTGCGAAAGGCTTTATGCCTGTATTTATGGCTTTATGCCCGTATTCATGGCTTTTATGCCCGTATTTATGGCTTTTATGCCGATTATGTGATATCATGGCTTTTTAGCCATACTGACTGCATACGTGGTTGACGTTCTGCGTCCCATGGTATGACGGCCCGAGGTACCGCGGTGTCTAGTGCCTACGACCCGTTATCCAGTCCAGTCGTCCAGTATAGGTTACTTGGGCATGGAAAAGTATAACTGTGATTGAACTGATTATTAGAGAAAATACGAAAATTAAGTATCAGGAATGATTACAAAAATACAAAGAAGCTCAAGATCACGAAGAAAATAATTAACGAAATGCATGAAGAAGTTACTATCATAAAACATGATTAGCCCTCGACTAAACAATAAGTTAGTAATTATTCATTTCTTATGAACACAATAGCAAGGAAATTATTATTTTTATTTGCATATTATATTTTCTTGTATTATTGGCACCACTAAGCTTTATGCTTAGCGCGTCGCTTTTGCAACGCGTAGGTCGAAAGATTTGGACAGAGGCCCGGTGAGACCACGATTCGGTAAGGCGGTTCCACGATTACGCATAGTGTCCGTGTCACCTCACCACCTGCAGTGCATTGGTAGGACACTAGGTGTCATTTTGGCATTCTGTAATAAATTTTGATTTTCTCATATGTAATGAAACTTATGTAATGTATTTTGATTTTCATGTAAATAATGCAAATTTGTGTTTGTAAATGGAAAAGTGAATATTGATTTGTGATTGTTACATGACTATCAAATGAGATGAATGATTGAGAATTGAAATTGAGAAATGAATGGTTGACAAATGTTGAGATGATGATTATTGGAGTTTGAGAGTAATTGAATACGAATATATGAATATTGGAAGTGTTTTTCACAGGTTCCGAAGAACTGTTTTCTCCATTTTTAGCCGGTACTCCGCCGGATTTTCTTTAAAATTTTCGGAACCTTAAATAAATTATAATTTCGATAAATGGCTTAAATAAATTATATTTCACAAGTTATATTCAAAAGGAAGAATAAAAATGAATTAAGATAAAATAGAGTGCTCGGCACACTGAGTGGCATAACTTGCTCGGCTACACTGCAGTCGAGTAAGGGGTGTCACAGAATATATTGGATAATGTATACTAAATGTGTGTGTGATTGTACACTTGATTTTGGAAGCTTTGAAGTAATTGGAAGAGATGTACAATTTGGAAAACTTGAAATGTGGACCAAAATATGTTATTTCATGGTTTGGTTTATGGAATTATATGGTTGAATTATGGTGCTTGTTATGGCAGCATGTATTTGTGTATAAAGGTTTGAGTTTGGACATGTAAATGAGCTAGGTTATGTGGTAAAATTGCTTGTAATTTGAACTTGGAAAATTTTGGACTATAATGTGCATATTGAGTGTGGTTATAAGCTGCCAAAATGACCAAAAATGTGTTGTGAAATGTGTTTATGTTATGGTACATAACAAAAATGGCATGAAGGAAGTGACTTGGTAAGTGTTGAATGTCTCCTTTGGTATGTAATGAAGAGTATATTGCAGGGCAGTGTAGGTTTTGGCTTAGAACCTTAAGTGTGTGGCTCTAATTGGTATGAGACCAATTGGAGGTAAAACTAGGCACAAAAATTGCCAACTTTCATGAAGGAAGCTTAACAAAATTCTGCTTGGAAGATGACTTGAAAAATGACCAAATCCGGATTAGTGTATTTAAGGCCTGAAGATTGATCATTTGGGCAGCAGTTGATGTTTTGACCATAACTCACTCAAAACAGGTCCAATTGACCTAAAATTTTTATCATGAATAGCTGAGACATATATCTACAATTCTTATGAAGACACTAATACCCAGAAATGACCATAAGAAAGTCAAATGGCTTGCACAAGTTCAGGTCCAAAAACTAGCCGAACCAAAAGTGACCTAAAAATGATCTAAAGTGACCATTTTGATGCATTCTGACCAGCATTGGTAAATTGACCATAACTTGGTCTACATAACTCAAAATGACCTGAAATTTTGCCCCGCGTGCAATAAGACATAGTCCTACAAGTTTGTAGTTTTGACCGAAACCCAAAAACTGAGGAAACTAGGTCATCCAGCTAGGTCAAATTAGTACACTGGAATCCAGCAAATTGCAATTAAATGCACTATACATAAAAATGAATTGGGTAACATGTACCAACACTAAAAGGCTATTAAAAATGACACATTGGTAACATTAAAACATAATTCACCTAGAGTGCATTGAGGGTCAGCATCTTAGGTTGACTAAGGAAATAATAGAATTCAATAAATTAAATGAGTATTGAAACACTTCAAATTGTGTGTTTCAGTTAGCAAAGACTCAGGGAAGGGGAAGGAAACACTGAGTCAGAGCCAAGAGATAGTTATCAGAGGTTTGTGCACAACTAGTTTTTAACTGATTTTTTTCTGAATATTTCATATGATTAAATGACATATTTTTCTTATGTATTATGTTTAACAAGCATTGGATTTAATTCAATGATTATTAAAATTGTTATAGTATGTATGAATTTAGCTTTGTGAAATGGTATTTCCATAAGTATTAAGCATTTTTGTGGATTGAATAAATTATATTTTGGAAAATTGTGATAGAAAATGTTTTAATTGTGATGGGCAAATTGCATGGAAAATGCAAATTTAAGATCTGAATTGTGATGAGCATAAAAATTATTGGATATTGGAATTGACTTTGAATCGAATTGTATTGTGATTTATGCTCACTAAAGGATTGTGATATTGTTTTATATCTCACTATAGATGCTTGACTAGGTTATTACCCGTCTCTCTCATTTGTTGAGAAGACAATGGAGTTAGTTGTGTTTTAATTACCATGGTACGTGCACAGGCTTAGATTCTCCTCTTATTAGAGGTTAGATCTAAGTTTTATGTTATGGCCCTTGTGGAAGATTCATTATTGTGATGTGTACTATGCACGATGATTCGACCTCCTTGACCATAGGGAGTTAGAATCACCTCGAAGATAGCCCTTTCGGATTAGTCTTACATAGTTAGTGAGATAAAGAATGGTTATTGAATAGTAAAGAATTTTGATTTCAAATGGGATTTATGTATAATTGATTTTATTGGAATTAATCTTTATTTCCAATAAATTGTTGGAATTACTTTAAATGGTTAGTTATGATTTGATAAATTGAATTTCGTGATCAAAGTCATTTTATACAAATGATTTATATTATTAGCAATGAATATTTTGAATTTTGGAATTTGATGAGTATCTAGATTTCTAAATTATTTGCTATAATTTTTGTTAAGGTATATTGTATTATGTTTTAAATTATAATTGTGCACCACTAAGTTCACTACTCAGCAATAGCTTTGTATGCTGTCGCAGGTGAAAAGAGCATAGAGCAATTGAGTAAACTTCTTTAAAGAGACATTCAGATTAGCTCCAGGTTTACCCATGTACACAGGTTGTGATGTATGCATGTAATAATATGTATGTAAATTATTTGAGCAGTTGTATAAAAACTCTTGTAAAATATTTTGGTATGTAATTAAATGTAAATTATTGTAAATGTAAATTTGAGATTTCATTTACTTGAATAGTTTTGTAATATAAATTTTGAGTCTTGTAATCAACGAAATATTTCTTTAAGATGAGATTGGTTTGAAAATGAATTGATTGTTTATTGAGATTTCAATTGTGAATTGAAATGAAGTTGTTGGAGTTGTATTTGAGAAAACATATTGGGAGCATTTTCTTTTACAGGATTGAAGAACTGTTTTCTCAAAATACAGCCGGCACACCTTATGAGATATGGCATGGAAGAAAACCAAGTCTTAAGCATGTTAAGATTTGGGGTTATCCAGCTTATATCAAAAAGCTGAACACTGATAAATTGGAGACCAGATCAGAAAAAGGTCAATTTGTTGGATATCCAAAAGATAGTTTTGGATATTATTTTTATTTGCCTACTTCACAAAAGGTTGTGATAAGTAGAGATGCCACATTTCTTGAACAACAGTTTGTTCAAGAAGGAGGCAAAGGAAGGCAAATAGAGTTAGAATTGGAGAATTCTGACCAACCAATGATCGATGGATACAGATCCATCTAGTCAACCAATACGTTGATGAAACATCTACAATTGTACCTGTAGAACAACCGTGGTATCTCACCCACTGAGATATGGTTTTCTTCATGAAGAAGAACAAGAGTTGTCTACTCATGAAGAAGTAGATCATGGAGATGATCCACTTACCTATGAAGAAGCTATATCAGATATAGACTCTTCAAAATGGATTGATGCTATGAAATCCGAGATTGATTCCATGTATAAGAATCAAGTTTGGGATCTTGTTAACCCACCTGAAGGTATTGTACCTATAGGGAACAAATGGGTTTTCAAGAAGAAAATTGGTTTTGATGGAAAGGTAGAGACCTATAAGGCAAGGCTAGTAGCGAAAAGGTTTCGCCAAAGGCAAGGAATCGACTATGAGGAGACTTTCTCACCTGTTGCCATGCTTAAATCAATTAGGATTTTACTAGCAATAGCTGCGTACTATGATTATGAGATTTGGCAGATGGATGTCAAAACAGCTTTTCTCAATGGATACATTGAAGAAAACATTTTCATGGAACAACCTAGGGGATTTGAATCCCAAGATGGTTCTAAGGTATGCAAGCTAAAGCGATCCATTTATGGGTTGAAACAAGCTTCGAGGAGTTGGAACATCCGTTTTAATGAAGCCATTAAATCCTTTGGTTTTATCAAAAATGAGGATGAGCCATGTGTATATAAGAAGGTTAGTGACAGTGCTATCACTTTCCTTGTCTTATATGTGGATGACATACTGTTGATGGGTAATGACACAGGTATGTTGACGACTATAAAGGTATGGTTGTCAAATAAATTCTCCATGAAAGACTTAGGGGAGGCAACCTATATTCTTGGGATTCGCATCTATAGAGATAGAGCGAAAAGAATAATTGGTTTATCCCAAAGTCTATACTTGGAAAAGGTGTTAAAGAGGTTTAACATGCTTGATTCCAAGAGAGGATTGTTACCAGTGAGACATGGTATCCACCTTTCTAAAGAGATGTCTCCAAAGACATCTAAAGAAAGAGATAAGATGGCCAGGATTCCATATGCTTCGGCTATTGGAAGTTTAATGTATGCAATGTTGTGTACTAGGCCGGATATCGCATATGCTGTTAGTTTGACTAGCAGGTATCAATCCAATCCAGGTTTGGAACACTAGATAACTGTCAAGAATATCCTTAAGTACTTGAGAAGAACTAAGGATTTATTCTTGATTTATGGAGGTGGACACTTACAATTGCATGGTTATACTGATTCTGATTTTCAATCAGATATCGATGATAGAAAGTCTAGCTCTGGATATGTGTTCATTTGTAATGGAGGTGCAGTCAGTTGGAAGAGTTCCAAACAGAGCACGATCGCAGATTCCACTACGAGGTGAGTATATTCGCATCGAGATCTGCAAAGGAAGGCTTTTGGATAAAGAAGTTCGTGACAAAACTTACAGTAGTTCCTTCCATTGAGTCAGCAGTTCCACTACACTGTGACAATAATGGAGTAGTCATACAGACTAAGGAACTAAGGTCTCACCCAAAATCCAAACACATAGAAAGGCACTACCATATTATCAGACATATAGTTGGGCAAAGGCGATATAGCCATGCAGAAAAATAGCATCAGCTGAAAATCCAGCTGATCCATTCACTAAGCCTATGTCACAGACTCAGTTAGACCGACATCTTGAGAAGATAGGTCTAAGATATTGTAATGAATGGCTCTAGTGCTAGTGGGAGATTGTTAGTAGTATGCCCTAGAGCATATCATTTAGTATGTATCTTGTACATATTTATTAATAAAAGGCATTTCCACTTTTCTATTTATATAATATATTTATGTGTAATAGAAAAGGTCCATTGATATTTTGTTAGAAATATAATTCTTAAGTTGTTAAGAATATGAGTGACAATATTTCTAGCACAAAGTATCATAAATAGGTTCACAATCAAGGATACTTCATAATAAGGACATGACTTATCCAGAAAGATTGTATTCATGTTTGTTCCCAAGTTATTTATATGAGATATAAATAAGATGGAATGGTGAGTCTCATGCCATATAACAAACATGATAGGCACTTATAAATGATAAGTAGGCCGAACCAGTGACACTTATGACAAGCACATGGAGTTTACTCTTGTCAATGTTTTGTCATAAATCATATCAGTGCATATAATCTTTAGACCTGAGATAGCACAGTTATCTTGTATATAGATAGTTTGAGTTTGATACTACTTTCATACTTGTACTGTGTATGGGTATATGGGCATCTGTTGGCTCCTACTAGTTATATATGGAGGTAGGTGTTGATCAAGATGGAATCTGTTCCTCTAAGTAAATAGAGATAAAATCCTATGTTCATTTAATTGTTCTTGATGTTTCAAGTTCCTGGCCAGGACAGATAGATTTATTCAGAAAAGAGTTTCTGATGAGAAAAATTTTTTAATCAAGAACTGGAATTAAAAGAGAACATAATATTCATAGCAAATGGAGTTTGACATAAACCATGACTCCAGCTTGAGTTGGGATTTTGTAACAGAGAGATTCTAGTGCATGGTAACATATGATTATAGGTTCATTTAAGGTAAACCTTATTACTAATTGGGTGGCCATGGCATGCTATGCTAGGTGTTAACCATGGTCTATGAGGTTCATAAAATGATTTAGAGAAATCATTTATGTTAAGAAAGAGTTCTGATGATATTAAGAGTTGATATCATGTCTCATTGCCAATTAGTGATGAGCCTAGTAAGTCACACACATACACAAGTTATCACCTATTTAAATATGATTTAATTAATTAATTAAAGAGTTTAATTTATTAATTAAATAGGTTTGGTTTGCAATTAAATTGCAAAGTCCCTAGCATGACTTGAAACCAAATCTAGATTATTGGATGTGTAGTATAAATTAAATTTATATTTAAAGTGTTTAAATATGAATTTAATTAATGAGAAATTAATTAATAGAGATTAATTAATTAATTTATATTTGATATAAATTAATTAGAAGAAGAAAAATAATTATTTTGGGTTGAGAACTCAAAATTAAGACACAGGGGCATTTTGGTCATTTTGCAGTGTGACACGTGGCACCATGAGATGGTGACACATGGGATTATACATAAGCTTGCCAAATGTTTTTTAATCATGTAAGATGATAAAAATCAAGATTAAATATAGGTTTGACACTTGGCACAATGTGATTGGGTCACTTAAACCTAGAGCTAATCAAAGGGTGACATGTGGCAAGGGTTTAATGTGTTAACCTAGCTATTTAAGTGTTGTTATGAGAAAATAAAACACAACCAGCAGCCACACTCCTTTGTCACGCCACTTTGAGGTTTTTTATCTCTTCTTCTTCATCTCTTATCAATTCAAGGAGATTAGCCATCAATCTCTTGAATTAAGAACACTAGGAATTGTTTCTAGTGTCCTGTTTATATCTCTAATCTCTTAAAAGGCAGAACTTGAATTTCTAATTAATAGAAAAGGCTTTAGAAGCTTTTCAAGGGCTGCCATAGGTGTTCTTAGTGTGGACAAGCTAGAGGGACAACATCTGGTGTCCTGAAGACGAATCTCAAAGGCGCAGACACACTGCAGTGCATCAAGAGGTTAGTGTAATTGTTCTTGATTTAATCTAGGGTTCTAAAATTAATCTGATTAATTTTAAAATCTTAAATGGCAAATACATATCCAAAAACATATTAAAAGAGTTTTAATATGTTGTTTATCATTGAAATCAAATAGATAAAAATAAATCTTGCATGATGCATGTAACACCCCAAAGTTCGGTAGTGCGTTCTGCTGCTCCGGTGACCAGTGCTGTCCGGACAGCTAGGATGCCTAGAACCGTACCTCAATATGAGTGAGGAGACATAAAATAATGAAATACAATAAAAGAAAAACAAAGGAAAAATCATAGCAAAGAAATGTAACCGAGTAAGTGAGCCGAGAAACCTAGCGTTGGGTGACCGCACCGGGAAGTCACGGCGTGGACCGTTGACTAGCCCTGGACTGCGGGGAACCCTGGGAAACATTTTTAGGACTTAAATAGACCATTGTTGAAGAGTAAATATCATTAGAAAGATCAAAGAAAAATTAAATAATTAGTACAAAGAAAAGTGAGAAATCGAAAAACAGACAAAATACGGTGTTACCGAAAAATCGGGAAAACCACCCGAACAGGAGCATTATGGTCATTCGACATCCCGAAGTGTCTTTTGACCTAAATGTCCATTAAAAATAAATAGTATTACACTTAGAAAATGAAATGAAAAATTAAATTGGTGGTACCTAAAATAAATAGTGGAAATAATGGGTTAAATGTGGGTTATGGGAAAGTTAAGTTATAATATGAATTATTTTACTTAGTGGAGCACTAAGGGATTTATTTATCATTGAATTATGGCTGATATGGTCCACTCACCATCTGAAATTCCATTTTCCTCATATTCTCTCAAGAATGCCGAATTGAAGAACACAAAACCTCCATGGCCGTTTTGGGCAAAGCTTGATCCATCCTCCATTTTCAACTCCATTCTCTTAGTGTCCTTCATTAAACTTTGTCTACACATCACAAGGAAGATATTGACACCAATTTTGAGAAGTTTGGTGAAGGTTTAGCAAGTTACAAATAAAGGTAAGTTTGTATTTTTGAGAAATCCTTTGTTAAAGTTTATGTTCATGTTATGGGTGTTAGTTTGGTGAAGGAAAATTTTGAGTTTGAAGGGTTATTGTTGTTGTCATTTTGGACAGCCATGGTCACGTTTTTTATGAGGAAATTGTGCATATAATTGTTGAGAAATAATGTTGTTCATGGTGATTTAGTAACCTAATGATTTAATGCATGTATATATGGTGAATTATGCACTTTGATGGGTATTAGCATATGGTACGGCAATGTGATGTTGATGAGTGATTTGTGGTAGCTTGTGGACACTTGAGAAATGGTGTATATTGAAGGAAGTGTGGGCAGCATATTGACCTAGAAGGATGGATGTTATGTATGTAAATTAATGTTGTAAAGTGTATGTAAAGTTTGTAATGTTTAGGTGTGTTTGTAATGGTACTTAGGAATTGTGATTGTGAATGATAATTGGTGTGTTGATGGTGATTGGAATCTGCCCAAAATAATGCTAATGTAATGTAGGAAATGTTGTTGGTAATGTGCCAAAACAGTTTGATAGGGTATGGAAGTGAACCTTGCAAAGGTAAGTGTGTGTTTGAAGTTTGGGTGTGTAATGCATAGTGAGGGCAGTGTATATTTTGGCCTATAACCTTGAATGTGTAACCTCAATGGGTATGAGACCAATTTGGGGTGAAACTAGGCACAAAATGTGCCAACTTTCATTGAGAAACCATGCCAAAATTCTGCTTGCAAGGTGACCTAAAAATTTGACCAATTCGGATTAGGTGCAATTAGGACCTGAAAAATGACCAATTGGGCAGCAGTGAGTATTTAGGCCATAACTCACTCAAACCAGGTCCAATTGACCTGAAATTTTAACCATGAATAGTTAAGACCCATACCTACAAGTCTTATGAAGACACCAAAACCCAGAAATGACCATAAGCAAGTCAAACAACTTGCACAAGTTCGGGTCCAAAAACTGGCCGAACCAGAATTGACCAATTTGACCTAAAATTGACCTAAAATGGTACCACTTGACCAGCAATAGTGTAATGACCATAACTTGGTCTACTTAACTCGGATTGACCTGAAATTTTGCACCGCGTGCAATAAGACCTAGATCTACAAGTTTGTAGTTTCGACCGAGACCCGAAAACCGAGGGAACTAGATCGTCCGGTTAGGTCAAACCAGTGTCCCGGAATCCAGCAATTTGCATTAAAATGCACTAAGCGAGGAAATGACTTTGGTAAAACATACCAAACCTAAAACCCTATCGAATATGACATATTAATGACACTAAGACCTAATTTACCTAAAACGCAACGAGGGTCGGTATATTAGGTGACTTAGCAGATAAAGGTATTTAGTGAATTATTTATCGAACATTATCGTTAGAGGCAAATTAATTTGGTACTGAAGTGTTTCTCAGTTAACAAGGACTCAGCAAAAGGGAAAGAAATACTGAGTCAAGACCAGGAGACAAATATCAGAGGTTTGTGCACAACAACTGTTTCTTTTGAATTATTTTCAATGGAAATAAATATTGATTATTTGTATATCATTATTTTAAATTGTGGAAATGTGTTTGAGGAATATTTATTGATTGAAAAATATTGTGAATAGTTTGAAACTGTGAAAAATGGTTTGAATGACATTGATGGATACTTATTGATTAAAAAGCATTAGAAATGGTTTGAAACCACAGCTATCATGTATATTGATTGTATTCCTCTCTAGCTTGTCTAGTGGGATGAATTGAATTCCCTCTCTGGCTGAAGTGTTGAGGTGTGTGCCTGTTGAGGACGAATAGAATGAGTACTCATATTTTTGCTAGCTAGCCATGTTATTCCTCATTAGTCATCGACTTTTGGGATGAATTGAATACCTCATTAGCCATCGGCTTTTGGGATGAATTGAATTATGGATCATGATTAAGCTGTGTGATTTATTGATGTGTATTATGAGATTGTGAAATGGATTTAAACTCTCATTGACATATCATCTTTTGAATTCAAACCTGATCTGACTTATGGAAAATTATTGTGATATTGAGAAATGGAGTTTAAATTCTTGTTGACAATTATTGTCTTGAATTTAATTATGATTTTAAGTATCCACTATTTACATGACTTATGAATTGTGATTTAAATTGGATTTGGTTAATGTTGTGCACCACTGAGACATTGTCTCAGCGATAGCTTTTTATTGCTGTCGCAGGTAGAGAGACTGTGGCAGCAGACTAGGCTGCATATACATCCAGCGAGGGATTACCTGGTATATTGAGTATACCGCTTTTGCTTTTTGTACTGTAATGTATGACACTGTATGTACATATTGTTTTGGTTTTGAGCAGTTGTAAATTAAATTGTACCTTGAAGTTGTAAATTAATTATGAGTGTTTTGGATTGTAAAAGTTGTATTATATTTCCTTATCTCAGACTTTGAAAAATTTCTATGGAATTGTGTTGATAAATTGTTGTGTTGAGAAATGTATTGGAGTTGAGATTTGGAAAAAATTATTGAAGTGCTTTTTACAGGTTTTCTGAAGAACTGTTTTGTCCAAAATACAGATGGCACTTTGCCAAAATTTTCTGAAATTCCAAATAAACCAAATGAGTTAGTTATTTCACTTGCCACCAAGTCTTTAACACCTGTAAATAGTGCTCACCACTGTAAAAGAAGTAAGAAAAGTTTTTAAAATCCCTTGTAGTGTATTTAATGGGTTATCAGTAGACGGAGTTGGTAATTCATTAGGTATACTACGGGATCATGTTATGCCTTACAGAGGGGTAGGGTGTGACATGTTTTAGTGGTATCAGAGCAATGTTTTTAAATTCTGTTTTCACCTGTTATTTGAATGTTCTTTCTTCATAGTACAACTGCTCAATATCATTGTTTGATACATACAGTACATTACAGTATAAATATGCACTAACGAGAGTAAATATCCTTGTGTTATTGTTCAGGAAAGCTAAGATCCTCGCATTGAATATGGAAGAGGGTGATCGCTCACGATCGTCTATTGAGGTCGAGGTGCAAGGGATGCCCGGTTGTACAAAATGTCGGTGGTTCAAGAAGACCCTTGCCTGCAGATTCCAGCCTCGATTCGCTCGGCAGATGGTCGCAATATTCCAACAAATGGCTGGTAATGCGCCTACTCAAGTCCCAATTCGGACACGTGGTACAACCACGATCTCCTACAAGGCAAGATGATAAATTGATGAAGTATGGGGCTCTGAGTTTAAGGGACGAGAGATCCTATAGAAGGTGAGCAGTGGTTAGAGAGGATGGATAGGGTGTTCAAGAAACTTCATTGTATGCAGGAGCTCGGACTTGAATACTCGGTATCCTTACTACAAGGGGATGCTTATGACTGGTGGAAAACCATTCCCCACGATGGTAGAACTGCAGATCTTGACTGGAATGACTTCCTCGTGGAATTCGCATAAATACATCCCTGATGCCTATGTAGACCAGAAACTGCAAGAATTCTTAAGTTTGAAACAGAGGGGCAGATCAGTGGCTGAGTATGAAAGAGAATTCTCCCGCCTTAGCCACTATGCAGTAAGTTTGCTTCCTACTAGCAGGGAAAGATGCAAGAGGTTTGAAACTGGCTTGAAGCCCAGTATTAGAGTACAAGTGCTCTGGCTTCAAACACACTAACTTCTCTCGAACTTGTTTCTCAAGCCCTAGAGTTGGAAAGAGTTGAGTTTGAGACGCCCTGAGAGAAGAAGAGATCGGAGAAGACAGAGAAAGAGGGAAAATCAGAGAATGAGTTCCAGTGGTCATCTTGGAAAGAGGAAGAACTATGGGGACATGGCAGAGGTGGCAAGAAGTCCGGAAGGGGAAGATATTCGTGACAGACCTCCCCATCCAGTCGCCAGAGTACCGTGAAGTTCCTACCCTCCCGCCAATGTGAAACTTGTGGAAAGAATCATGGTGGAATCATTACAAGGCTATTGGAGCTGTTATAACCGTGGAGGCACGGACACTTTGCCAAGGACCGCACCAGAGTCGCAGAGTTGGACCACCTCCTACTACCGCAGAAGGGTCGGCCTGCAGCCTGTCACTAGAAGCTCACAACCACCTAGCAGGTAGAGGCAGGGGGTAGAGGTAACCCAAAGAGCAGCAGTGGCACAAGAAACAATCAGAGCAAGACAGTGCTCCAGTCAGAGTCTATGCCATGAGACAGAGAGAAGAGGCAGAGACATCTGATGTTGTGGCTAGTACCTTCTCAACTTTTAACCAAAATGTATTTGTGCTATTTGATCCGGGTTCTACCCATTCTTATGTGAGTGCTAGCATCATTGATTGCATTGCTGTTCCATGTACAAAAATGGACTTTGAGGTGCTAGTAACAAGTCCGCTAGGACAGGAGGTCAGGGTTAATAGAATGTATAGAGATTGTCCTTTGGTGATCCAAGGACACACTTTCCTGTCTGATCTCATTGAAATGCCCTTCAGAGATTATGATATCATCTTGGGCATGGATTGGTTAGCTAGGCATCATGCCATGATTGACTGTAGACTGAAGACAGTCACTTTTGGTCTCCCTCAGTACAGTGATGTGGTGATACATGGGGAGAGGCAGCTATTGCCATCCAACATCATTTCGGCTGCACTAGCCAGAAAAATGATCAGAAAAGGGTGTGAAGCATACTTGGCACATGTGGTAGACACCCAAGTGGGGAGTCCAAAGATTGAAGGACATCCCTACAAAGACATGACTTTCGGATGTGTTTCTGATGAATTGCCGTGATTACCTCGGAAAGAGAAGTTGCTTTGAAATTAATGTTCTGCCTGGTGTGGATCCAATCTCCATAACGCCATACAGAATGGCACCAGCAGAGTTGAAGGAGTTGAAGATACAGTTACAAGAATTACTTGAAAAGGGCTTCATCCGCCCTAGTGTGTCGCCTTGGGGAGCACCAGTGTTGTTTGTTAAGAAGAAAGATGGTACTCTCCGCCTATGTATAGACTACAGGCAGTTGAATAGGGTGACAATAAAGAACAGATATCCATTGCCTCGCATTGATGATCTGTTCGATCAGTTGAAGGGTGCAGCAGTATTCTCCAAAATTGATTTGCGATCTGGTTATCATCAGTTGAAGGTGCAAGAGCAGAGTATTCCAAAAACTGCTTTCAGAACTCGATATGGCCACTATGAGTTTCTAGTAATGCCATTCGGGTTGACAAATGCTCCAGCTGCTTTTATGGATCTGATGAACACTATCTTCAGACCATATCTTGATCAATTTGTGGTGGTGTTTATTGATGACATTTTGATATACTCGAGGAGTGCAGAGGAGCATGATAGACATCTGCGAATTGTACTGCAGACTTTAAGGGAGAAACAGCTGTACGCCAAATTGTCGAAATGTGAATTTTGGCTGAAGGAAATCTCCTTTTTGGGACATGTTGTGTCAGCTGAAGGGATCAAGGTAGATTCCAGTAAGGTAGAAGCTATCCTTAATTGGAAGCCGCCAGAACATCACGTAAATTCGCAGCTGGGCTTAATGGATATTACCGTCGGTTTGTGAAGGGATTCTCTATGTTATCTTCTCCACTGACCAAGCTGCTTCGGAAAGATGTAAAATTTCAGTGGACTGATAAATGTCAGCAGAGTTTTGATGAGTTGAAGAGGTGCTTAACTGAAGCTCCAGTTCTCACTTTACCTACTCCGGGTAAAGAATACACAGTTTATAGTGATGCTTCTCACAATGGGTTAGGCTGTGTACTGATGCAAGATCGGAATGTCATTGCTTATGCATCACGCCAGCTGAAACCGCATGAGAGGAACTACCCAACACATGATCTGGAGTTAGCAGCTATTGTTTTTGCTCTGAAGATCTGGAGACACTATCTGTATGGAGAGAAATGCTACATCTTCACAGATCACAAGAGCTTGAAGTACTTAGGTACCCAGAAGGAATTGAATTTGAGGCAGAGGAGATGGTTAGAACTCATTAAAGATTATGATTGCTTAATAGACTATCAGCCAGGGAAAGCAAATGTGGTGGTCGACGCCTTTAAGTCGCAAGACTATGGCAAGTCTCGAGTTTCTCCTTTGTCCATGGTATATGAATTGAAAGCACAAGATGCCGCTTTAGAGGTTGATGATGAGGGATGAGAAGTAGTTGCATGGCATGTACAAAGTGTTGATTGATCGGATCGTAATGGTCGCACAGAGTGATGAAAATATCGAAGCTTACGAAAGAAGTCCAACAGGGCAAGAAACCTGAATTCTCTGTGAGAGATGATGGTTTATTGCTACATCAGGGTAGAATGTGCGTTCCTAGTGATGTGGAATTGAGACAAACCATTTTGAAGGAAGCACATGAGTCTCCATTTGCTATGCACCCTGGTGGAACTAAAATGTACAGAGGGCTGAAAGAGCATTACTGGTGGATAGGCATGAAAAGAGATATAGCCGAATGCTTTCCAAATGCCTAACTTGTCGCCAAGTAAAGGCGTAACATCAAGTTCCACTGGTTTGTTACATCCTTTGTCGATGCAGTGGAAATGGGAACGGATAACTATGGATTTTGTTACAGGACTTCCAAGGACACAGAGTAGTCATGATGCAAGTATGGGTTATAGTTGATGATTGACTAAGTCCGCTCACTTTTGCCGATTCGGATGGACTATAGCCGGAAAGATTGGCCGATTGTACATATATGAGATTGTAAAGCGCATGGAGTGCCGTAGCAATTGTGTCCGACAGAGATCCTAGGTTCACTTCTAGATTCAGGGTAGTCTTGAGAGAGCCCTAGGAACTAGATTGAACTTCAAAGACAAAGATTCCACCCATGCATGATGGCCACCGAGAGGGTTATTCAGATATTGGAGGATATGCTACGGGCTTGTGTGATTGAATTTGAAGGTAGTTGGGATACACACTTGCCTTTGATTGAGTTTGCTTATAACAACAGCTACCAATCAAGCATAGGGATGCCTCCATATGAAGCTTTGTATGGCGAAAGTATAGAACTCCCTTATGTTGGGATGAAGTAGGTGAAAGGAAGATGATTGGGCAGTAAATTGTCCACAGACAGAGGAGGAAAAGATCAGATTGATCAGAGATAGGCTCAAGGTCGCATCGACCGCCGTAAGTCCTATGTTGATCCAAGAGAAGAGATATTGAGTATGCAATGGGTGATAAGGTATTCTCAAAGTTTCTCCTTGGAAGAGGATTATGAGATTTGGCGAAAGGAAACTAAGTCCTCGTTTCATCGGACCATATGAAGTTCGGAAAGAGTGGGTCCTTTAGCATACCTGGTTGGCATTACCTCGAGCTAGCAAGGATACACAGTGTCTTCCATGTGTCCATGTTAAGGAGGTACAGTCGACCCATCTCATGTACTAACAATTGAAGAGATTGAAGTAAATCGGACCTTTCATATGAGGAAGAACCCATAAAAATTCTAGCATATGAGGTGAAGCAGCTGAGGAACAAACAGATACACCTGGTTAAAGTGCTGTGGAACCATCATTCAGGCCAGGAAGCAACTTGGGAACGTGAAGAGGATATGAGGAGACAACACCCACAGCTATTCAGAGACTAATGCCAGGTAAAATTTCGAGACGAAATTTATTTAAGGGGGAGAATTGTAACACCCCAAAGTTCTAGAGTGCGTTCATTTGCTCCGGTGACTGATCTTTGTCCGGACAGCTAGGATGCCTAGAACCGTACCTCAATATGAGTGAGGAGACATAAAATAATGAAATACAATAAAAGAAAAACAAAGGAAAAATCATAGCAAGAAATGTAACCGAGTAAGTGAGCCAAGAAACCTAGCGTTGGGTGACCGCACCGGGAAGTCACGGCGTGGACCGTTGACTAGCCCTGGACTGCGGGGAACCCTGGGAAACATTTTTAGGACTTAAATAGACCATTGTTGAAGAGTAAATATCATTAGAAAGATCAAATAAAAATTAAATAATTAGTACAAAGAAAAGTGAGAAATCGAAAGCAGACAAAATACGGTTATTCAGAAAAATCGGGAAAACCACCCGAACAGGGGCATTATGGTCATTCGACATCCCGAAGTGTCTTTTGACCTAAATGTCCATTAAAAATAAATAGTATTACACTTAGAAAATGAAATGAAAAATTAAATTGGTGGTACCTAAAATAAATAGTGGAAATAATGGGTTAAATGTGGGTTATGGGAAAGTTAAGTTATAATATGAATTATTTTACTTAGTGGAGCACTAAGGGATTTATTTATCATTGAATTATGGCTGATATGGTCCACTCACCATCTGAAATTCCATTTTCCTCATATTCTCTCAAGAATGCCGAATTGAAGAACACAAAACCTCCATGGCCGTTTTGGGCAAAGCTTGATCCATCCTCCATTTTCAACTCCATTCTCTTAGTGTCCTTCATTAAACTTTGTCTACACATCACAAGGAAGATATTGACACCAATTTTGAGAAGTTTGGTGAAGGTTTAGCAAGTTACAAATAAAGGTAAGTTTGTATTTTTGAGAAATCCTTTGTTAAAGTTTATGTTCATGTTATGGGTGTTAGTTTGGTGAAGGAAAATTTTGAGTTTGAAGGGTTATTGTTGTTGTCATTTTGGACAGCCATGGTCACGTTTTTTATGAGGAAATTGTGCATATAATTGTTGAGAAATAATGTTGTTCATGGTGATTTAGTAACCTAATGATTTAATGCATGTATATATGGTGAATTATGCACTTTGATGGGTATTAGCATATGGTACGGCAATGTGATGTTGATGAGTGATTTGTGGTAGCTTGTGGACACTTGAGAAATGGTGTATATTGAAGGAAGTGTGGGCAGCATATTGACCTAGAAGGATGGATGTTATGTATGTAAATTAATGTTGTAAAGTGTATGTAAAGTTTGTAATGTTTAGGTGTGTTTGTAATGGTACTTAGGAATTGTGATTGTGAATGATAATTGGTGTGTTGATGGTGATTGGAATCTGCCCAAAATAATGCTAATGTAATGTAGGAAATGTTGTTGGTAATGTGCCAAAACAGTTTGATAGGGTATGGAAGTGAACCTTGCAAAGGTAAGTGTGTGTTTGAAGTTTGGGTGTGTAATGCATAGTGAGGGCAGTGTATATTTTGGCCTATAACCTTGAATGTGTAACCTCAATGGGTATGAGACCAATTTGGGTGAAACTAGGCACAAAATGTGCCAACTTTCATTGAGAAACCATGCCAAAATTCTGCTTGCAAGGTGACCTAAAAATTTGACCAATTCGGATTAGGTGCAATTAGGACCTGAAAAATGACCAATTGGGCAGCAGTGAGTATTTAGGCCATAACTCACTCAAACCAGGTCCAATTGACCTGAAATTTTAACCATGAATAGTTAAGACCCATACCTACAAGTCTTATGAAGACACCAAAACCCAGAAATGACCATAAGCAAGTCAAACAACTTGCACAAGTTCGGGTCCAAAAACTGGCCGAACCAGAATTGACCAATTTGACCTAAAATTGACCTAAAATGGTACCACTTGACCAGCAATAGTGTAATGACCATAACTTGGTCTACTTAACTCGGATTGACCTGAAATTTTGCACCGCGTGCAATAAGACCTAGATCTACAAGTTTGTAGTTTCGACCGAGACCCGAAAACCGAGGGAACTAGATCGTCCGGTTAGGTCAAACCAGTGTCCCGGAATCCAGCAATTTGCATTAAAATGCACTAAGCGAGGAAATGACTTTGGTAAAACATACCAAACCTAAAACCCTATCGAATATGACATATTAATGACACTAAGACCTAATTTACCTAAAACGCAACGAGGGTCGGTATATTAGGTGACTTAGCAGATAAAGGTATTTAGTGAATTATTTATCGAACATTATCGTTAGAGGCAAATTAATTTGATCAAACACTTCAAATTGTGTTTCAGCTTAACAAGGACTCAAAGAAAAGGGAAAGAAATCTTGAGTCAAGACCAGAGACAAATATCGAGGTTTGTGCACAACAATGCTTTCTTTTGAATTATTTTCAATGGAAATAAATATTGATTATTCGTATATCATTATTTTAAATTGTGGAAATGTGTTTGAGGAATATTTATTGATTGAAAAATATTGTGAATAGTTTGAAACTGTGAAAAATGGTTTGAATGACATTGATGGATATTTATTGATTAAAAAGCATTAGAAATGGTTTGAAACCACAGCTATCATGTATATTGATTGTATTCCTCTCTAGCTTGTCTAGTGGGATGAATTGAATTCCCTCTCTGGCTGAAGTGTTGAGGTGTGTGCCTGTTGAGGACGAATAGAATGAGTACTCATATTTTTGCTAGCTAGCCATGTTATTCCTCATTAGTCATCGACTTTTGGGATGAATTGAATACCTCATTAGCCATCGGCTTTTGGGATGAATTGAATTATGGATCATGATTAAGCTGTGTGTGATTTATTGATGTGTATTATGAGATTGTGAAATGGATTTAAACTCTCATTGACATATACTGTCTTTTGAATTCAAACCTGATCTGACTTATGGAAAATTATTGTGATATTGAGAAATGGAGTTTAAATTCTTGTTGACAATTATTGTCTTGAATTTAATTATGATTTTAAGTATCCACTATTTACATGACTTATGAATTGTGATTTAAATTGGATTTGGTTAATGTTGTGCACCACTGAGACATTGTCTCAGCGATAGCTTTTTATTGCTGTCGCAGGTAGAGAGACCGACAGGGCAGCAGACTAGGCTGCATATACATCCGGCGAGGGATTACCGGTATATTGAGTATACCGCTTTTGCTTTTTGTACTGTAATGTATGACACTGTATGTACATATTGTTTTGGTTTTGAGCAGTTGTAAATTAAATTGTACCTTGAAGTTGTAAATTAATTATGAGTGTTTTGGATTGTAAAAGTTGTATTATATTTCCTTATCTCAGACTTTGAAAAATTTCTATGGAATTGTGTTGATAAATTGTTGTGTTGAGAAATGTATTGGAGTTGAGATTTGGAAAAAATTATTGAAGTGCTTTTTTACAGGTTTTTTGAAGAACTGTTTTGTCCAAAATACAGATGGCACTTTGCCAAAATTTTTACAGCCTTATCTCAGACTTTGAAAAATTTCTATGGAATTGTGTTGATAAATTGTTGTGTTGAGAAATGTATTGGAGTTGAGATTTGGAAAAAATTATTGAAGTGCTTTTTTACAGGTTTTCTGAAGAACTGTTTTGTCCAAAATACAGATGGCACTTTGCCAAAATTTTTACAGAAATTCCAAATAAACCAAATGAGTTAGTTATTTCACTTCAGTTCACCGAAGTCTTTAACACCTGTAAATAGTGCTCACCACTGTAAAAGAAGTAAGAAAAGTTTTTAAAATCCCTTGTAGTGTATTTAATGGGTTATCAGTAGACGGAGTTGGTAATTCATTAGGTATACTACGGGATCATGTTATGCCTTACAGAGGGGTAGGGTGTGACAATGCATGTGACCCTAGGTGAATTGTATAAACTTGTGTTTTTCACGCTTCCGTTCCTTCAGAAAACTCATTTGTTCCCTATAGGTACAATACCTTCAGGTGGGTCAACAATATTCCAAACTTGATTCTTATACATGGAATCAATCTCAGATTTCATAGCATCAATCCATTTTGAAGAGTCTATATCTAATATAGCTTCTTCATAGGTAAGTGGATCATATCCATGATCTACTTCTTCATGAGTAGACAACTCTTGTTCTTCTTCATGAAGGAAACCATATCTCACTGGTGGGTGAGATACCCTGGTTGTTCTACGAGGAATAGCTGTAGATGTTGCATCAATGGATATAGGTTGACTAGATGGATCTATATCCATCTGATCTGTTGGTTGGTCAAAATTCTCCAATTCTAACTCTATTTGCCTTCCTTTGCCTCCTTCTTGAACAAACTATTGTTCAAGAAATGTGGCATCTCTACTTACCACAACCTTTTGTGAAGTAGGCAAATAATATCAAAACTATCTTTTGGATATCTAACAAATCGACCCTTTTCTGATCTGGTTTCCAATTTATCAGTGTTCAACTTTTTGATACAAGCTGGACAACCCCAAATCTTAACATGCTTAAGACTTGGTTTTCTTCCATGCCATATCTCATAAGGTGTGGAAGAAACTGATTTTGATGGAATCCTATTCAGAATATACAAAGCTGATTCTAATGCAAATCCCCAAAAGGAGATTGGCATATCAGTATAGCTCATTATACTACGTAACATATCCAATAGGGCACGATTTCTCCTTTCACATACACCATTCAGCTGTGGCGTTCCTGGAGGAGTTAGCTGGAAAACAATGCCGTGCTCTCTCAAGTATTCATCAAATTCAGTACTCAAATATTAACCTCCACGATCTGATCGAAGAGCTTTAATACTCTTTCCTGTTTGATTTTCTACTTCAGATTTAAATTCTTTGAACTTTTCAAAGGATTCATGTTTGTATTTCATCAAATACAAAAACCCATACCTTGATTTATCATCAGTAAAGGTAATAAAGTAATGAAAACCACCTCTAGCCATTTCCTTAAATGGACCACATACATCACTATGTATTAGCTCCAAAATATTTTCAGCCCTTATCCCTTTTCCAATAAAAGTTGATCTAGCCATTTTGCCCTAAAGGCATGATTAACAAGTTAGAGTAGGCTCAGAGCCCAATAAGGATAGAATTGTTAGTAGTATGCCCTAGAGCATATCATTTAGTATGTATCTTGTACATGTTTTTATTAATACAAGGCATTTCCACTTTTCCATTTACATAAGATATTTATGTGTAATAGAAAAGGTCCATTGATATTTTGCTAGAAATTCTATTCTTAAGTTGTTAAGAATATGAGTGACAGTATTTCTAGTACAAAGTATCATAAATAGGTTCACAATCGAGGATACCTCATAATAAAGACATGACTTATCTAGAAAGATTGTATTCATGTTTGTTTCCATGTTATTTATATGAGATATAAATAAGATGGAATGGTGAGTCTCATGCCATATGACAAACATGATAGGTATATATAAATGATAAGTAGGCCGAACCAGTGACACTTATGACAAGCACATGGAGTTTACACTTGTCAATGTTTTATCATAAATCATATCAGTGCATATAAACTTTAGACCTGAGATAGCACAGTTATCTTGTATATAGGTAGTTTGAGTTTGATACTACTTTCATACTTGTACTGTGTATGGGTATATGGGCATGTGTTGGCTCCTACTAGTTATATATGGAGGTAGGTGTTGATCAAGATGGAATCGGCTCCTCCAAGTAAATAGAGATAAAATCCTATGTTCATTTAATTGTTCTTGATGTTTCAAGTTCCTGGCCAAGACAGATAGATTTAATCAGAAAAGAGTTTCTGATGAGAAAATCTTTTTAATTAAGAACTGGAATTAAAAGAGAATATAATATTCATAGCAAATGGAGTTTGACATAAACCATGACTCTAGCTTGAGTTCGGATTTTGTAACAGAGAGATTCCAATGCATGGTAACATATAATTATAGGTTCATTTAAGGTAAACCTTATTACTAGTTGGGTGGTCATGGCATGCTATGCTAGGTGTTAACCACGGTCTATGAGGTGCATAAAATGATTTAGAGAAATCATGTATGGTATGAAAGAGTTCTGATGATATTAAGAGTTAATATCATATCTCATTGCCAATTAGTGATGAGCCTAGTAAGTCACACACATGCACAAGTTATCACCTAATTAAATATGATTTAATTAATTAATTAATTAAAGAGTTTAATTGATTAATTAAATAGGTTTGGTTTGCAATTAGATTGTAAAGTCCCTAGCATGACTTGAAACCAAATCTAGATTATTGGATGTATAGTATAAGTTAAATTTATATTTAAAGTGTTTGAATATGAATTTAATTAATGAGAAATTAATTAATAGAGATTAATTAATTAATTTATATTTGATATAAATTGATTAGAAGAAGAGAAATAATTATTTTTCGTTAAGAACTCAAAATTAAGACACAGGGGCATTTTGGTAATTTCACAGGGTGACATGTGGCACCATGAGATGGTGAAACATGGCATTACACATAAGCTTGCCAAATGTCTTTTAATTATGTAAGATTATTAAAATTAAGATTAAATATAGGTTTGATACTTGGCACAATGTGATTGGGTCAATTAAACCTAGAACCAATCAAAGGGTGACATGTGGCAAGGGTTTAATGTGTTGACCTAGCTATATAAGTGTTGTTATGAAAAAATAAAACATACAAGCTACTGCCTCCCATTGTGTGCCACCACCCTTGAAACTCACATTCTCTCTTCCTCTTCATCTCTCATCTATTCCAAGAGATTAGTAAAAAATCTCTTGAATTAAAAATACTAGAAATCGTTTCTAGTGTCCTGTTTACATCTTTAATCTCTTAAAAGGCATAACTTGATTTTCTAAATAATAGAAAAAGCTTTAGAAGCTGTTGAAGGGCTACCATAGGTGTTCTTATTGTGGACAAGCTAGAGGGACAACGTCTGGTGTCCTGAAGACGAATCTCAAAGGCACAAATACACTGCAGTGCATCAAAAGTTTAGTGTGTTTGTTCTTGATTTAATCTAGGGTTCTAAAATTAATCTGATTAATTTTAAAATCTTAAATGGCAAATATAGATCCAAAAACTTATTAAAATAGTTTAAATATGTTGTTTATCATTGAAATCAAATAGATAAAAGGAGCTGGAGCATTAGTCAACCCGAATGGCATTACCAAGAACTCATAGTGGCCATACCGAGTCCTAAAGGCAGTTTTAGGAATACTTTGCTCCTGCACCCTCAACTGGTAGTAGCCCGATCTCAAGTCAATTTTGGAGAATACAGTTGCATCCTTCAACTGGTCAAACAAATCATCAATCCGTGGCAGAGGATATCTATTCTTTATGGTCACCTTATTCAACTGTCTGTAGTCTATGCATAGGCGGAGAGTACCATCCTTTTTCTTCACAAATAATACTGGTGCTCCCTAAGGTGACATGCTAGGGCGGATGAAACCCTTATCTAACAATTCCTGCAATTGTACCTTCAGCTCTTTCAACTCAGCAGGTGCCATCCTATAAGGAGTGATGGAGATTGGCTCCACACCAGGCATAGTCTCAATTTCAAACTGCACCTCTCTTTCCGGAGGCAATCCCGGTAATTCTTCCGGAAAAACATCCGGAAAATCCCATACTGTAGGAATATCTTTAAGATCTGGACTCCCCACCTGGGTGTCTATCACATGAGCTAGATAAGCTTCACATCCCTTTCTAATCATCTTTCTAGCAAGTGCAGCTGAAATGATGTTGGATGGCAATAACTGCCTCTCCCCGTGTATCACTACATCTGCATACTCGGGAAGACCAAAAGTGACTGTCTTCAGTCTACAGTCGATCATGGCGTGATGCCTGGCTAACCAATCCATGCCCAAGATGATATCATAATCTCGGAAGGGCATGTCAATTAAGTCTGACAGGAATGTATGTCCTTGGATCACCAAAGGACAATCCTTATACAATTTGTTCACCCTAACCTCTTGTCCTAAAGGACTAGTCACTAGCACATCATAATCCAATTTCACATAAGGAATAGCAATAGAGCATGCAATACTGGCACTAGCATAAGAATGTGTAGAACCAGGGTCAAACAGCACATATACATCTCTATCAAAAATGGAGAAAGTACCAGCCACACATATACATCCCTCTGGCACATGGTGTACACCCTGATTGGTGCACCACTCTGCTCTGGTTGGCTCACTGTGCCTTGACTACCAGAAGTGTTACCTCTACCCCTGCCTCTACCTCTACTAGTTGTCTGTTGTCCTCTAGAAGCAGAACCTTGAATAGATCCCTGAGTGGTAGTAGGCGGTCCATATCTGCGGGCACTAGTGCAATCTCTAGCAAAATGCCCACTTCCACCACAGTTGTAACAGGCTCCTATGGCCTTATAACATACTCCTCCATGAGTCCTGCCACAAGTTTCACAAGCACGGGTAGGAAAGGAACCCCTAGATGTCTGCTGTCCGGATCTAGGTGGCCTTTGCACTGAGAATCTTCCCCTACCAGATCCTCTGTTACTTGGTCCCCCAAAACTCTTCCTCTTACCCGAATTGTTACTTGGACTTTGACCTGTAGGCTTGCTGCTCTTCTCTTTTTCAGTGATTACCTTCTCAAATGCCCCTTCCAGTTCTATCCTTTCCAATTCAAGGGCCTGTGATATCAACCCAGAGAAGTTGTCATGTCGAAACCCAACCACTTGTAATCTCAAACTAGGCCTCAAACTAGCCTCAAACCGTTTGCATCTGTCTCTACTGGTAGTGAGTAGGCTTCCAGCATAGTGGCTGAGGCGAGAAAAGTCTCTCTCATACTCGGCTACAGTCTTATTCCCTTGCTTCAAACTAAGAAACTCCTGTAGCTTCATATCCACATAGGCATCAGGAACATACTTCTGTCTAAACTCCCTTAGAAAGTCATCCCATGTCAGCACTGGCGGCTCAGCCAAACTGTGGGGAATGGTCTTCCACCACTCATATGCATCTCCATGCAGCAAGGAAATTGAATATTCAAACTTCAACTCATCTGTGCAGTGCAATTTCTTGAAACCCTCTCCATCCGTTCTAACCATTGCTCAGCTTCCAATGGGTCCACTGTACCCTTAAACTCTGTTGCCCCATACTTCATTAACTTGTCATATTGTCTAGCTGAGGATGGTGGTTGCACTGAAGGTGCTTGCACAGGAGCTTGGACTGGTATATTGCCAGCCATTTGCTGAAATAGTGCGACCATCCACGAGCGAAATGAGTAGGAAATCGCATGGGTGGGATGGGTGCAGATCCATCGGCATTACGAGGAGTGGGCTTCCTCTTGTACCTCACCGCATCGATTGCTCTACTGTGTGATCACCCTCTTCCATATTGAATCACAAGGAATTCTACTCCCTGAGCAACCAACACAAGGAGATTTCCTTCCGTTAGTCCATATTTATGATGTAATGCACTATATGTATCAATAATGACAATTAAACAGTTGTACTTATCAAAAATTTTCAAACATGCAATTTCAAAACTTGTATAACAACCAAAGCTCTGATACCACTAAAACATGTAACACCTTATCCCTTGTAAGGCATGTTCCCGTAGCATGCCTAATGAATCACCGAACTCCACCTACCGATAACCCATTAGTTATGCTACAAAGTATTTTAAAATAAACCATAGCTTTTTATCTTATCAATTCTTTTGCAGAAAACTGTATGAGAATAGTTAAAATTCCATGCAAACATTCATTGGAAATAATGATAGACTAAATATTGCAAAAGTTACATTTTCATAAGTCTCAAAGTAAAATACAAAATAATTGCAAACTCAAAATGTGATAGCAATGCAAGGTTTTTAAATACAAATTGCTCAACGTCCATACATCCATGCATATAGGTACAAAATACATCAAAAGGAAATTACAGGGGTATGACTACAATATATACCCACAAACAATACCAAAATACTGCTTCCAAGTCTCTCACTCGGCAGCCTTCTCCTTTCCCTTACCTGCGACAGCATAAAAAAGCTATCGCTGAGTATATCACTCAGTGGTGCACAACTAATAACTTTAAAACTTAAAGTAAAACATAATCTGTCAAAGCATAATAAATCACATTTTTCTTAAGCATGAAAACTTCACAATAGTTCTAAGTTCATAAGAGCCATTTATTGGAATAACATTTCAAATGAGAAATCACACTTCATAAATCACAATTCACAAAGCATTAGTGTTGCCAAAATCAACACACGCCTGTGCCATGACACAAAATTTCACGATCAGTGCCGTGTTGTACACCACGACAAAGCAATCTCAACCTCACTAACCGTTATTAATGAGGAAAGGGCTAGCTAGCTAATGAGTACTCATATAGTCTTACCCCACTAACCGTTATTAATGGGAGACATAATCAATATCAATTACCAACCCCAAGTAGCCGTTACTACTGGGGAGTTCCGAAAGGGACTGTCATGCTAACTGTGGTTTCAAAACAGTTTCCAAAAATTTTCCATTCAACAATCACATTTATAAACCAATAAATACATTTAAATTCATCATAATATCCAAATAAAGGTAGCAACACCTAAATTTCTTAAATGCAAGAGAAAAACCATATTTCAGTCAAAGTAAACTTGTTCAAAGCAAACTCATTCAATTTAACACATTCCAAGCAATTTATAAATTTAAAAACGAAGAAAATGTTAGTTGTGCACAAACCTTCAATGCTCTCCTTTATTGTTACCTACTTCTCCTTGTCCGTTCCAATTTCTTTTTCTACTGAAAATACACAAATAGAATACCTCAATACCAATCTCAATTGCTGCCAAGAACTCATTATATGCATGTCTAATGCATCCCAAGTTAGCTTTGAAAATTTTAGAATATTTTGGTTTTGGGACAGCTTGGTACCCCAATCTTTGAACCCAATTTTTACCTAGTTTCGATCATAATTTTGTGAGGTGTTCTTCATGAAAATTGTTCATTTAGGTCTTAACTTTATTTTCCTTTTTGAATCGCCTAATTCGGAGCTGTGTAGCTCAAGTTATGCCCAAAACACCATTACTGTTCACGTCAGTGTTCATGCTGCAGATTTTGTTCTGGCAGATTAATCGATCCAACTTCATTCAGCAATTTGACCAAGTTAAGTCCATAATTTGGTCTAATGTTCTTCATATGAAATATTCTACTATGTCTTAGATTTCCATCGGTTTAAGAATCGCCTAAATCAGAGTTTTCTAGAGAGAGTTATAGCCTTGCAAAGTTTACTGTTCATTTAGTCAATTTTAGGTGCCCAGATTCTGGCAGATTTGGTGACCCGAATTCGTTTCACGATTTGATTAAGTTAAGTTCATAATTTGGCCTATCCTTTTCCATATGAAATATTCTACTATGTCTTAGGTTTCTATTGGTTTAAGAATCGCCTAAATCGGAGTTTTCTAGAGAGAGTTATAGCCTTGCAAAGTTTACTATTCATTTGGCAATTCTGCAGTTTTGCAGATTCAGTAACTCAACTTTGCTCAAAAATTTGATTGGGTTAATGGCATAATTTGGGTTTGTGTTCTTCATAAAAGTTTTAGGTCTATATCTCATCTAACTACTGGTAAAATTTTAGGTCATTTTGACCTTCCTAGCTCGAGTTATGACCCAAACACGATTACTGTTCATGTGTACTGTTCATACTGCAATTTTTCAAGTTTGGTCAGTTTGTTCACTAGGTTTTGGTCACTTTTGGGCATGCTTCCTAAATGAAAATTGTGTCATTTAGTGCCTATTTTCAGTCTCAATTGGTCCCATACTAATTGGACTTGTAAAATTTTATTTTTGGTCCCTCAAAGTTGACTTTTGGTCATGCTTCATACCCAATCCGAATTTGGCTTTGATTTAAACACTTCTCACACACTTAATTAGGTCACAAATGGCCATTTCTTTCCTTAAACTATGTCAAAGACATCATTTAGCACTTCTTCACATTTTTTGTCTCTAAACCCTAATGTTCAAAACCCTAATTTTTCTCTCATTTGGCCAAAACCCTAGTTTAGGTTCCATATATGTTTTCTTTCATTTTCTTATGAAATTTCATCATAAATTAACTTCATTCAAAGCTTATATAACTAATCTAAAATGAAAAGAAAATTACCTCTTGTTGATTTCTTTCCAGCTTTACTTTTATTCTAATTCTTGTTCTCCTTGCTTTTAATCTCTCAATCAAAGATCTCTTTGATGTTTTCTTTTAGTGGGCTATGGAATTTATGAAGGGAATTTAAGGGAATTAAAACTTGGGAGGGGAAATCAATGAGGGGAAGAAGTGGAAGAAGAAGAGAGAAAGAGAGAGAGAGAAAGAGAGAGGAGAGGGTGGTGGCCTCTTATGAAAAAAAGAAATGAAGAAGACATTTGTCTTCTTATATATATATATATATATATATATATATATATATATATATATATATATATATATATATATATATATATATGTATTTATCCCCAAAATTACCTTATTAAAATTATAAATTTTAATTGTGCCATAAGGATAATTAAACTTAAATTTTTATTCCTTTTTTTTTACTTAATTTTTCCTTTTAATTAAATAATTAAATTTAACTATCAAAAGCCCATAAGTCTTTCATTTTAATTTTGTCATAATGGAAATGAAAGTTTAAGTTTTCATTTCTTAAATTTTCTCTTACATATTTTTACTTGAATTTTTCTTCAATTTTTACCCCATAGTTCAATTCATTAATTTCATTTAATTTAATTGACATTTTGGTCAAAAGTCAACTCTTAAGGTGAATTGACCAAAATGCCCCTCATCGGGTCATAATCCTTCTTTTTATAATACCCGATGAGTCCTTAGCTTTTTTGTTCACTAGAATTTTTATTGTGTCTATCTCAATTAATTTTCTATTTATTTTTGGTCCTCAATGTGTCTTTGAATAGTATTAGTACGGACCAAAAATGGTACTATTCATAACTCGGAGTTTCGGGGTGTTACAGATTTTTGGTAAGCTTCCTTCATGAAAGTTGGCACTTTTTGTGCCTAGTTTCACCTCCAATTGGTCTCATACCAATTGGAGTCACACACTTAAGGTTCTAGGCTAAAATGCACACTGTTCTATTGCAATACTCTTCATCACATACCAAATACACTTTTAACACTTACCAAGTTACACATTCATGCCATTTCTGTTTTGTACCATAACCTAAACACATTTTACTTCACATTGTTGGTTATTTTGGCAGCTTATAATCACACTCAATATGCACCTTATAGTACAGAATTTACCAAGTCCAATTTACACACAATTTAACTACATAATATGGCTCATTTACATGTCCACATACACAAGCTACCACAACAAGTACCATAATTCAACCATACAATTCCATAAACCAAACTATGAAATAACATTGTTTTGGTTCACAATTCAAGCTGCCGATTCATACCTCTCCTTGAATAAATGTCCAAGCTTCCAAAATTAAGTGTACATTAACATATACTTAGTATACATCACCCAATTTATTCCTACACACATAAACACTTTATCAACACTTTAATCTACCATTTACGTACAACGATAAACTGCCCTTAAGGAGTTTCCATGGCTGCTAAAAATATGCATCTCCCTTTAAACATCAAACCTCAAAAATCCTTCCATAATTCAACTACCTATAACATCCACACAAACTTTAATGAAACAAGCATAAAAAATACCTACTTACCACTTTGGAAACTCTTCAAAACTTCACCAAAACTTGATCTTCTTGATGCCTATCTACTGCCCAAGGTGTATGGACAATTTTTAGTGAAGGGAAGTGCAAGGAAAGGAGCTTGGATCAAGCTTGCATGGAGCTTCAAACCATGCGGCCATGGAGGTTTTCTCAAGAAAGTTTTTGGCTGGAATTTTGAGAGGTGAGGAAGAAGATGAAATCTGTCCAAAATGAAGAGTAAGTGGTCCACTTAGGTGATTTAGTGGAGCACTAAAATAAAATTAAATGTTAGTTTAATCTAAAGTTTCATTTTCCTACATTTAACTCTCAATTTTTGCTATTTACATTAGGCACCACCAATTTAATTTTTCATGACATTTTCCAAGTGTTATATCATTTATTTTTAATGGAAATTTAGGTCAAAAGACAACTCAGGGTGTCAAATAACCATAATGCCCTTGTTCGGGTTGCATTCCCGATTTTTCGGTAACACCGGGTTTTGTCATTTTCTCGATTTCTCATTTTTCTTTGTACTAATTAATTAATTTTTCTTTGATGTTTCTAATGATATTTATTCTTCAATTGGTGTCTATTTAAGTCTTAAAAATATTTTTCAGAGTTCCCCGCGGTCCAATGCTAATCAACGGTCCATGCCGCAACTTCCCGGTGCGGTCACCCATCGCTAGGGTTCTCGGCTCATTTAACTTAATTACATTTCATTGCTATTATTTTTCCTTTGTTTTCTTGTATTTTCTTTTCTTGTATTTCATTATTTTATGTCTCCTCACTAATATTTAAGTGTAGTTCTAGGCATCCTAGCTGTTCGAACCACACTGGTCACCAGAACAGTAGAACGCACTACCAAACATAGGGGTGTTACAGCTTATATCAAAAAGCTGAACACTGATAAATTGGAAACCAGATCAGAAAAGGGTCGATTTGTTGGATATCCAAAAGATAGTTTTGGATATTATTTTTATTTGCCTACATTACAAAAGGTTGTGGTGAGTAGAGATGCCACATTTCTTGAACAACAGTTTGTTCAAGAAGGAGGCAAAGGAAGGAAAATAGAGTTGGAATTAGAGAATTCTGACCAACCAACAAATCAAATGGATCTAGATCCATCTAGCCAACCTACACCCATTGATGAAACGTCTATAGCTATTCCTCGTAGAACAACCAAGGTATCTCACCCACCAGTGAGATATGATTTCCTTCATGAAGAAGAACAAGAGTTGTCTACTCATGAAGAAGTAGATCATGGAGATGATCCACTTACCTATGAAGAAGCTATATCAAATATAGACTCTTCAAAATGGAATGATGCTATAAATCTGAAATTGATTCCATGTGTAAGAATCAAGTTTGGTATCTTATTGACCCACCTGGAGGTATTGTACCTATACGGAACAAATGGGTTTTCAAGAAGAAAATTGGTTCTGATGGAAAGGTAGAGACCTATAAGCCAAGGTTAGTAGCGAAAGGGTTTCGCCAAAGGCAAGGAATCGACTATGAGGAGACTTTCTCGCCTGTTGCCAAGCTTAAATCAATTAGGATTCTACTAGCAATAGCTGCATACTATGATTATGTGATTTGGCAGATGGATGTCAAAACAGCTTTTCACAATGGATACATTGAAGAAAACATTTTCATGGAACAACCTAGGGGTTTTGAATCCCAATATGGTTCCAAGGTAGGCAAGCTAAAGCGATCCATTTATGGGTTGAAGCAAGCTTCGAAGAGTTGGAACATCCGTTTTGATGAAGCCATTAAATCCTTTGGTTTTATCAAAAATGAGGATGAGCCATGTGTATATAAGAAGGTTAGTGACAGTGCTACCACTTTTCTTGTCTTATATGTGGATGACATACTGTTGATAGGTAATGACACAGGTATGTTGACAACTACAATGGTATGGTTGTCAAATACATTCTCCACGAAAGACTTAGGGGAGGCAACCTATATTCTTGGGATTCGCATCTATAGAGATAGAGCGAAAAGAATAATTGGCTTATCCCAAAGTCTATACTTGGAAAAGGTGTTAAAGATGTTTAACATGCTTAATTCCAAGAGAGGAGACATGGTATCCATCTTTCTAAAGAGATGTCTCTAAAGACACCTGAAGAACGAGATAAAATGGCCAGGATTCCATATGCTTCGGCTATTGGAAGTTTAATGTATGCAATGTTGTGTACTAGGCCGAATATCGCATATGCTGTTAGTTTGACTAGCAGGTATCAATCCAATCCAGGTTTAGAACACTGGATAGCTGTCAAGAATATCTTTAAGTACTTAAGAAGAACTAAGGATTTATTCTTGATCTATGGAGGTGGAGACTTGCAATTCGATGGTTATACTGATTCTGATTTCCAATTAGATATCAATGATAGAAAGTCTACCTCTGGGTATGTGTTCATTTGTAATGGAGGTGCAGTCAGTTGGAAGAGTTCCAAATAGAGCACGACTGCAGATTTCACTACCGAGGCTAAGTATATTGCTGCATCAGACGCTGCAAAGGAAGCTATTTGGATAAAGAAGTTCGTGACAGAACTTATAGTAGTTCTTTCCATTAAGTCAGCAGTTCCACTACATTGTGATAATAATGGAGCAGTCATACAGGCTAAGGTGTTAGTAGTATGCCCTATAGCATATCATTTAGTATGTATCTTGTACATATTTTTATTAATAAAAGGCATTTTCACTTTTCCGTTTACACAATATATCTATGTGTAATAGAAAAGGTCCATTGATATTTTGTTAGAAATATTATTCTTAAGTTGTTAAGAATATGAGTGACAATATTTCTAGCACAAAGTATCATAAATAGGTTCACAATCGAGGATACTTCATAATAAGGACATGACTTACCCAGAAAAGATTGTATTAATGTTTGTTCCCAAGTTATTTATATGAGATATAAATAAGATGGAATGGTGAGTCTCATGCCATATAACAAATATGATAGGTATTTATAAATGATAAGTAGGCCGAACCAGTGACACTTATGACAAGCACATGGAGTTTACTCTTGTCAATGTTTTGTCATAAATCATATCAGTGCATATAATCTTTAGACCTGAGATAGCACAGTTATCTTGTATATAGGTAGTTTGAGTTTGATACTGCTTTCATACTTGTACTATGTATGGGTATATGGGCATGTGTTGGCTCCTACTAGTTATATATAGAGGTAGGTGTTGATCAAGATGGAATCTGTTCCTCTAAGTAAATAGAGATAAAATCCTATGTTTATTTAATTGTTCTTGATGTTTCAAGTTCCTGGCCAGGACAGATAGATTTATATAGAAAAGAGTTTCTGATGAGAAAATCTTTTTAATCAAGAACTGGAATTAAAAGAGAACATAATATTCATAGCAAATGGAGTTTGACATAAACCATGACTCCAGCTTGAGTTGGGATTTTGTAACAGAGAGATTCTAGTGCATGGTAACATATGATTATAGGTTCATTTAAGATAAACCTTATTACTAATTGGGTGGCCATGACATGCTATGCTAGGCGTTAACCATGGTCTATGAGGTGCATAAAATGATTTAGAGAAATCATTTATGGTAAGAAAGAGTTCTGATGATATTAAGAGTTGATATCATGTCTCATTGCCAATTAGTGATGAGCCTAGTAAGTCACACACATACACAAGTTATCACCTATTTAAATATGATTTAATTAATTAATTAAAGAGTTTAATTGATTAATTAAATAGGTTTGGTTTGTAATTAAATTGCAAAGTCCCTACCATGACTTGAAACCAAATCTAGATTATTGGATGTGTAGTATAAATTAAATTTATATTTAAAGTGTTTAAATATGAATTTAATTAATGAGAAATTAATTAATAGAGATTAATTAATTAATTTATATTTGATACAAATTAATTAGAAGAAGAAAAATAATTACTTTGGGTTAAGAACTCAAAATTAAGACACAGGGGCATTTTGGTCATTTCATAGTGTGACACGTGGCACCATGAGATGGTGACACATGGGATTACACATAAGCTTGCCAATTGTTTTTTAATCATGTAAGATTATTAAAATGAAGATTAAATATAGGTTTGACACTTGGCACAATGTGATTGGGTCACTTAAACCTAGAGCTAATCAAAGGGTGACATGTGGCAAGGGTTTAATGTGTTAACCTAGCTATTTAAGTGTGGTTATGAAAAGAAAAAATAACCAGCAGCCACTCCTCTCCTTTGTCACACCACTTTGAGGCTTTTTATCTATTCTTCTTTATCTCTCATCAATTAAAAGAGATTAGCCATCAATCTCTTGAATTAAGAACACTAGAAATTGTTTCTAGTGTCCTATTTACATCTCTAATCTCTTAAAAGGCAGAACTTGAATTTCTAATTAATAGAAAAGGCTTTAGAAGCTGTTCAAGGGCTGCCATAGGTGCTCTTGGTGTGGACAAGCTAGAGGGACAACATCTGGTGTCCTAAAGACGAATCTCAAAGGCGCAGACACGCTGTAGTGCATCAAGAGGTTAGTGTAATCATTCTTGATTTAATCTAAGGTTCTAAAATTAATCTGATTAATTTAAAATCTTAAATGGCAAATACAGATCCAAAAACATATTAAAAGAGTTTTAATATGTTGTTTATCATTGAAATCAAATAGATAAAATTAAATCTTGCACGATGCATGTGACCCTAGGTAAAAATTTTTGAATTCAATGGTATAAACTTGTATTTTTCGCGCTTCCGTTCCTTCAATTGGTATTAGAGCGACTATATTTGCCATTTAGATTGTTGATTATATGATTTAATTGTGTGATTTGATCATGAGAAGATTGATCCATTGCTGGTTGAAACAGATGTGTGGCGGAACACATGGTGAAGCCACCATCGGTGGCGGCAACAATGGTTCTTCAAGGTGGCGCAAGGTTTGCTTTTTAATTTACAATTGTTGTATGATCTAAAAGCTCATCCTATGTCTAATTAAATTGTTTAATTAGAATTTTAATCACACAATTAAATTATGATTCAAATCAGAATTTTAAAAATTATTTGAATGTGATTCAAATCTGAATTTTAAAAGTTGTTTGAATGTGATTCAAATCTGAATTTTTAAAGTTGTTTGAATCATATTTAAATCTGATTTTTTAAAAATGATTGAATAAAATTCAGATCTGATTTTTTAAAAAATGTTTGAATATGATTCGAATCTGATTTTTTAAAAAATGTTTGAATGTGATTCAAATCTGAATTTTTAAAGTTGTTTGAATGTGATTCAAATCTGAATTTTTAAATTTGTTTGAATGAGATTCAAATCTGAATTTTTAAATTTATTTGAATCATATTCAAATCTGGATTTTTAAGTTGAATATGAGATATTGAATTTAATTTAAGTATGTATGTTTTATTTAATTGTTAAATAGTGGTATGCATGATGGATGATCATGGACTATAAAAGACCAATGTGATTGGATTTATTTCTTTTATGTTTCTTTGGGACTGTATATTAATTAATTTATTTTAATTTATTTTGGGCATGTATTGTAACACCCTCCCGGTAACCACTCCGTACATTCTCTTTGGTGATCGGTAGGTCCCATGACTAGAACGTCCGGAAAAATATTTAAATTAAAGTCGGGAATCAAAATTAACTCAAATATTAATAAGAAAAATTTAGTAAAAATTTTAGAAATAAAATACAACTGAGTCAAACGAGCCGGTGCCCAAGCGATGGGTCACCGGAGGGAAGTTTCGGTTCTCGCAACGAGGAGCCCTAGACCCGGGGGAAAAATTATAAAATAATTTTTGGGACTCCAGAGAAGGGTCATTGAGGTTCCTATGGCATTAGAATGCCAAGAAAATACCTAGAAAAATTTTTCTATCGGTACAGACAATTTTGGCCCGTTAAGTCAAACGGAGGGCATTTTGGTCATTTCGCCTTCCGAGGTGATTTTTGGCCGACTTGCCCAGTTGAGTAAATAATTAATATGACATAAAATATAAAGAAATATTACTAGAAATGAAATTTAAAATGAGTAGTGAAGGAAAGGAAAGAAAATGAAGAAAAAGATCAATTATGGCATCATGGTGATGTCATTAAGGGAGTTGGACCAATCACACTTAAGCCATTGTTTGACTAACTATTAAAAGAGACTAAATAAGACCAAAATAACAAAATTTCAGCAGCCATCTTCCTCACCCAAAAACGTTACATTCTCTCCCAAAACCCTATTCTTCCATGGGAGCTTAATGGAAGCTTGAGACAACCCACCAAATCACCATAAAACCTTTAGTCATCTTCACAAAAATTTGCCCTAGCACCTTGCTAAAGCTTTTGGCAGCCAAGAAGAAGAAAGAAAGTGAAGCTTTCTCAAGCTTGGATTGGCATACAACAAGGTTAGTGCACTATATACCTAAAACTCCTTAATTTCATGAATGAGCACTTGAATTTAGTAAGAAAATGTCATTTAAATGAACAAAATTCATGTGTGTGTGTACATGAATTTTTGGCTGCCCTAGTGGAGAAATAGTAAGGAGTGTTTTTGATGAGCTTGAAGTGAACTAGAATTAAGTTGAAAGTTTATAAACATAAGAATAATAATTTGGTATGTTAACTAAGGCATTATGTAGGAAACATAATGTGAAGCTAGGGTTTTGGAGAGTGAAATTTGGTTTTGGCTTATGAAGTGGTAAGTGAACATTATAAGGGTCAATTAGTGACCATTTTAGGTATGTTGACCATAATTAGAACTTAAAAATAGAATGGCAAAGTGAAAGTAAAATTCTGCCCTATGGACAGCAGCATAGGGACTGAAATTTCAGTCCCTTTGCACTGCCATAACTTGGGCAGTGGTAGTCCAATTGAAGTTTGGCCAATTGGACATGAAACTAGGCTTATAATGGCACATTTTTGCTGAAGAAACCATGCCCAAAAGACCAAAGCAAAAGGGTCAAAACCCAGCTCCAATCCGGATTCCCTGCACTGAATTCTGCAGAATTTGACCAAATGAACAGTAACTGTTCATTTGGCCATAACTCACTGTAGATTTGGTCAATTGGTCTGAAATTTTTACAGCAATAAGTTAAGACATAGACAAACAACTTTCATGAAGGAACCTACCCCAAATTATGGCCATAACCCAACCAACCAAGTGACTCAAGTTACTGTTCCTGCACTGTAGATATGGTAAATTTCTGCAGAATGCAATCCGGACAGCTTGGGATTTTGAGCCATATCTGGAGCTACAAAACTCCAAATGGAGTGATTCAAAAAAAGAAATTCAACTAGACAAAATAAGGAACAACTTTCATGTTTTACATTTCTTCAAATTCCAACAGTAACAGTGTCCAATGGAACAGTGAAGTAAGGGCACCAAAACTGAAATTTTCTGCTAGTGTGGGTTGCACTTTGAAATTGCAAAACACTTAATGCCAACAAGTTTTAAACACCATATGTGGTATGTTGGGAGTGCAAAAGTTTATGTTAACATTTTTATGCTTAAAGTCAACATTTTTGGTTTACCAATGATGAATAGTGACACAATAAAAGTTTAAATTCAAAAATTGAATAATTTAAAAGTTTCAAATGCCCTAGTATACCTAACAAGATTGGTTTGGATAGTTTGGCATGCCAATAGGGTTCCGTTAGCGATCGCACATGGCAAAAATGCCATTCGTGATTTCATGGCTTTTAGCCATTACGCTTTGTATTGAGACTTGGCCTTGTGCTCGATATTATTTACGACTTGTCGTACATTGCACCGGGAGATACATATGTGACCGATGGTGTGACGGCCCGAGGTACTAGGTACCCAAAGTGCGGTTTACCCGTTATCCATCCGATGCCTAGTGTAGGTTACTTGGGGCAACAAAATGAATAAAAGTGAATAAAGCTAATTATTTAATGAATAAAAAAAGACCAAAAAAAGAAAGCATACACAATGTATAAACCTTTATTTACTTTATATTTTCTTCTATTATATTAATTCACAACTAAGCATTATTGCTTAGCGCGTTGCTTTGCCACGCGTGAGGTACTGAGATCCCGATCGTGAGCCCGAGACCACATCGGTGAGTCTATCCGATTACGCTCGATGTCCGTGTAACCTCACTAAATGCATTTCATAGGTAGGGCACTAGGTGTCATTTTGTCATTTTGATATTTTGTAGCAGATTTGTATTTTCTCATATGTATTTGAACTCATGTAATATATTTTGATGTATATGTAAATTATGAAAATTGTATTTGTTAATGGAAAAGTAGATGTTTACTTGTGATTTACATGCGAACATCACATGTGAATGATGAATGAAAATGGAAATTGAAATGTGGAAATCATGATATTGAATTTGGTGTTGATAATGGATGTTTGAGAAATATTGTTGAGATTTTGGGATATTGGAGTTTGAGATGATGAAATAAAAATATTGGAAGTGTTTTTTTAACAGTTCCGAAGAACGGTTTTCTCCATTTTTAGCCGGTACTCCGCCGGATTTTCTTTAAAATTTTTGGAACCTTAAATGAATAATACTTTTGATAAATGGCTTAAACAGATTATATTTCATAAATTATATGCAAAAGCATTGTCTAAATTAATTGAGGAATATTAGAGTGTCCGGTACACTGTGGCATTACTTACTCGTATACTGCATACGGGTAAGGGGTGTCACATTTAGTGGTATCGAGCACGGTTTAGGCGCTTCGGGCCTAGATTGAGTCCATACCATGCATTGCATTTGTAAGAGTCGAGGTGACACTAACGCAGATCTGCTTTGTCTTTGTTAAATAGGATATGGACCCTTCATCGCAAAGGGCAATGAGGAGGAAGTGGAGAGTCATGCTCCACTGCAGGCCCGGGGGCATGAGAGAATCTGCTCCACCGGCTCGAGCAGAGCTCGGCCTCCACGTGCCATGTTTCAACAAATGGCCGACTTCTTTAGACAGATGGTGGGCAATGCCAAAGACCACCACCACCACAGCCTCCACAGCAGAAATCACACCGAAAGGTTAAGAAAATTTGGGGCGTGGATTTCTATGGTAAGAGAGAAGATGACTCTATTGCGTAGAGAATTGGTTGAGCAGGCAGGCGAGTACTAAAACAACTTCACTTGCACTCCAGCAAAACACGGAAGTCGCCATTTCTTTCTTTGCAAGATGATGCCTATGAGTGGTGGGACACGGTGTTCAGTGAAGTCTGACGGAAATTTGTAACTTGGGATTTCTTTCTCTCGGAATTCAAGACGAAGTATGATGGTACTGTATATTTGGCAGAGAGAAGTAGAGACTTTATTAACCCGAGGCGAGACAATTGTCATATCGAGTATGAGAAGGAGTTTGTTCGATTAAGCCGTTATGGAAGGGAGATAGTCCCTAATGAAGTGAAAGATGTAAGAGATTTGAAGAGGGACTAAATGACAACATCAAGATCCAGCCACCGCCTTGGGAATCACCGAATTTACCAAGTTAGTGGAAGCGCCATAAAGGTTGAAAAAGTGAGAATTAGTGAGTGGACTAGAAGAGAGAGACAGCAGAAGAGGGACCGGGTCGGTCGAGTTCAGCTCTGCATCGGGGAAGAAGTTCAAGGGTCCTCTGCACAAAGTTCACTCACCACGTGGTCGTGGTCATCCTCAGGGGCCTGAGCCACGATTACCCCTAGGAGAGGTCACCACACCATCGGTGGGCGCCTCCAGTGGATGGGGTTCAGGGACCAGCCCGGCATCTTCTCGCATGTCCACAATCACAAAGATGGCATAAGGGGGAGTGTTGGAGAGTGGTGCTTGCTTTAGATGTGGGTCAACAGAGCATCGGTTGAAAAAGCCCACGCAGAACTACTACGACTACTCCAACACAAGCGCATGCACTGCTCCCGCACCACGAGAGGTAGAAAATCTGCAAGTCCGAGGTGTAGGACCATCACAGAGGCTCAGATCCGAGCCAGAGAGGCACGACAGCGACCACCTGCAAGAGCCTATGCTATTAGAGCTCAGAGGAGCAAGATGCCGGATGTCATCAGTGCGTTCTCCCTCTACACTACACTGCATGCATTGGTGGATCCAGGATCCACTCACTCATACATCTGCATCAATCTACCCGTAGAAAGGGGGATCTGGTAGGGAGAGTGACCAAGACATTCGTCACTAATCCATTGGGTCACAGGTGGTAGTGAACAAAGTATACAAGGGTTGCCGTTGAGGATTCAGGGTATGAATTCTTGGCGCACCTAATTGAGTTACCCTTCCATGAGTTTGACGTGATTTTGGGAATGGGTGGCTATCACGTCATCGTGCAATAGTTGATTGCAAATTGAAGAGAATTTCTCTAAAAACTTGAGAGGTAATGAGATCACGATTGTGGGGAAAGGATGATTTCTTGTCCAATGTCATCTCAAACACGATTGCAAGAAGAATGATGAGAAAAGGTCGTGAAGCCTACCTAGCACATGTGGTGGATACTAGGCAGGCTAAGCCAAACCTGAGTGACATACCCACAGTGAGAGACTTCCCAGAAGTATTTCCTGAAGAGTTACCTGGTTTGCCACCAGAAAGGGAAGTTGAATTTGCCATTGAGACACTGCCGGGTACAGCACCCATTTCCATTGCTCCTTATAGGATGGCACCCACTGAATTGAGGGAGTTGAAAACTCACTTGCAAGAGTTGTTGGATAAGGGGTTCATACGCCCCAGTGTGTCACCATGGGGAGCTCCAGTGCTGTTTGTGAAAAAGAAGGATGGGACTTAGAGGCTTTGTATTGATTCTGGCATTGAATAAAGTGATCGTGAAGAACAAATATCCGTTGCCTAGAATTGATGATCTGTTTGATCAGTTGAAGGGAGCAGGAGTATTTTCTAAGATTGATCTCAGATCAGGGTATCATCAGCTGAGGGTAAAGGATGTAGATGTGCCCAAAACTGCATTCAGGACCCGGTATGGGCATTATGAGTTTCTGGTGATGCCCTTTGGCTTAACAAATGCACCAGCGGCATTCATGGACCTTATGAACCGTATCTTTCATCCATACTTAGATCGGTTCGTAGTGGTCTTTATTGATGACATTTTGGTGTATTCCAAGACCAGGGAAGAACATGATGAGCATTTGAGGATTGTTCTGCAAACCTCATGGGAAAAGGAGCCGTATGCTAAGTTGTCCAAGTGTGACTTTTGGTGAATGAGATTGCATTCCTTGGACACATAGTGTCACCGATGGGATTAGGTGGATCCCAAGAAAATAGAAGCGATGATAGAATGGAAGCCTCCCTAAATACAACCGAGGTCAAGTTTCTTGGGGCTAGCTGGGTATTACTTGAGATTTGTGAAGGGATTTTCCCTAATAGCTGCTCCAATGACCAAGTTGTTACACAAGAATGTCAGATTTGACTGGAATGACAAGTGTCAGACCAGTTTTGAGAAATTGAAGGCTATGTTGACAGAGGCACCAGTGTTAACACAGCCAGTGTCAGGGAAGGACTTTGTGGTCTACAGTGATGCCTCTCATAATGGGTTAGGATGTGTGTTGATGCAAGAGGGGAAAGTGATCGCCTATGCTTCCAGACAGCTAAGGCCACATGAACAAAATTACCCTACCCATGAGTTGGAGCTTGCAGCAATTATCTTCGCCGAAGATATGGAGGCATTACTTGTATGGTGAAAAGTGCTACATATACTGCACCACAAAAGCACGAAATACTTGCCAACCCGAAGGAGCTCAACCTTAGATAGAGGCGATGGATTGAGTTCTGAAGGATTATGACTGTAATTGACTACCATCCTGGGAAGGCAAATGTAGTTGCTGATGCTTTGAGCAGAAAATCCATGACAGCTTTGAGATCATTGAATGCCCGTCTATCCTTGGTTCGAGATGGAGCTATTTTGGCTGAGTTGCAAGTGAGGCCAAACCTGCTACAGCAGATACTAGATGGGCAAAAGGCAGATGAGAAGCTAATGGCTATTATGAGCAAGATCTCAGAGGGAAAAGCAACTGACTATGAGGTAAAGGCAGATGGGTGTCTGTATTACAAAGGAAGACTGTGTGTACCAGATGATGGGGAATTGAAGACCAGTATTCTAAAAGAGGCACACACTAGTGTATATGCTATGCACCCAGGAAGTACAAAGATGTATCATGACCTGAAGCTTCAGTATTGGTGGCCTGGTATGAAGAGAGATATAGCTGACTATGTGACTAAATGCTTGACATGTCAGCAAGTCAAGGCAGAACATCAAGTTCCATCGGGTTTGCTACAGCCTATACGCATACCTGAATGGAAATGGGATCGGGTCACCATGGATTTTGTAAGTGGTTTGCCTCTCACCCAGAAGAAACACGATGCAGCATGGGTGATAGTTGATAGATTGACCAAGTCAGCACACTTTCTGCCAGTTAGGACTGACTACTCACTGGAGAGGTTAGCAGAATTGTATATTAGTGAGATAGTTAGACTGCATGGAATTCCACTTTCCATCATATCTGACCGAGACCCAAGGTTTACATCGAGATTTTGGAAGAAGTTGCATGAATCCTTGGGTACACAACTCCATTTCAGCACTGCTTTCCATCCTCAGACGGATGGGCAATCAGAAAGAGTAATCCAGGTCCTTGAGGATATGCTGAGGAGTTGTGTCATTGAGTTTGAGGGAAGTTGGGATAGATATCTCCCACTTGCAGAATTCGAATACAACAATAGATAACATGCTAGCATCCAAATGGCCCCATATGAAGCACTATATGGAAGAAAATGTAGAACTCCAGTGTGCTGGACTGAATTGGGTGAAGATAAACTGGTAGGGCCAGACCTGGTGAAACAGACTGAAGAGAAGGTAAAGATAATCACAGCTAACTTGAAGGTTGCCTCGCATGCATGTAAATCTTATGCCGACCAAGAGAAAAGAAATAGAATATGTGGTTGGCGACAAAGTGTTCCTCAAGGTGTCACCGTGGAAGAAAGTGTTGAGGTTTGGAAGGAAGGGTAAGTTGAGCCCTAGGTTCATTGGCCCATATGAAGTCATTGAACGTGTGGGTCCAGTGGCCTATAGGCTAGCTTTACCACCAGAGCTGGACAAGATCCACAATGTGTTCCACGTGTCCATGCTCAGGAGATACCGCTCAGATCCTTCACATGTCATCTCCAGAGAAGAAATTGAAATACAGCCGGATTTGACATATGAAGAAGAACCTCTACGGATCCTGGCTCGGGAAGTAAAAGAATTGAGGAACAAGCAGATTCCACTGGTGAAAGTGCTTTGGAGGCACCACAACACCGAGGAGGCAACTTGGGAAAGTGAAGAAACGATGAGGCAACAGTTCCCTCAACTGTTTGCATCAGGTAAATTTCGAGGACGAAATTTAAATTAGAGGGGAAGAGTTGTAACACCCTCCCGGTAACCACTCCGTACATTCTACTGTTCCGGTGGCAGGTGTCATCGGACCTAGAACGTCGGAAAAATATTTAAATTAAATGAGTGAATCAAAATTAACTCAAATATTAATAAGAAAAATTTAGTAAAAATTTTAGAAATAAAATACAACTGAGTCAAACGAGCCGGTGCCCAAGCGATGGGTCACCGGAGGGAAGTTTCGGTTCTCGCAACGAGGAGCCCTAGACCCGGGGGAAAAATTATAAAATAATTTTTGGGACTCCAGAGAAGGGTCATTGAGGTTCCTATGGCATTAGAATGCCAAGAAAATACCTAGAAAAATTTTTCTATCAGTGACAGACAATTTTGGCCCGTTAAGTCAAACGGAGGGCATTTTGGTCATTTCGCCTTCCGAGGTGATTTTTGGCCGACTTGCCCAGTTGAGTAAATAATTAATATGACATAAAATATAAAGAAATATTACTAGAAATGAAATTTAAAATGAGTAGTGAAGGAAAGGAAAGAAAATGAAGAAACAGATCAATTATGGCATCATGGTGATGTCATTAAGGAGTTGGACCAATCACACTTAAGCCATTGTTTGACTAACTATTAAAAGAGACTAAATAAGACCAAAATAACAAAATTTCAGCAGCCATCTTCCTCACCCAAAAACGTTACATTCTCTCCCAAAACCCTATTCTTCCATGGGAGCTTAATGGAAGCTTGAGACAACCCACCAAATCACCATAAAACCTTTAGTCATCTTCACAAAAATTTGCCCTAGCACCTTGCTAAAGCTTTTGGCAGCCAAGAAGAAGAAAGAAAGTGAAGCTTTCTCAAGCTTGGATTGGCATACAACAAGGTTAGTGCACTATATACCTAAAACTCCTTAATTTCATGAATGAGCACTTGAATTTAGTAAGAAAATGTCATTTAAATGAACAAAATTCATGTGTGTGTGTACATGAATTTTTGGCTGCCCTAGTGGAGAAATAGTAAGGAGTGTTTTGATGAGCTTGAAGTGAACTAGAATTAAGTTGAAAGTTTATAAACATAAGAATAATAATTTGGTATGCTAACTAAGGCATTATGTAGGAAACATAATGTGAAGCTAGGGTTTTGGAGAGTGAAATTTGGTTTTGGCTTATGAAGTGGTAAGTGAACATTATAAGGGTCAATTAGTGACCATTTTAGGTATGTTGACCATAATTAGAACTTAAAAATAGAATGGCAAAGTGAAAGTAAAATTCTGCCCTATGGACAGCAGCATAGGGACTAAAATTTCAGTCCCTTTGCACTGCCATAACTTGGGCAGTGGTAGTCCAATTGAAGTTTGGCCAATTGGACATGAAACTAGGCTTATAATGGCACATTTTTGCTGAAGAAACCATGCCCAAAAGACCAAAGCAAAAGGGTCAAAACCCAGCTCCAATCCGGATTCCCTGCACTGAATTCTGCAGAATTTGACCAAATGAACAGTAACTGTTCATTTGGCCATAACTCACTGTAGATTTGGTCAATTGGTCTGAAATTTTTACAGCAATAAGTTAAGACATAGACAAACAACTTTCATGAAGGAACCTACCCCAAATTATGGCCAGAACCCAACCAACCAAGTGACTCAAGTTACTGTTCCTGCACTGTAGATATGGTAAATTTCTGCAGAATGCAATCCGGACAGCTTGGGTTTTGAGCCATATCTGAGCTACAAAACTCCAAATGGAGTGATTCAAAAAAAGAAATTCAACTAGACAAAATAAGGAACAACTTTCATGTTTTACATTTCTTCAAATTCCAACAGTAACAGTGTCCAATGGAACAGTGAAGTAAGGGCACCAAAACTGAAATTTTCTGCTAGTGTGGGTTGCACTTTGAAATTGCAAAAACACTTAATGCCAACAAGTTTTAAACACCAAATGTGGTATGTTGGGAGTGCCAAAGTTGATGTACACATTTTTATGCTAAAAGTCAACATTTTTGGTTGACCAATGATGAATAGTGACACAAAAAAAAGTTGAAATTCACAAATTGAAGAATTTAAAAGTTTCAAATGCCCTAGTATACCTAACAAGATTGGTTTGGATAGTTTGGCATGCCAATAGGGTTCCGTTAGCAGTACTGCACATGGCAAAAATGCCATTCTGTGATTTCATGGTTTTTAGCCATTATGGCTTTGGATTGAGACTTGGACTTGTGCCTGATATTATTTACAGCTTGTTAGCTGTTCTGTTGCTCACCGGGAGATCCTTATGTGACCGATGGTGTGACGGCCCGAGGTTCTAGGTACCAGTGCGGTTACCCGTTATCCACCCAGTCGTCTAGTGTAGGTTACTTGGGGCAACCAAATGAATAAAAGTGAATAAAGCTAATGATTTAATGAATATACCAAGACCAAACAAAGAAAGCATACACATTGTATACACATTTATTTTCTTGCTATTTTCTTCTATTATATTATTGCACCACTAAGCATTATTGCTTAGCGCGTTGCTTTTGCCACGCGTAGGTACAGGACATCACGATCGTGAGCCCAGAGACCACAGATCGGGTGAGTCTATCTCGACGCTTCGCTGTCCGTGTCACCTCACTACCTGCAGTGCATCGGTAGGGCACTAGGTGTCATTTTGTCATTTTGATATTTTGTAGCAGATTTGTATTTTCTCATATGTATTTGAACTCATGTAATATATTTTGATGTATATGTAAATTATGAAAATTGTATTTGTTAATGGAAAAGTAGATGTTTACTTGTGATTTACATGCGAACATCACATGTGAATGATGAATGAAAATGGAAATTGAAATGTGGAAATCATGATATTGAATTTGGTGTTGATAATGGATGTTTGAGAAATATTGTTGAGATTTTGGGATATTGGAGTTTGAGATGATGAAATAAAAATATTGGAAGTGTTTTTAACAGGTTCCGAAGAACGGTTTTCTCCATTTTTAGCCGGTACTCCGCCGGATTTTCTTTAAAATTTTCGGAACCTTAAATGAATAATACTTTTGATAAATGGCTTAAACAGATTATATTTCATAAATTATATGCAAAAGCATTGTCTAAATTAATTGAGGAATATTAGAGTGTGCTGGTACACCAGGTGGCATTACTTACTCGGGTATACTGTACACGGGTAAGGGGTGTCACATGTATTATTAAGTTTGTAATAATTTTTGGATTGTAATTTCATTTATTTAAGTTGTAAATTCGCCTTGGTATGCCAAGGATTACCATGTAATATTGGATTGCAAGAAGTTCAAGGAGGTCAAGAGCATTAGTGGGACCAGTGGGAGGAATTCAAGATCAAGTGTTGATTATGTACTCCTTCAGCAACTCTTGTAAAATGAATGAATGAATGAAATGCACCTAGGAATGCCTTGATTCAATTCTTGATGGCTCAGAATTGAATCCCTTAGAAAGTCCATGATCATACCATATTTATTGCTTATCCATGAATGCATGAGATGTATGGGAATGTATGCTATTATATGATATATGCATGCTAAATGGATAATGTGCAAAGTGAGACCTTAATAGTAATTAGAATGACCATAAAATCTTCCAAACAAATGATTAAGTTGGAAATGCTATAATTAAAGTAATTATAACATAGGCCCTCCATTGGGGCAATTATTTTAAGAAATTTTAAATAGTTGCATAAGATGCAATTAATTTAAGAGATTTTCTTAAGAATAATTGTTAAGCATGAGATGTTGTAAATATGTAAATAGTTTGGTGGCCAATATTGGATGTACTTGAGGAAATTAAAATTATTTGCATAATTACTGGCTCAATGGGATCAACTTAACTAATGCAAGATAAGTCAATAATGGATGTACCTGAGATTTTGAGTATTAGGGGCTAGGTAAAGGATTGAACCTCACATGAGATGTGATGGGCAAGGAGTTGCTCACTTATAGTTTATTGTAATTCCAATAATAGATGTACCTGAGGATGATCAATAGAATTATAAGAATTCAATCACCCACTAGAAATCTATCCAACTAGGATTTCCGTTTTCTACTTTGGAAGTGTAGGATTCGCTAAGTTAGTGGGAGGACCAATTTGATTAAAAGACCATAATCATTTTGGTTAATTACATGATACATTTACTAATTAATCTGGTTATTTTCTACAGTTAATTTTCTGATAAAAATGAGCACAAAACAACCACCACCATCCAATATCATTGCAAGCATACTTGATCGCAATAGGTTGACAGGACCTAATCTGTCTGATTGGCTAAGAAATTTGAAACTTGTCCTGAACCTTGAACATATAGGATATGTTCTAGATTTAAATGTTCCTGGTCCTTTACCTCCAGAGGCCACATAAGAGGAACATGAAACTTTGGACAAGTGGAAGGAGCATGATATGAGAGCTAAGTGTTACATGCTTGCTTCCATGAGTAATGAGTTACAAAAGCAGCATGAGAACATGTTGAGTGCGAGTGAGATCCTCCTTCACCTACAAGAGTTATATGGTGAGCACAACAGGAATGCTAGGTATGAGATATCTAGACAGCTATTCCGTATGAGGATGTCTGAGGGACAGAATGTTGGGGATCATGTCCACAAGATGATTCGCCTGATTGAGCAGTTGGAACATCTTGACTTCAACATGGATTTCTAACTATAGACGGATTTGATCCTTCAGTCCCTTCCGGAGTCTTTTGGGAATTTTGTGACAAATTTGCATATGACTAAACAGGAATGCACCTTAGCTTGTTTACTCAACATGCTTTATTGCTCAAAAGAATATGCCAGGCAATAAAGGAAAAGAGGTAGCTTTGGTTACATCTTCTTCTGCTGGAAAGTCCAACAAGAAGAAGGGCAATAAGAAAAAGAAACCTCAGATTCATGGTCCTTCCATGAAAATAGCTAAACAGAAAAGGAAGACTAAAAGTGATGTAGGAAAAGGAAAGTGTTTCCACTACCAACAGGAAAGTGTTTCCATTGCCAACAGGAAAGTGTTTCCATTGCCAGTAAAAAAAAATGTTTCTACTGTCCAGAGTATAGCAATCTAAAAGAATGCAATGCCATGGTGAAAACCAACTCAAGTTCAAAATATATTTGGCACTTAAGGTTATGTCATGTTGCAGAAGATAGGATTGCAAAACTGGAGAAAATGGGGATTCTATCCTCATTGGGCTCTGAGCCTACTCCAACTTGTGAATCTTGCCTTCAGGGCAAAATTACTAGATCACCCTTTGTTGGACAAGGGCTAAGAGCTGAAAATATTTTAGAGCCAATACATAGTGATGTATGTGGTCCATTTAAAGAAATGGCTATAGGGGGCTTTCATTATTTTATTACCTTTACTGATGATAAATCAAGATTTGGGTATTTGTATTTGATGAAATACAAACATGAATCCTTTGAAAAGTTTAAAGAATTTAAATCTGAAGTAGAAAATCAAACAGGAAAGAGTATTAAAGCTCTTCAATCAGATCGTGGAGGTGAATATTTAAGTACTGAATTTGATGAATACTTGAGAGAGCATGGCATTGTTTCTCAGCTGACTCCTCCATGAACGCCACAGCTGAATGGTGTATCTGAAAGGAGAAATCGTACCCTATTGGATATGGTACGTAGTATGATGAGCTATACTGATATGCCAATCTTCTTTTGGGGATTTGCATTAGAATCAGCTTTGTATATTCTGAATAGGATTCCATCAAAATCAGTTTCTTCCACACCTTATGAGATATGGCATGGAAGAAAACCAAGTCTTAAGCATGTTAAGATTTGGGGTTGTCCAGCTTATATTAAAAAGCTGAACACTGGTAAATTGGAGACTAGATCAGAAAAAGGTCGATTTGTTGGATATCTAAAAGATAGTTTTGGATATTATTTTTATTTGCCTACTTCACAAAAGGTTGTGATAAGTAGAGATGCCACATTTCTTGAACAACAGTTTGTTCAAGAAGGAGGCAAAGGAAGGCAAATAGAGTTAGAATTGGAGAATTCTTACCAACTAACAGATCAGATAGATATAGATCCATCTAGTCAACCTATACCCGTTAATGAACATCTACAGCTATTCCTCGTAGAACAACCAGGGTATCTCACCCACCAGTGAGATACGGTTTTCTTCATGAAGAAGAACCAGAGTTGTCTACTCATGAAGAAGTAGATCATGGAGATGATCCACTTACATATGAAGAAGCTATATCAGATATAGACTCTTCAAAATGGATTGATGCTATGAAATCCGAGATTGATTCCATGTATAAGAATCAAGTTTGGGATCTTGTTGACCCACCTGAAGATATTGTACCTATAGGGAACAAATGGGTTTTCAAGAAGAAAATTGGTTCTGATGGAAAGGTAGAGATCTATAAGGCAAGGCTAGTAGCGAAAGGGCTTTACTAAAGGCAAGGAATCGATTATGAGGAGACTTTCTCGCCTGTTGCCATGCTTAAATCAATTAGGATTTTATTAGCAATAGTTGCGTACTATGATTATGAGATTTGGCAGATGGATGTCAAAACAGCTTTTCTCAAAGGATACATTGAAGAAAACATTTTCATGGAACAACCTAGGGGATTTGAATCCCAAGATGGTTCCAAGGTATGCAAGCTAAAGCGATCCATTTATGGGTTGAAACAAGCTTCGAGTAGTTGGAACATTCGTTTTGATGAAGCCATTAAATCCTTTGGTTTTATCAAAAATGAGGATGAGCCATGTGTATATAAGAAGGTTAGTGACAGTGCTATCACTTTCCTTGTCTTATATATGGATGACATACTGTTGATGGGTAATGACACAGGTATGTTGACGACTATAAAGGTATGGTTGTCAAATACATTCTCCATGAAAGACTTAGGGGAGGCAACCTATACTCTTGGGATTCGCATCTATAGAGATAGAGCGAAAAGAATAATTGGTTTATCCCAAAGTCTATACTTTGAAAAGGTGTTAAAGAGGTTTAACATGCTTGATTCCAAGAGAGGATTGTTACCAGTGAGACATGGTATCCATTTTTCTAAAGAGATGTCTCCAAAGACACCTGAAGTAAGAGATAAGATGTCCAGGATTACATATGATTCTTATTGGAAGTTTAATGTATGCAATGTTGTGTACTAGGCCTGATATCGCATATGTTGTTAGTTTGGCTAGCAGTATCAATCCAATCCAGTTTGGAACATCGGATAGTCATCAAGAATATCCTTAAGTACTTGAGAAGAACTAAGGATTTATTCTTGATTTATGGAGGTGGAGACTTGCAATTGGATGGTTATACTGATTATGATTTCCAATCAGATATCATTGATAGAAAGTCTACCTCTAGATATGTGTTCATTTGTAATAGAGGTGCAGTCAGTTGGAAGAGTTCCAAACAGAGCACGACTGCAGATTCCACTACGTGAGTATATTGTCGCATCGATGTCGCAAAGGAAGTCGTTGGATAAAGAAGTTCATGACAGAACTTACAGAGTTCCTTCCATTGAGTCAGCGGTTCCACTAATCGTGACAATAATGGAGGCGATCATACTGAGCTAAGGAACTAAGGTCTCACCAAAATCCAAACACATAGAAAGGCACTACCACATTATCAGAGATATAGTTGGGCAAGGCGATATAGCCATGCAGAAAAATAACATCAGCTGAAAAATCCAGCTGATCCATTCACTAAGCCTATGTCACAGACTTAGTTAGATTGACATCTTGAGAAGATAGGTCTAAGATATTGAAATGAATGGCTCTAGTGCTAGTGGGAGATTGTTAGTAATATGCCCTAGAGCATATCATTTAGTATGTATCTTGTACATATTTTATTAATAAAAGGCATTTCCACTTTTCCGTTTACATAAGATATTTATGTGTAATAGAAAAGGTCCATTGATATTTTGTTAGAAATATTATTCTTAAGTTGTTAAGAATATGAGTGACAATATTTCTAGTACAAAATATCATAAATAGGTTCACAATCGAGGATACTTCATAATAAGGACATGACTTATCCAGAAAGATTATATTCATGTTTGTTCCCAAGTTATTTATATGAGGTATAAATAAGATGGAATGGTGAGTCTCATGCCATATAACAAACATGATAGGCACTTATAAATGATAAGTAGGCCGAACCAGTGACACTTATGACAAGCACATGGAGTTTACTTTTGTCAATGTTTTGTCATAAATCATATCAGTGCATATAATCTTTAGACCTAAGATAGCACAGTTATCTTGTATATAGATAGTTTGAGTTTGATACTGCTTTCATACTTGTACTGTGTATGGGTATATGGGCATGTGTTGGCTCCTACTAGTTATATATGGAGGTAGGTGTTGATCAAGATGGAATCTGTTCCTCTAAGTAAATAGAGATAAAATCCTATGTTCATTTAATTGTTCTTGATGTTTCAAGTTCTGGCCAGATAGATAGATTTATTCGTAAAAGAGTTTCGATGAGAAAATCTTTTTAATCAAGAACTTTAATTAAAAGAGAACATAATATTCATAGCAAATGGAGTTTGACATAAACCATGACTCCAGCTTGAGTTGGGATTTTGTAACAGAGAGATTCTAGTGCATGGTAACATATGATTATAGGTTCATTTAAGGTAAACCTTATTACTAATTGGATGGCTATGGCATGCTATGCTAGGTGTTAACCATGGTCTATGAGGTTCATAAAATGATTTAGAGAAATCATTTATGGTAAGAAAGAGTTCTGATGATATTAAGAGTTGATATCATGTCTCATTGCCAATTAGTGATGAGCCTAGTAAGTCACACACACACACAAGTTATCACCTAATTAAATATGATTTAATTAATTAATTAAAGAGTTTAAATTGATTAATTAAATAGGTTTGATTTGCAATCAGATTGCAAAGTCCCTAGCATGACTTGAAACTAAATCTAGATTATTGGATGTATAATATAAGTTAAATTTATATTTAAAGTGTTTAAATATGAATTTAATTAATGAGAAATTAATTAATAGAGATTAATTAATTAATTTATATTTGATATAAATTAATTAGAAGAAGAAAATAATTATTTTGGGTTAAGAACTCAAAATTAAGACACAGGGGCATTTTGGTCATTTTGCAGTGTGACACATGGCATAACACATAAGCTTGCCAAATGTTTTTTTAATCATGTAAGATGTTTAAAATCAAGATTACATATAGGTTTGACACTTGGCACAATATGATTGGGTCACTTAAACCTAGAGCTAATCAAAGGGTGACATGTGGCAAGGGTTAAATGTGTTAACCTAGCTATTTAAGTATTGTTATGAGAAAATAAAATACAACCAGCAGCCACACTCCTTTGTCATGCCACTTTGACGGTTTTTATCTCTTCTTCTTCATCTCTTATCAATTCAAAGAGATTAGCCATCAATCTCTTGAATTAAGAACACTAGAAATTGTTTCTAGTGTCCTGTTTACATCTCTAATCTCTTAAAAGGTAGAACTTGAATTTCTAATTAATAGAAAAGGCTTTAGAAGCTGTTCAAGGGCTTCCATAGGTGTTCTTGGTGTGGACAAGCTAGAGGGACAACATCTGGTGTCCTGAAGACGAATCTCAAAGGCGCAGACACGCTGCAGTGCATCAAGAGGTTAGTGTAATCTTTCTTTATTTAATGTTTGGTTCTAAAATTAACTGATTAATTTTAAAATCTTAAATGGCAAATACAGATCCAAAAACATATTAAAAGAGTTTTAATATGTTGTTTATCATTGAAATCAAATAGATAAAAATAAATCTTACATGATGTATGTGACCCTAGGTGAAAATTTTTGAATTCAATGGTATAAACTTGTGTTTTTCACGTTTCCGTTCCTTCAGGATTTGCATCTATAGAGATGGAGCGAAAAGAATAATTAGTTTATCCCAAAGTCTATACTTTGAAAAGGTGTTAAAGAGGTTTAACATGCTTGATTCCAAGAGAGGATTGTTACCAGTGAGACATGGTATCCACCATTCTAAAAAGATGTCTCCAAAGACACCTGAAGAAAGAGATAAGATGGCCAGGATTCCATATGCTTCGGCTATTGGAAGTTTAATGTATGCAATGTTGTGTACTAGGCCGGATATCGCATATGCTGTTAGTTTGACTAGCAGGTATCAATCCAATCCAGGTTTGGAACACTGGATAGCTGTCAAGAAAATCCTTAAGTACTTAAGAAGAACTAAGGATTTATTCTTGATTTATGGAGGTGAAGACTTGCAATTGGATGGTTATACTGATTCTGACTTCCAATCAGATATCGATGATAGAAAGTCTACCTCTGGATATGTGTTCATTTGTAATGGAGGTGCAGTCAGTTGGAAGAGTTCCAAGCGAGCACGATTGTAGATTCCACTACAGTGAGTATATTCTTTGCATCAGATGCTGCAAAGGAAGCTGTTTGGATAAAGAAGTTCGTGATAGAACTTACAATAGTTCCTTCCATTGAGTCAGCAGTTCCACTACACTGTGACAACAATGGAGCAGTCATACAGGCTAAGGAACTAAGGTCTCACCCAAAATCCAAACACATAGAAAGGCGCTACCACATTATCAGAGAAATAGTTGGGCGAGGCGATGTAGCCATGCAGAAAATAGCATCAGCTGAAAATCCAGCAGATCCATTCACTAAGCCTATGTCACGGACTCAGTTAGACCGACATCTTGAGAAGATAGGTCTAAGATATTGTAATGAATGGCTCTAGTGTTAGTGGGAGATTGTTAGTAGTATACCCTAGAGCGTATCATTTAGTATGTATCTTGTACATATTTTTATTAATAAAAGGCATTTCCACTTTTTCGTTTACATAATATATTTATGTGTAATAGAAAAGGTCCATTGATATTTTGTTAGAAATATTATTCTTAAGTTGTTAAGAATATGAGTGACAATATTTCTAGCACAAAGTATCATAAATAGGTTCACAATCGAGGATACTTCATAATAAGGACATGACTTATCCAGAAAGATTGTATTCATGTTTGTTCCCAAGTTATTTATATGAGATATAAATAAGATGGAATGGTGAGTCTCATGCCATATAACAAATATGATAAGCACTTATAAATGATAAGTAGGCCAAACCAGTGACACTTATGACAAGCACATGGAGTTTACTCTTGTCAATGTTTTGTCATAAATCATATCAGTGCATATAATCTTTAGACCTGAGATAGCACAGTTATCTTGTATATAGGTAGTTTGAGTTTGATACTGCTTTCATACTTGTACTATGTATGGGTATAGGGGCATGTGTTGGCTCCTACTAGTTATATATGGAGGTAGGTATTGATCAAGATGGAATCTGTTCCTCTAAGTAAATAGATATAAAATCCTATGTTCATTTAATTGTTCTTGATGTTTCAAGTTCCTGGCTAGGACAAATAGATTTATACAGAAAAGAGTTTCTAATGAGAAAATCTTTTTAATCAAGAAATGGAATTAAAAGAAAACATAATATTCATAGCAAATGGAGTTTGACATAAACCATGACTCCAGCTTGAGTTGGGATTTTGTAACAGAGAGATTCTAGTGCATGGTAACATATGATTATAGGTTCATTTAAGGTAAACCTTATTACTAATTGGGTGGCCATGGCATGCTATGCTAGGTGTTAACCATGATCTATGAGGTGCATAAAATGATTTAGAGAAATCATTTATGGTAAGAAAGAGTTCTGATGATATTAAGAGTTGATATCATGTCTCATTGCCAATTAGTGATTAGCCTAATAAGTCACACACATACACAAGTTATCACTTATTTAAATATGATTTAATTAATTAATTAAAGATTTTAATTGATTAATTAAATAGGTTTGGTTTGCAATTAAATTGCAAAGTCCCTAGCACGACTTGAAATCAAATCTAGATTATTGGATGTGTAATATAAATTAAATTTATATTTAAAGTGTTTAAATATGAATTTAATGAATGAGAAATTAATTAATAGAGATTAATTAATTAATTTATATTTGATATAAATTAATTAGAAGAAGAAAAATAATTATTTTGGGTTAAGAACTCAAAATTAAGACACAGGGGCATTTTGGTCATTTCATAGTGTGACACATGGCACCATGAGATGGTGACACATGGGATTACACATAAGCTTGCCAAATGTTTTTTAATCATGTAAGATTATTAAAATCAAGATTAAATATAGGTTTGACACTTGGCACAATGTGATTGGGTCACTTAAACCTAGAGCTAATCAAAGGGTGACATGTGGCAAGGGTTTAATGTGTTAACCTAGCTATTTAAGTGTGGTTATGAAAAGAAAAAATATCCAGCAGCCACTCCTCTCCTTTGTCACACCACTTTGAGGCTTTTTATCTATTCTTCTTCATCTCTCATCAATTAAAAGAGATTAGCCATCAATCTCTTGAATTAAGAACACTAGAAATTGTTTCTAGTATCCTGTTTACATCTCTAATCTCTTAAAAGGCAGAACTTGAATTTCTAATTAATAGAAAAGGCTTTAGAAGCTGTTCAAGGGCTGCCATAGGTTTTCTTGGTGTGGACAAGCTAGAGGGACAACATCCGTGTCTCAAGACGAATCTCAAAGGCGCAGACACGCTGCAGTGCATCAAGAGGTTAGTGTAATCGTTCTTGATTTAATCTAGGGTTCTAAAATTAATTTGATTAATTTTGAAATCATAAATGGCAAATACAGATCCAAAAACATATTAAAAGAGTTTTAATATGTTGTTTATCATTGAAATGAAATAGATAAAAATAAATCTTGCATGATGCATGTGATCCTAGGTGAAAATTTTTGAATTCAATGGTATAAACTTGTGTTTTTCACGCTTCCGTTCCATCATAAGGAACCCTAGTCTCACCAGAACTCAAAACACATAGAAAGGCACAACCACATTATCAGAGAAATAGTTGGGCAAGGCGATATAGCCATGCAGAAAATAGCATCAGCTGAAAATCCAGCTGATCTATTCACTAAGCCTTTGTCACAAGCACAGTTAGACCGACATCTTGAGAAAATGGGTCTAAGATATTGTAAAGAATGGCTCTAGTGCTAGTGAGAGATTGTTAGTAGTATGCCCTAGAGCATATCATTTAGTATGTATCTTGTAAATGTTTTTATTAATAAAAGGCATTTCCACTTTTCCGTTTACATAAGATTTTTATGTGTAATATAAAAGGTCCATTGATATTTTGTTAGAAATTCTATTTTGAAGTTGTTAAGAAAATGAGTGACAGTATTTCTAGTACAAAGTATCGTAAATAGGTTCACAATCGAGGATACTTCATAATAAGGACATGACTTATCCACAAAGATTGTATTCATGTTTGTTTCTAAGTTATTTATATGAGATATAAATAAGATGGAATGGTGAGTCTCATGCCATATAACAAACATGATAGGCACTTATAAATGATAAGTAGGCCGAACCAGTGACACTTATGATAAGCACATAGAGTTTACTCTTGTCAATGTTTTGTCATAAATCATATTAGTGCATATAATCTTTAGACTTGATATAGACCAGTTATCTTGTATATAGGTAGTTTGAGTTTGATACTGCTTTCATACTTGTACTGTATATGGGTATATGGGCATGTGTTGTCTCCTACTAGTTATATATGGAGGTAGGTGTTTATCAAGATGGAATCTGTTCCTCTAAGTAAATAGAGATAAAATCCTATGTTCATTTAATTGTTCTTGATGTTTCAAGTTCCTGGCCAGGACAGATAGATTTAATCAGAAAAGAGTTTCTGATGAGAAAATCTTTTTAATCAAGAATTGGAATTAAAAGAGAACATAATATTCATAGCAAATGGTGTTTGACATAAACCATGACTCCAGCTTGAGTTGGGATTTTGTAACAGAGAGATTCCAGTACATGGTAACATATGATTATAGGTTCATTTAAGGTAAACCTTATTATTAATTGGGTGGCCATGGCATACTATGCTAGGTGTTAACCATGGTCTTTGAGGTACATAAAATGATTTAGAGAAATCATTTATGGTAAGAAAGAGTTCTGATGATATTAAGAGTTGATATCATATCTCATTGCCATTTAGTGATGAGCCTAGTAAGTCACATACATACACAAGTTATCACCTAGTTAAATATGATTTAATTAATTAATTAAAGAGTTTAATTGATTAATTAAATAGGTTTGGTTTGCAATTAGATTGTAAAGTCCCTAGCATGACTTGAAACCAAATCTAAATTATTGGATGTATAGTATAAGTTAAATTTATATTTAAAGTGTTTAAATATGAATTTAATTAATGAGAAATTAATTAATAGAGATTAATTAATTAATTTATATTTGATATAAATTGATTTGAAGAAGAGAAATAATTATTTTGGGTTAAGAACTCAAAATTAAGACACAGGGGCATTTTGGTCATTTCACAGGGTGACATGTGGCACCATGAGATGGTGAAACATGGCATTACACATAAGCTTGCCAAATATCTTTTAATCATGTAAAATGATTAAAATTAAGATTAAATATAGGTTCGACACTTAGCACAATATGATTGGGTCAATTAAACCTAGAACCAATCAGAGGGTGACATGTGACAAGGGTTTAATGTGTTGACCTAGCTATATAAGTGTTGTTATGAAAAAATAAAATATACAAGCTGCTGCCTCCCATTGTATGCCGCCACCCTTGAGACTTACATTCTCTCTTCCTCTTCATTTCTCATCCATTCCAAGAGATTGGTAATCAATCTCTTGAATTAAAAATACTAGAAATCGTTTCTAGTGTCCTATTTACATCTTTAATCTCTTAAAAGGCAGAACTTGATTTTCTAAATAATAGAAAAAGCTTTAGAAGCTGTTCAAGGGCTGCCATAGGTGTTCTTGGTAGAGGGACAACATCTGGTGTCCTGAAGATGAATCTCAAAGGCGCAAATACACTGCAGTGCATCAAAAGGTTAGTGTGTTTATTCTTGATTTAATCCAGGGTTCTAAAATTAATCTGATTAATTCCAAAATCTTAAATGGCAAATACAGACCCAAAAACATTTTAAAAGAGTTTTAATATGTTGTTTATCTTTGAAATCAAATAGATAAAAATAAATCTTGCATGATGCATGTGACTCTAGGTGAAAATTTTTGAATTCAATGGTATAAACTTGTGTTTTTCTCGCTTCCGCTCCTTCAATGATCCCCATTTTTTCCAGTTTTGCAATCCTATCTTCTGCAGCATGACATTACCTTAAGTGCCAAATATATTTTAAACTTGAGTTGGTTTTCATCATGGCATTGCATTCATTTAGATCACTTGCATTCATTTGGTGTTTGTCATTATTATCCAAATAATAAAGACCATCATTCATATAACCTGAACCAACATATTTATTTCCAAAATAAATATTGCAAACATCATCTGTGAACTGAAATTTATAGCCATTTCTAGTCAAACTAGATATAGAAATGATCTTCTTAAAAGCATCAAGTACATATAAAATATTATCCAAACACAAAACATGTCTAGACATATAAAAAGATATAGATCCTTTGGTTAAAGCTTCAACAGTTGAGCCATCGCCAATTCGGAGTCTAACATCTCGAAAACGCAAACTGCTACTATTTGCTAGTTCTTGCATATCATAAGAAATATGAGAACTGGCACTAGTATCTAAAACCCAAGCTGTAGATGAACTATGAGTATCATCAGAATCTAAATAACAAGATATGGACATACCTTCCGAAGGTCTATCCTTATTGTCCTTCAGAGAAGCAAGATACTCCGGACAGTTCCTTTTCCAGTGCCCATCCTTCTGGCAGTGGAAACACTTTCCTTTGCCTCCATCAGCTTTAGTCTTCCCTTTCTGTTTAGCTATTTTCTTGGAAGGACCAGGAATCTGAGGTTTCTTTTTCTTATTGCCCTTCTTCTTGTTGGACTTTCCAGTAAAAGAAGATGCAATCAAAGCTACCTCTTTTCCTTTATTGCCCGGCATATTCTTTTGGGCAATAACAAGTATGTAAACCAGCCAAGGTGCATTCCTGTTTAGTCATATGGAAATTTGTCACAAAATTCCCAAAAGACTCAGGAAGGGACTGAAGGATCAAATTTGTCTGTAGTTGGAAATCCATGTTGAAGTCAAGATGTTCCAACTGCTCAATTAGCTGAATCATCTTGTGGACATGATCCCCAACATTCTGTCCCTCAGACATCCTTATGTGGAATAGCTGTCTAGATATCTCATAATTAGCATTCCTACTGTGCTCACCATACAACTCTTGTAGGTGAAGGAGGATCTCACTCGCACTCTGCATGTTTTCATGCTGCTTCTGTAACTCATTACTCATAGAAGCAAGCATGTAACACTTACCTCTCATGTCATGCTCCTTCCACTTGTCCAAAGTTTTATGTTCCTCTTGAGTGGCCTCTGGAGGTAAGGGACCAGAAACATTTAAGTCTAGAACATATCCTATATGTTCAAGGTTCAGGACAAGTTTCAAATTTCTTAGCCAATCAGAGAGATTAGGCCCTGTCAACCTATTGCGATCAAGTATGCTTGCAAGGATATTGGATGGTGGTGATTGTTCTGTGCTTATTATTATCAGAAAATTAACTGCAGAAAATAACCAGATTAATTAATAAATGAATCATGCAATTAACCAAAATGATTACAGTCTTTTAATCAAATTGGTTCTCCCACTAACTTAGCGAATCCTACACTTCCAAAGTAGAAAACGGAAATCTAGTTGGATGGATTTCTAGTGGGTGATTGAATTCTTATAATTCTATTGATCATTCTCAGGTACATCCATTATTTCTAGTATTTTTAATTCAAGAGATTATTTGCTAATCTCTTGGAATTGATGAGAGATGAAGAAGAAGAGAGAATGGGAGCCTCAAGGGTGGTGGCACAAAGGAGGCAGTAGCTGATTGTTATTTTTCTTTTTATAACAACACTTATATAGCTAGGTCACCACTTAAAAACCTTGCCACATGTCACCTTCTGATTGGCTCTAGGTTTAATTGACCCAATCACATTGTGCCAAGTGTCAAACCTATATTTAATCTTAATTTTAATCATCTTATATGATTAAAAGACATTTGGCAAGCTTATGTGTAGTGCCATGTGTCACCATCTCATAGTGCCACATGTCACCCTGTGAAATGACAAAATGCCCCTGTGTCTTAATTTTAAGTTCTCAACCCAAAATAATTATTTCTCTTCTTCTAATCAATTTATATCAAATATAAATTAATTAATTAATCTCTATTAATTAATCTCTCATTAATTAAATTCATATTTAAACACTTTAAATATAAATTTAACTTACACTATACATTCAATAACCTAGATTTGGTTTCAAGTCATGCTAGGGACTTTGCAATCTAATTGCAAACTAAAACTATTTAATTAATCAATTAAACTCTTTAATTAATTAATTAAATCGTATTTAATTAGGTGATTACTTGTGTATGTGTGTGACTTACTAGGCTCATCACTAACTAGCAATGAGACATGATATCAACTCTTAATATCATTAGAACTCCTTCTTACCATAAATGATTTCTCTAAATCATTTTATGCACCTCATTGACCATGGTTAACACCTAGCATAGCATGCCATGCCCACCCAATTAGTAATAAGGTTTACCTTAAATGAACTTATAATCATATGTTACCATGCACTAGAATCTCTCTGTTACAAAATCCCAATTCAAGCTGGATTCATGGTTTATGTCAAACCTTATTTGCTATAAATATTATGTTCTCTTTTAATTCCAGTTCTTGATTAAAAGATTTTCTCATCAGAAACTATTTTTTGATTAAATCTATACATCTGGCCAGAACTTGAAACATCAAGAACAATTAAATGAACATAGGATTTTATCCCTATTTACTTAGAGGAACAGATTCTATCTTGATCAACACCTACCTCCATATATAACTAGTAGGAGCCAACACATGCCCATATACCCATACACAGTACAAGTATGAAAGCAGTATCAAACTCAAACTACCTATATACAAGATAACTGTGCTATCTCAGGTCTAAAGATTATATGCATTGATATGATTTATGACAATAAATTGACGAGAGTAAACACCATGTGCTTGTCATAAGTGTCACTGGTTCGGTCTACTTATCATGTACAAGTGTTTATTGTGTTTGTTATATGGCATGAGACTCACCATTCCATCTTATTTATATCTCATATAAATAACTTGGGAACAAACATGAATACAATCTTTCTGGATAAGTCATATCCTTATTACGAAGTATCCTTGATTGTGAACCTATTTATGATACTTTGTACTAGAAATACTGTCACTCATATTCTTAACAACTTAAGAATATAATTTCTAACAAAATATCAATGGACCTTTTCTATTACACATAAATATATTATGTAAATGGAAAAGTGAAAATGCCTTCATCCAGAAATATCTGCTTTATCCCATACCATGAGTTGAATGCATTCGAGATAGTCAGATAATAGGAGAAAGGCGGGTCATTATTCAGTGGGGCTGGATTGACGGTGATTGTCGGATCCGGGATCAATGGCTAGAAGGTAAAAGAGGTTGAAGCACGTTGGGAATCAACCGTTGTAGGAGGTGGAGGAGGTAGTGGTAAGTTAATTTCTGAAGCATGCTTATTTTGGGACATCTCCCTCATTAGTCTCATGAGCTCTGAGACCTCGTGTTTCAGCTCTAACACTTGCCCTTGTAGGTTCTGGACTTGTTCCTGGTCTTCCATTAGCCTTCTTATTCGTGATCTTGTTAGGTACACTCGCTTGGGTTGAACTGCATGTCTGGTCAGGCTTGCTTTGTTTGAAGCAATATTGATTTTCTTAATTTGGTGATGCCTGTAGGAAAAACTTGTTAGCAGGGTAAATTTAGGTAATTTTGAATTATACTATTGGCAGAGCAACACCTACACATTTATCAAAGTAGGAAAGTGTGTAGGTTTTCTTAATAGTATGATTGAAGATTATCCTCAAAAATGAAAATAAAACATAAGCAGAATAGGGTAAGAGTAAGTATGCCCCTTTTGTCCTAAAATAGGGAGAGTACTGGTATCGGATGGGTGCTGCCTAATTGGATAGTTTTATCTTATAAGGTAGCTTGCTATGGCTTCTAGCTATCGTGATTGTTTAGCTCAAGGTCTAATTTTCTAAAAGCCACAGGTCCCCAAATTGCCCATACCGTAAACAGTAGAACCCCATTTTATCCCCATGATATTGTGTCACACCCTACCCCTCTGTAAGGTATAACATGATCCCGTAGTATACCTAATGAATTACCAACTTCGCCTACTGATAACCCATTAAATACACTACAAGGGATTTTCAAAAACTTTTCTTACTTCTTTTACAGTGGTGAGCACTATTTACAGGTGTTAAAAACCTTTTTGACCTGAGGTGAATTAACTAACACATTTAGACTATTAGTAATTTCTGTAAAAAAATTTTGGCAAAGTGCCCTCCGTAATTTAGATAAAACAGTTCTTCAAAAACCTGTAAAAAAGCACTTCAATATTTTTCTCAATCTCAAACTCTAGCATAATTCAACATAAATCCACAATAATTTTTCAAAGACTGAGATACAAGAAATATAATACAATTTTTACAAGTCTAAATAACTCATAATTTATTTTACAACTTTAATTTACAATTTTAATTTACAACTGCTCAAAACCAAGAACACTATATACATGAACAACATTACAATATAAAATGCAGAATATGGTATACTCAATATACCAGATGATTTCTCGCTGAATGTACTATTCTGCTGCTCTGTCAGTCTGTCTACCTGCGACAGCAATGAAAAGCTATCGCTGAGTAAAATTTACTCAGTGGTACACAATAACAATTTGAAATGCGATATATAAATGTTTTATTGACAGTTCACAAATCAAATGATTCACAATTTACAAAATTCACCTAACACAAATTTGATCAAGTAATTGAATAATACCGTTTTGCAAATCAATAACACAATTCGATCAAATAACTGAATAATACCGTTTTGCAAATCAATAACACGATTCGATCAAATAACTGAATAATACCGTTTTGCAAATCAATAACACAATTCGATCAAATAACTGAATAATACAATGTTGCCAATCGATAACATAATTTAGGCCATGACACAATTTTTCCACACATGCCGTGTTGTACACCACGACAAGACACACTCACCCCAATAATCGAAATCAATGAGGGAGGAAGCTAGCTGAATAATGAGTACCCATCCACACTCACCTCAGACTGGCAAGTCAAAGAGGGAGGAACATAATCACACTCACCCCAAACTGATACGTCAAAGAGGGAGGAATATCACACTCACCCCATAAATGGAGGAGGAACATAGTAACAGTGTCATGCCAAGTGTGAATCAAAACAATTTCAAATCACAAATTTCATACAAACCATAAATCACATTTTATCTCAAAATTTCCATTTGAAAAGTTGGCAACACAATAAGTTCCAAATAATATTCCCAAAAACAAAGCAATAAAAAATTATTCATAACTCATTTCTCCAAAAAAATTTGCTAGTAAAAGCAGTGAATATAAAAGTATTGTGCACGGACACAATTTAAAACAATAACATACAAATAATTATAATTTACTTCGATTGAAAATTTCAAAAGAAATACTTGTTGTGCACAAACATAATTTAAAACAATAATGTACAATAGTCATAATTCATTTCAATTGAAAAATTCAAAAGAAATAGCCGTTGTGCACAAACACAATTTAAAATAATAACATAGAAATAATCATAATTTATTTCAATTGAAAAATTCAAAAGAAATACTTATTATGCACAAACACAATTTAAAACAATAACGTACAAATAATCATAATTTATTTCAATTGAAAAATTCAAAAGAAATAAATATTGTGCACAAACACAATTTAAAACAATAACATATAAATAATCGTAATTTATTTCAATTGAAAATTTCAAAAGAAATACTTATTGTGCACAAACACAATTTAAAACAATAACGTACAAATAATCATAATTTATTTCAATTGAAAAATTCAGAAGAAATACTTATTATGCACAAACCTCTGATAACTGTCTCTTGGCTCTGACTCAGTGTTTCCTTCCCCTTCCTTGAGTCTTTGCTAACTGAGAAATACAATTTGAAGTGTTTCAGTACTTAATTAAACTGTCTCTAACGATAATGTTTGATAAATAATTTACTGAATGCTATTATTTGCTTAATCAACCTAATATGTCGACCCTCGATGCATTCTAGGTAAATTAGGTTTTAATGTTACTAACATGTCACATTTGATAGTCTTTTAGGGTTGGTACATGTTACCAAATTCATTTCCGTGTATACTGCATTTTCTTGCAATTTGCTGGATTCGAGGATACTAGTTTGACCTAGCCGGACAACCTAGTTCCCTCAGTTTTCGGGTTTCGGTCAAAACTACAAACTTGTAGATCTATGTCTTATGGAACGCGGGGCAAAATTTCAGGTCATTCTGAGTTGTGTAGGCCAAGTTATGGTCATTTTACTATTGCTGGTCAAATTGCACCAAAATTGGTCATTTTAGGTCACTTTAGGTCATTTTAGGTTCGGCCAATTTTTGGACCCGAACTTGTGCAAGCTGTTTGACTTACTTATGGTCATTTCTGGGCTTTGGTGTCTTCATAAGACTTGTAGATATGGTTCCTAACTATTCATGGTTAAAATTTCAGGTCAATTGGACCTGTTTTGAGTGAGTTATGGCCTAAACACTAACTGCTGCCCAAATGGTCAATTTTCAGGTCTCAATTGTACTTAATCCGGATTTGGTCATTTTTCAAGCTACCTTGCAAGCAGAATTTTGGCAAGCTTCCTTCATGAAAGTTGGCACATTTTGTGCCTAGTTTCACCTCCAATTGGTCTCATACCAATTGGAGCCACACACTTAAAGTTATAGGCCTAAAATACAAACTGCCTTATTGCAATTCTTGCATACATATCAAACATCACTTTTAACACTCACCAAACTTAACATTCAAACTAATTCTGGTTGTACCATGACCTAAACATAATTCACAACACATTATAGGTCATTTTGGCAGCTTACAATTACATTCAATGTGCACCAACAAGTGCAGAATTTGCCTAACTCAATTTACAACAATTTAACTCCATAACCAAGCTCATTCACATGTCCAACCTTCACACCACTATACATACATTCAAACTGCCATAACAACCAACACATTTTAACATCATTATTCCAGAAACCAAGCATGAATTCCAGCATTCTTCAAGAGTTAACAAACTGCCACAATGGTACACTTACATTCCATTACTTTCCAAGCTTTAAATCTCATTTTACATTTACATATACTAAGTATACATTACCCAAATAATTTCCTACACAATATACATTTAATCAATCATTTAATTCACCATTTACAAGCACAATTAAACAGCCTTCAAGGTGTTTCCATGGCTGCCAAAAGTGCACACTCCCATTCAACATCAAAACTAAAAAATTTCTCCATAAATCAAACACCCATAACACCCTTACAAACTTTAACAAAGCAACAATCAAAAACTCAAACTTACCTATGGATGAGACTTCTTAAATCTTCACCAAAACTTGGTCTTCTTGCTACCAATCTACTGCCCAAGTAGTGTAGACTAACTTTGATGAAGGAAGGTAGAAGGAGAGAAGCTTGAATCTCATATGCATGGAGCTTCAACCATGCGTCAATGGAGTTTTTTGGGAGCAAATTTTCTGCTGGTTCTAAGGTTGAAGATGAAGATGTATATTCTGCCCAAATGAAGCTTTAGTGGTCCACTTAAATGAGTTAGTGGACCACTATGTAAGAATTAAATCATTGTTTATTCTAAGGTTTCATTTTTCCACATTTAACTCCCAATTTTTGCTATTTACATTAGGTACCACCAATTTAATTTTTCATGAAATTTTTCAAGTGTAATATTATTTATTTTTAATGGACATTTAGGTCAAAAGACAACTCAGGGTGTCAAATGACCACAATACCCCTGTTCGGGTTGCATTCCCGATTTTTCGGTAACACCGGATTTTGTCCGTTTTTCGATTTCTCGCTTTTCTTTGTACTAATTATTTAATTTTTCTTTGATATTTCTAATGATATTTCTACTTCAATTGATGTCTCTTTAACTCCTAAAAATATTTTTCAGGGTTCCCCACGGTCCAGGGCTAGTCAACGGTCCACGCCGTGACTTCCCGTTGTGGTCACCCATCGCTAGGGTTCTCGGCTCGCTTAACTTAGTTGTATTTCTTTACTATTATTTTTCCTTTATTTTTCTTGTATTTTCTTTTCTTGTATTTCATTATTTAATGTCTCCTCACTCATATCGAAGTATAGTTCTAGGCATTATAGCTGTCCGGACAACACTGGTCACCGGAACAGTAGAACGCACTACCGAACTTAGGGGTGTTACATACTGTCGGGAAAGTTCCACAGGTATCACAGTAAATAGAACGAGTTTCAATCTGAGCAGAAGCTTTCACAGATACTAACGGGGTAAAACCCATGGATACCGCTACATGACTCCCTCCTATTTTCCTAAAAGGAATAAGAGAGCCCGGGTATAGAGCTGAAGTGTGTGAGGACATCGTGTGAGTGTTCAGTGTGTGAAGGGACACCTTTACCTCTTCCCAATATGGGAGAGTTTTTTTTTTCTTCTTTTTAAACGAAGAGTGCTGTAGTAAGACAATCAAGACAAGCAAAACAGTAAGCAAAAATAACAATAATTAACACGAGCAATTTTGTAAACTAAGCCCACCTAACTATGGTTGGATCGCAAAATTAAATCTGCTTTTAGACCTCTGGGCCGGGGTTGAAGGAAAAATGATCTCCCCAGTGGAGTCGCCAAGCTGTAGCAATGTTTTTTATATTTCTTTTAGTTTAAATTTTCTCTTTTCTTTGAAAATGAGCGGCGCCGAGGGTCAGAGAGCGGCAAGCCCCCCTTCCGTTCAGATCTCGTGGTCGTCAGATGAAGTAGAAGTGGTCGGACCGAGCGGGCGACCTGAACCTCCTAGGACCTCCATTCCAGCCCGTGGTCAAGCAGCACCCTCGAGGCAAACACATTCTTCAGGGAGAGAAAACCTCCCCATGGATGAGCTGCCATCAATCCTTCAAGAAACTGACCTGCAGTCGTTCAGCCAAGAGTATAACATTCAGCCCGATTCATACGAACTCATTAAGTGTCACGGCGATCTTCGAGCCGATCACTTCTTCGAAGAGAATGATATGATCATGGTATACGAAGAGCAATTAAAAGTCGGGCTGCGGTTCCCTCTTGACGACTTCTTCAAGGAAGTTCTAAAATTTCACCAAGTGTGCATAGCCCAAGTTCACCCGAACTCATGGCGGATCCTAGTAGCCTTCAGAGGCCTTTGCCGAGCCAAAGGACTCAGTCCTACAGCTAAGGTGTTCACCGAACTACATAGGCTAACTCGTCGAAAGGACGACGAGTATTGGTTCTTTAAGGCGAAGCCACATTATGGGCTTTTTACCGATCTGCCCTCCTCCCTGAAGAATTGGAAGAATCGCTTCTTTATTCTGAGGAGCAAAATTCCGAACGGCTTTGAGGGTTTCCCACGTAGCTGGCTGCACCAGGGTCCCTTACTTCCGAAGCGCATCACCCTGAATAGGGAAGAAGGCCTAATGGTGATGGAACTGAAAGATCAGGCGGCCCGACAGAAGTTCTCTTGTTTAGATGCAGTGACGGCCGAACTGCATCATTGGACAATGGAGTTGATTACTGGCGAAGAACGCGGGCTTCAGCTCTCTGACCTCGGCCTCGGTACTTTCTATATCTCTGATCTTTGGGCCTTAGCGATCTCACTGACCTTTTCTTTGTGCAGGTATGGCGAGCGGCGAGGCTTCCAAGGAAAGCCGAAAGCGCAAGAGAGAGGTCTCCAGAAAAGTGCGGGAGATGAAGTACGCCGAGGCCTCTCAGACGCCGAGGCACGATCCGAGTGAGATACAGGGAGGTTCGTCCCGACCTTCAGGACCGCCGGTTCCTGAAATAGAAGTGGTTCGGTCTCCTCCTCGGCATGAAGAGCCGCCACCACCTCCTCCGGTTGCTTCAAGTGCGGAAGGGGGTCCTTCCCAACCACCTGTGAGGACCCTTTCCCGCGGCGCTCAAATCCTGATCCACTCGCTGGAGAAGAACCGGACGGTTCGAGAGAATCCGGGCTTTGCTAAGGTCTTGGGGTCCTCCATCTGCCTTCGGGAGGATCGGGATAGGCTAACCCCGAACGATCTCGATGATATCCTGACCCAGACTATGAGCCTGAGTGTGGAGAGTTTGGTGAACCAACATATTGTCCGGGAGAAGGCTCACCGTATGAGGCAAGAGATCGAGAAGGTGGGTCATGAAGCAGCTTCCCTCCGATCCCAACTTTCATCCGCCCAAAACTATATAGCTGAAATTGAGGGGCGGATGAAGTTCTACGAGGATAAGTTAACCGAGCAAGCCCATGTTCTTGAAGAGGTTTGAGCGCTCCGAGCCGCTGATGTTGCTCGCCTCACTGACGAACTCAAGGCAAAAGAAGAAGAGGCGGTGACAAGGGAGGCCGGTGCTTATGTGAACGCCCATGGGGATCTCTTGGCCGAGCTCAAGAAGCGTTATCCTGAAGAGGACTTTTCCTGGATGATAGACCTGGCTCCGCAAGATGAAGAGGATAGCGAGGAGGAGGACGAAGGTTGAGGGGGTGAACAAAATGTAGAATAGGCTAAGGGTGATCCTCTAGCCGAATGACTTGTATAAATTTTTAATTTGAAATGAAATGAAGCTCCCCTTTTTTTTAATGACTGAATAAGATTGAAAAGTATCTAAGTTGCATGAGCCCCTGATTGTCTGAACATATTAGAACAACTTGAAAGCAATTATTAACCTATGTATGAGAGATCGGTAAAACTTTGTAGACATGAGATCGGCCTAAACCGAGAACAAACACTGAACGGAACTTAAGATTATTAAAACTGGAAACCTGATCTGAACACTTAAGATCGGAAGCACCGTTAAGCCGGATTAAAACTTTAACTTTATTGAACAGCTATCCACAATATTTATGAATGGGGAATCGGATGGCATGAAGAGTTAATGTTGGTTCAATTTCGTTTGACAAGAGAGATCGGAAATGTGATTGACCGGCCGAAAAACTTGGTAATTGATTCGAGAGATCGGATAGGATTTAAATGATATGGAGACTTAGTACTAATTTGATTCCTTTTGAAGAGAGATCGGAAATGTGATTAACTGGCAAAGAGAGGCTTGGTGCTGGGGATCGGTTTCAAAGTTTATTGATTCCGGGGATCGGCCAAAATATGGTGTCGACAGCTGCCCCTCTTTACATAATTCCTACTGAAGGGAAAAATTTTCCCGTGTAGGGATTATGTAAAGATTCAGACCCATATTTTGGGCGATTGGGTATTGAAATGTTGAGGTTAGTAATAGGAATTTAAATGCTAAAAAATTAATGTCAACTTAGATCAAGGAACCAAAGGTTGATTAACAAGAAATTTAAACACTGGAAATTAAAATCAACTTAGATCAAGGAACCAGAGGTTGATTAATAGGAAATTTAAACACTGAAAATTAAAATCAACTTAGATTAAGGAACCAGAGATTGATTAACAGGAAATTTAAACGCTGAAAATTAAAATCAACTTAGATCAAGGAACCAGGGGTTGACTAAGAAATTTAAATGCTGGAAATTAAAATCAACTTGGATCAAGGAACTAGAGGTTGATTAACAACAGGAAATTTAAATGCTGGAAATTAAATTCAACTTGGATCAAGGAACCAGAGGTTGATTAACAGGAAATTTAAATGCCGAAAATTAAAATCAACTTAGATCAAGGAACCAGAGGTTGATTAACAGGAAATTTAAATGCTGAAAATTAAAATCAACTTAGATCAAGGAACCAGAGATTGATTAACAAGAAATTTAAATGCTGAAAATTAAAATCAACTTAGATCAAGGAACCAGAGGTTGATTAACAAGAAATATAAATGCCGAAAATTAAAATAAACTTAGATCAAGGAACTAGAGGTTTATTAACAAGAAATTTAATTGCTGGAAATTAAAATCAACTTAGATCAAGGAACCAGAAGTTGATTAACAAGAAATTTAAACACTGGAAATTAAAATCAACTTAGATCAAGGAACCAGAGGTTGATTAACAAGAAATTTAATGCTGGAAATTAAAATCAACTTAGATCAAGGAACCAGAGGTTGATTAACAAGAAATTTAAATGCTGAAAATTAAAATCAACTTAGATCAATGAACCAGAGGTTGATTAACAAGAAATTTAAATGCTGGAAATTAAAATCAACTTAGATCAAGGAACCAGAGGTTGATTAACAAGAAATTTAAATGCTGGAAATTAAAATCAACTTAGATCAAGGAACTAGAGGTTGATTAACAAGAAATTTAAATGCTGAAAATTAAAATCAACTTACAAAGCAAGTTTAACTCGACACGAGAAGTTCCTCTGCGACGAAGTGTACTTAACAGGATTGTGAAGATAGACGATTAATGGAGGACGAGTTGCAAGACTTAACCCATCGTCCTTGGTTACTTACTTACTTCCCATAGTTCCCCTTTTGCCCTTGACTTCCTTATTTTGCGAAAAGTGCCCTTCCTTTTGCCCATCTGACTAGAAGCGCCCTCCCAGGTTTTCACTTCTAGTTTTTTTTTTTTTGGGCCATTCGCTGCAAATCTCATAGCAAAGTACATGAGGTTATCAATATTCAAATCCTAATATTATGACAAAATTTTAACAGATTAATAGCGCAGAGAAAACAGCATTAGAGTGTGAGTATATGAGAAAGATAAAGCAAAAAGACAAATTAAAATGTGAAGAAGATAGATTGAAGTGAAAGGATGACTTTATTATGGCTTTAAGAAACAAAGGTACAGTTTCAAAGAAAAAGGGTGCAAGGATAGATCTCACATATTCCTTGTAGTTAGCTTTGAAGTCTCTTAACTGCCATTATTTCAAGTACTCTGTTAACGAAGATTCATGCCGTAATGGTTTATTTTTCCTTCCCTGGACCCATATCTTCCCCCTTATTTCTCTATTTTCTGGTTCTAAAAGCGCCCTTTCGGGTTTTCACCCTTATATTTTTTTTTTTTTTTTTTAGGCTCGCTCTTTCAGGACGCCCTTTCAGGTTTTCATCCCTCACTCATTTTACAGAAAGCGCCTTTCTGGGGTTTTCACCTTCTTTCACACATTTTGCTAGGAGCGGCTTTTCGGGTTTTCACCCCTACTCTCCTTTTTTTTTTTTTTAGGCATAGTATCTTTTGACAGTGTCGGCATTCACAGGTCTTGGAAATTCTTCATCATCCATGTGGGTCAAGATCAAGGCCCCACCAGAAAATGCCCTTTTGACCACGTAGGGTCCCTCATAAGTTGGTGACCATTTGCCCCGGGTATCATTTTGATTCGGAAGCACCTTCTTCAGGACTAGGTCCCCTGGTTGAAATTCACATGGGCGAACACCTTTGTTAAATGCCCTGGCCATTCTTCTTTGGTATAACTGCCCATGACATGCCGCCGCTAGCCTTTTCTCATCTAGCAAATTTAATTGGTCCAACCTTGACTGGATCCATTCCGACTCATCAATCCCTGATTCTTTCAGAATCCTTAGGAAAGGAATTTCAACTTCAATAGGCAGTACAGCTTCCATCCCGTAAACCAGTGAGTATGGGGTTGCCCCAGTTGATGTCCTTACAGAAGTCCGGTATGCGTGAAGGGCGTAGGGAAGCATATCATGCCAATCCTTATAAGTAACTGTCATTTTCCGGATTATTCTCTTGAGATTTTTGTTTGCAGCTTCCACTGCTCCATTTATCTAGGGACGGTATGGTGAGGAATTGAGATGTTGGATTTTGTATTGATCACTCAATCTCTGAATCTTTGGACCATTCAAATTCTTGGCATTGTCAATGACGATTTCATTGGGGAGGCCATGCCGGCATATGATATTATTTCTAAGGAATTTTAGGAACATGTTCTGCATAATGTGATATATGATGTCGCTTCGACCCATTTAGAAAAATAATCGATAGCCACTAGGATAAATCTATACCCATTGGATGCCTTAGGGTTGATGGGACTAATCACATCGATGCCCCACATTGCGAAAGGCCATGGTGAGACGAGGTTGAACAATTGGTGAGGCGGAACATTTATCAGATCCGTGTAGATTTGACACTTATGGCACTTTCGGAAGTACTCGACGCAATCCTTTTCCATAGTAGTCCAAAAATATCCCCGTCTCATGATTTGCTTAGCCATCATATGCCCATTGGCATGGGTTGCACAATTTCCCTCATGAGTCTCGAAAAGGATCCTCTTCGCTTCTTTTGCATCCACACATCTCAACAATTCGCTGTTGGAGCTCCTTTTGTATAAAATTTCTCCACTGGGGAAGTATCCCAATGCTAATCTTCGAATCATCCTCCTTTCGTTTTTGCTCGTCCCTGAGGGGAATTCTCTGGTTCTGATGTAAAGCAGGATGTCATGATACCAAGGTTTACCATCAGGTTCTTCCTCGATCATGAAGTAGTATGCCGGCTCACTCTTTGCTTTAATCTTTAATACCTGAGTCGTCTGCCCTTCTTCCATTTGAGCCATAACAGCCAGGGTGGCTAAGGCATCTAAAAATTGATTCTTGTCTCGACTAAGGTGAGTGAAAGAGATTTCTTCGAATTTCTTAATCAGCTCCAGTAAGTACTTCTGATATGGGATTAGCTTCGGATCCTTAGTTTGCCATTCTCCCTTGACTTGATAAATGATCAGGGCTGAGTCTCCATATACCTCCAACTTCCTGACTTTCATTTCGATGGCAGCCTATAGACCCATCACACAAGCTTCATATTCTACGACGTTGTTGGTGCAGTCAAATCTCAACTTGATAGCTATCGGGAAGTGTTTCCCATTCGGAGATACCAATACAGCTCCGATTCCATTACTGGACAAATTGACAGCTCCGTCAAAATACATTTCCCATACATCAGCAGATTCTTTTTCCTTGTTTTCCACTTTGTTAACATGCTCATCAGGGAATTCAAAATCCAAGGCTTCATAATCTTGAATGGGGTTTTCTGCTAGGAGATCAGTGATTATGCTACCTTTTACCGCCTTCCTGGTCATATAGACAATGTCATATTGAGAGAGTATGACCTGCCATTTGGCTATCCTTCCCGGCACAAATGGGCTTTCGAACACGTACTTAATAGGATCCATCCTAGAGATGAGCCATGTCTTATGATTCAGCATGTAGTGTTTAAGCCGATTTGTCATCCAGGCCAACGAGCAACAAGTTTTCTCCAGGAAAGAGTACCTCGACTCGCAATCATTGAACTTCTTACTCAAGTAGTAGATGGCTCTTTCCTTTCGACCAGTATCATCATGCTGCCCCAAAACACATCCCATTGAGCTCTGGACCGCCATATACGTAATCGAGGCCTCCCGCCACCGTGAACCAATCTTAGTGGGTTTGACAGGTAGTGCTTAATTTTCTCGAAAGCCTCTTGACAAACGGAATTCCATTGAGTGGTGTTGTTCTTTCGGAGTAGTTTAAAAATAGGCTCAGCTTTGGCAGTGAGATTGAAAATAAATCTCGAGATGTAGTTCAATTTCCCCAGGAAATTGCGCACCTCCCTTTCTATTTTTGGGGATGGCATCTCTTGAATAGCTCAAACTTTATCTGGATCTACTTCTATTCCCTTCTCACTCACTATGAATTCCAACAACTTCCCAGATCTAGCTCCGAATATGCATTTGGCGGGGTTCAGTTTTAGTTGATATTTCCTAAGTCTCTCGAATACTTTCCTCAGCACCTGCACATGGCTTTCTCCTCCCCTAGACTTGATGATCATATCATCCACGTATACCTCCACTTCTTTATGCATTATATCATGGAACAATGTGACCATAGCACGCTGGTAGGTGGCGCCAGTATTCTTTAATCCAAAAGGCATGACCCGGTAACAAAATACCCCTCATTGAGTGATAAAAGCAATTTTTTCCTTGTCTTCCTCATCCATTGGGATTTGGTTGTATCTAGATGCCCCATCGATACACAAACATATGCCCAATCCTGCAGCATTGTCTACTAACACATCTATGTGTGGGAGAGGAAAATCATCTTTCAAGCTTGCTTTATTAAGATCCCTGTAATCAACACACACCCTGACTCTCCCGTCCTTCTTCATCACCAGGACAACGTTAGCTATCCATTGGGGATATTTAACCACTTCCAGAAACCCAGCATCATATTGCTTCTTGACTTCATCCCTAACTTTGAGCAGCGTGTCAGGGTTCATTCTTCTTAATTTTTGTTTTACCGGGATTGTCCCCGGAATTAGGGGAATTTTGTGCGTTACTATATGAGGGTCCAAACCAGTCATATCGTCATAGCTCCATGAAAACACGTCTAGGAATTCTTTGAGCAAACTGACCATATCTTCTAATTCTTGACTCTCCACAACCTTAACTTTCCTTTTTACTTCTTCCATGCCTAAGTTTACGGTGTGCGTTTCGTCCCCACAAGGCACTAGGGAAGGTTCATCCCTTTTATCCCTTTCTTCTGTGAGCTTCACCTCAGAATCACTTGAAGTAATGACAGTTATGGGGATTTCAAAATTAACCAGAGGAATTTTTGAGTCTACTGAATTATTAGGTGTTAATTGATGAATGGTCCTCAAGAAACGAAAATGGAATATATTATAAGAATGGATTTCAAAAAGGAAAGAAGAAGAGAATTGGATATAACATGCGCTATTAATTCATTAATATTTATGACATAAGAAAAGGGGTCCATTTACAGTATTACACTTGTCATCATGGACAAAATGATCAAGTGTTGATAACCAAAAGCACTTTACTCGAAATTGAGTACAGGGATGTCCTCTGTCGTCCAGTTGTCCAGTTCTTGTCCTTCAGCTATTGGCGAGACTAGAGCCTCATACAAGGAATCAAGATGGATGACATCAACAGATGGTTCATCGGGTGATTCTTCAATTTCTGCCGGATTTTCAATGACCAGCTTGGTGAAGACCTCTGTGATTCTCGGGACTACCTTCATTTTCCCGATTTTCTGATCAAATCTTTGTTCCCGAAGCATACTTCTCATCTAGAATCGTCCATCCATAAGGGCGTCTTCCTCATAACCCAAACCGCAACGGCCAACCTTCTGGATAGCCAGTATATGCTCGACAAATCCCTGCAATGTGGCGCCTAACCCTTTGCCCTTTTCATAACCGCTCTTGAGCATTACCTTGGCCACCATAGCCGTAGCCCCTTCATCTCTTGAAATGATTTCTTGTAATTCAAGAGCCTGGAAAGAGCTTTCCAACGACTCCTCAGCTACTTCTACATAAGGAAGTGATTGTGGCTTGGTGACCAGCATGGCTTCCTCCCCTCTCACAGTGATGATTTTGCTGTCCATAATGTATTTAATCTTTTGGTGCAAAGTTGAAGGAACGGAATTTGCTGAGTGGATCCAAGGCCTCCCCAGCAACATAGTGTATGCGGCCTCAATGTTCATCACTTGGAATGGGATGTTGAAAGTGCATGCGCCGATTTGGAGCGGCAAATCTATGTCTCCCAACACCTCCCTCTTTGTACCATCAAAAGCCCTTACCACCATAGCACTTTGGCGTATGTTTGACCGGTCAACCGATAGCCTAGCTAAGGTGGCATTAGGCAGTACATTGAGCGCGGATCCATTATCAATAAGGACCTTGGCCACTATGCAACCTTTACATTTCACCATCACATGTAGAGCCTTAGTGTGCGTTAAGCCTACAGGGTCTATCTCTTTTTCTGAGAAAGTGACAAAACTAGACACCTGAATTTGTCCTACTATCTTCTCGAACTGCCCCGGTGTGATGTCAAGGTTCACAAAGGCCTGATCCAGAATTTTCTGCAGGGCTTGACGGTGCACCTCAGAGCTAAGAATTAGGGACAATAGTGAAATTCGAGCAGGTGTCTTTCTTAACTGTTCCACCACGTAGTACTCGCTTTACTTCATTATTTGAAGCAACAGTTCCTCCTCTTCTTTTAGTCCGGTAGGTTCTTCTTTCTCTGCTTTCTCGGCCTCCTCTTCCATATTTTCTCGTGGCTCTCCCATTTTTACTTTCCCTCTCTTCTTTTCCTTTTCCTCATTCCCGTAACACCTCCCACTTCGGGTTATAAACTCAACTTCTTGCTCATGTAGGGAGAACTTTGTGGTAGTGACTGGCTGAGGGTTAGATTAGGGAGTAGCACCGCTAGAAGGTCTAGCGTAAATCATCTTGAAGTGCTCATGAGGAGCGAAGCACGGTTTAGGAGGTACTGAAGGTGAGGCAAGGCTAAGAACCGGTGTACTGCTTGATGCTCCTTGGGTGAAGACTTGGAAATTATAGTTCCAAGGTACGACATCGGTGTTTGTGACGGGGAGCTGAGGCGGGGTTCGGATAATTGTTACTCGTGGTGACGATACTGGGGCTGAGAAGGTGATTCTGTGTTTAGAGGTCGAGGCATTTTGGCCGAATCGGGCTGTGTTTACTCCCTTCTCCATCTTCGACCTCGTTTGACATCTCAAGACTTTGAGGAACAGTAAGTTCTGAACCTCTTGCTTAAACTATTCACAATTTTTCAGTTCGTGGTTAGCTGCCCTCCCATGATAGGGGCATCCCGCCTTATCTTCAGTTTCTAGTGCTTGAAGATAGAGGTAACCTTCCTTCACTGCAATTTTAAAAATTTTATCAAAGTGAGGAATCAATTCATCTACCTCTGGTGTCAACCCTTCTCCTTCCGACTCTATCATGTTCATGCCATTGCCCGTATTATGATTGGGCAATGGGTTTGAGGTAACATTGGGGAGGGAACCATTCCCTTCAATCTTCAACCACCTATTCCTGATTAAGGCGTGTACCCTTCCTCTGAGTGCCCCGCAATTGTCGGTCGAGTGCCCCTGTGCCCCTCCATGATACTCACACCGGGCACTGGCATCATACCACTTAGGGTATAGCGGCTGAATTGGGTCAAGGAGAATCGGCACTATTTGGTTTATACTGACAAGGTATCGGTATATTTCACTAAGTGGCAGGGGAAGAGGTGGATCGGGATTTCTTAGTGGTCTCAGATTATTTTGAGGTGGTCTGGGTTGAGTAGGTGGAGGAGGTGGTGTGGGCTGGTAGTTTGTCGGTGGTGGATACTGTGGGCATGGGTGAGGATAATTTAGGAAAGGAGGTGGAATGTTTGCAACGGTTTAGCCATGAGAAGGTGGATATGGCCGGTAGTTGTTTTGAGGAAGTGGGGAGTGATTGTTCTGCCGGGTGATGGAATGCACATCACCCTCCTTTTTCTTGCCAAAACTGGCAGTCTTCTTTACAGGATTCTCAGTCAACTCCTGCAGTCGTCCCATCCTTAAGTTGGCTTATATCCTCTCACCAACTTGGATGATGTCCGAGAAACTATTGGAAGTGTTTCCAATCATCATATTGAAGTAGGGAGCCTTCAATGTCTCATTGAATAAGGAGCATAGTTCATTGTGAATCACTGGAGGATACACTTCTGCGGCCTTCTCTCTCCATCTCTGGGCATATTCTTTAAAACTTTCCCTATCTCTCTGCACCAAGTTTTGGAGGTCTCTCCTTGTGGGGGGCCATATCGCAGTTAAACTTGTATTGTTTTAGGAAAGCGTCAGCCAAATCCTTCCAAGAGCGCAATTTGCTCCTGTCCAACTGAATGCACCATCTCAGGGTTGCCCCAGAGAGACTCTCGTGGAAGAAGTGCACTAGGAGTCGATCGTCCTCTGTTAGGGCAGACATTTTGGCAATGTAGGTGGCCAGGTGAATGCGGGGGTCTGAGTTCCCGGTGTATTTGTCGAAGTTCGGGATTTTGAACTTGGGCGGCACCACCACATCTGGCACCAATCTCAGTGACGCCACATTGACTGAACCATACATGTTCAGCCCCTCTATTGCTCTTAATCTCTCTTCTAGAGTAGACAGCTTCTCATTTTCTCTCGTCTTATTCTCTCCTCCTACTGCATGAAATACTCCCCCAGTTGGGAGATGAGGGGTGGAATGAACCGGAGGGATTAGGACTGAAGGGTATGGTTCGGCATTCGAGATAGCCGGATAATAGGAGAAAGGTGGGTCATTATTCAGTGGGGCCGGATTGACGGTGATTGTCGGATCCGGGATCAATGGCTGCAAGGTAAAAGAGGTTGAAGCACGTTGGGAATCAACCGTTGTAGGAGGTGGAGGAGGTAGTGATAAGTTAATTTCTGAAGCAGGCTTATTTTGGGACATCTCGCTCATTAGTCTCATGAGCTCTGAGACTTGGTCTTTCAGCTCGGACACTTGCCCTTGTAGGTTCTGGACTTGTTCCTGGTCTTCCATTAGCCTTCTTGTTCGTGATTTTGTTAAGTACACTCACCTGTGTTGAACTGCGTGTCTGGTCAGGCTTGCTTTGTTTGAAGCAATATTGATTTTCTTAATTTGGTGATGCCTACAGGAAAAACTTGTTAGCAGGGTAAATTTAGGTAATTTTGAATTATACTGTTGGCAGAGCAACACCTACACATTTATCAAAGTAGGAAAGTGTGTAGGTTTTCTTAATAGTATGATTCAAGATTATCCTCAAAAATGAAAATAAAACATAAGCAGAATAGGATAAGAGTAAGTATGCCCCTTTTGTCCTAAAATAGGGAGAGTCCTGCATGATGGGTCTTTGCCTAATTGGATAGTTCTATCTTATAAGGTAGCTTGCTACGGCTTCCAGCTATCATGATAGTTTAGCTCAAGGTCTAATATTCTAAAAGCCACAGGTCCCCAAATTGCCCCTACCGTAAACAGTAGAGCCCCATTTTATCCCCATGACACTGTCGGGAAAGTTCCATGGGTATCACAGTAAATAGAACAAGTTTCAATCTGAGCAGAAGCCTTCACGGATACTAACGGGGTAAAACCCATGGGTACCGCTACATGACTCCCTCCTATTTTCCTAAAAGGGATAAGAGAGCCCGGGTATAGAGCTGAAGTGTGTGAGGACATCGTGTGAGTGTTCAGTGTGTGAAGGGACACCTTTACCTCTTCCCAATATGGGGGAGTTTTTTTTTTCTTTTTTTTTAGACGAAGAGTGCTGTAGCAAGACAATCAAGACAAGCAAAACAGTTAGCAAAAATAACAATAATTAACACGAGGAGTTTTGTAAACTAAGCCCACCAAACTATGGTTGGATCGCAAAAATAAATCTACTTTTAGACCTCTGGGCCGGGGTTGAAGGAAAAATGATCTCCCCAGTGGAGTCGCCAAGCTGTCGCAAGGGTTTTGATCTTTCTTTCAGTTTAAATTTTCTCTTTTCTTTAAAAATGAGCGGCGTCGAGGGTCATGTTAGTAGTATGCCCTAGAGCATATCATTTAGTATGTATCTTGTACATATTTTTATTAATAAAAGGCATTTCCACTTTTCCGTTTACATAATATATTTATGTGTAATAGAAAAGGTCCATTGATATTTTGTTAGAAATATTATTCTTAAGTTGTTAAGAATATGAGTGACAATATTTCTAGCACAAAGTATCATAAATAGGTTCACAATCGAGGATACTTCATAATAAGGACATGATTTATCCAGAAAGATTGTATTCATGTTTGTTACCAAGTTATTTATATGAGATATAAATAAGATGGAATGGTGAGTCTCATGCCATATAATAAACATGATAGGCACTTATAAATGATAAGTAGGCCGAACCAGTGACACTTATGACAAGCACATGGAGTTTACTCTTGTCAATGTTTTGTAATAAATCATATCAAGTGCATATAATCTTTAGACCTGAGATAGCACAGTTATCTTGTATATAGGTAGTTTGAGTTTGATACTGCTTTCATACTTGTACTATGTATGGGTATATGGGCATGTGTTGGCTCTTACTAGTTATATATGGAGGTAGGTGTTGATCAAGATGGAATCTGTTCCTCTAAGTAAATAGAGATAAAATCCTATGTTCATTTAATTGTTCTTGATGTTTCAAGTTCTGGCTAGACAGATAGATTTATTCTAAAAGAGTTTCTGATGAGAAAATCTTTTTAATCAAGAACTGGAATTAAAAGAGAACATAATATTCATAGCAAATGGAGTTTGACATAAACCATGACTCCAGCTTAAGTTGGGATTTTGTAACAGAGAGATTTTAGTGCATGGTAACATATGATTATAGGTTCATTTAAGGTAAACCTTATTACTAATTGGGTGGCCATGGCATGCTATGCTAGGTGTTAACCATGGTCTATGAGGTTTATAAAATAATTTAGAGAAATCATTTATGGTAAGAAAGAGTTCTGATGATATTAAGAGTTGATATCATGTCTCAATGCCAGTTAGTGATGAGCCTAGTAAGTCACACACATACACAAGTTATCACCTAATTAAATATGATTTAATTAATTAATTAAAGAGTTTAATTGATTAATTAAATAGGTTTGGTTTGCAATTAGATTGCAAAGTCCCTAGCATGACTTGAAACCAAATCTAGATTATTAGATGTATAATATAAGTTAAATTTATATTTAAAGTGTTTAAATATGAATTTAATTAATGAGAAATTAATTAATAGAGATTAATTAATTAATTTATATTTGATATAAATTAATTAGAAGAAGAAAAATAATTATTTTGGGTTGAGAACTCAAAATTAAGACACAGGGGCATTTTGGTCATTTTGCTATGTGACACGTGGCACCATGAGATGGTGACACATGGGATTACACATAAGCTTGCCAAATGTTTTTTTTAATCATGTAAGATGATTAAAATCAAGATTAAATATAGGTTTGACACTTGGCACAATGTGATTGGGTCACTTAAACCTAGTGCTAATCAAAGGGTGACATGTGGCAAGGGTTTAATGTGTTAACCTAGCTATTTAAGTGTTGTTATGAGAAAATAAAATACAACCAGCAGCCACACTCCTTTGTCACTCCATTTTGCAGCCCTCCCTCTATTCTTCTTCATCTCTCATCAATTCAAAGAGATTAGCCATCAATCTCTTGAATTAAGAACACTAGAAATTGCTTCTAGTATCCTGTTTACATCTTTAATCTCTTAAACGGCAGAACTTGATTTTCTAATTAATAGAAAAAGCTTTAGAAGCTATTCAAGGGCTGCCATAGGTGTTCTTGGTGTGGACGAGCTAGAGGAACAACATCTGGTGTCCTGAAGATGAATCTCAAAGGCGCAGACACGCTGCAGTGCATCAAGAGGTTAGTGTAATCGTTCTTGATTTAATCTAGGGTTCTAAAATTAATCTGATTAATTTTAAAATCTTAAATGGCAAATAAAGATCCAAAAACATATTAAAAGAGTTTTAATATGTTGTTTATCATTGAAATCAAATAGATAAAAATAAATCTTGCATGATGCATGTGACCCTAGGTGAAAATTTTTGAATTCAATGGTAAAAACTTGTGTTTTTCACGCTTCCGTTCCTTCAAATGGTATCAGAGCCACTATATTTGCCATTTAGATTGTTGATTATATGATTTAATTGTGTGTTTGATCATGAGATCAAGAGTTCATTGCTGGTTGCAAAGCAAGTTGGCGGCATACTTGAAAAAACACCATAAATGGTGCGCATGGTTTGGCTTCCATGGGTGGTTTAAGGTTTGGCTTTTAATTCTGCAATTGTTGTATGATCTAAGGCCTATTCTTTGACTAATTAAAGTGTTTAATTAGTAGTTTTTATCACACAATTAAATTATGATTCAAATCAGAATTTTAAAAATTGTTTGAATGTGATTCAAATCTGAATTTTAAAAGTTGTTTGAATGTGATTCAAATTCTGAATTTTTAAAGTTGTTTGGATCATATTTAAATCTGATTTTTTAAAATTGATTGAATAAAATTCAGATCTGATTTTTTAAAAAATGTTTGAATGTGATTCAAATCTGATTTTTTAAAAAATGTTTGAATGTGATTCAAATCTGAATTTTTGAAGTTGTTTAAATGTGATTCAAATCTGAATTTTTAAATTTGTTTGAATGAGATTCAAATCTGAATTTTTAAATTTATTTGAATCATATTCAAAACATTATTATTAAGTTGAATATTAGATATTCAATTTAATTTAAGTATGTATGTTTTATTTAATTGTTAAATAGTGATATGCATGATGGATGATCATGGACTATAAAAGACCAATGTGATTGGATTTATTTCTTTTATGTTTCTTTGGGATTGTAAATTAATTAATTTATTTTAATTTATTTTGGGCATGTATTATTAAGTTTGTAATAATTTTTGGGTTGTAATTTCATTTATTTAAGTTCTTGTAAATTCGCCTTGGTATGCCAAGGATTACCATGTAATATTGGATTGCAAGAAGTTCAAGGAGGTCAAGAGCATTGGTGGGACCAGTGGGAGGAATTCAAGATCAAGTGTTGATTATGTACTCCTTCAGCAACTCTTGTAAAATGAATGAATGAAATGCACCTAGGAATGCCCGATTCAATTCTTGGTGGCTCGAATTGAATCCCTTAGAAAGTCCATGATCATACCATATTTCGCTTATCCATGAATGCCTGATATGTATGGTAATGTATGCAATTATATGATATATGCATGCTAAATGGATAATGTGCAAAGTGAGACCTTAATAGTAAAGAGAATGACCATAAAATCTTCCAAACAAATGATTAAGTTGGAAATGCTATAATTAAAGTAATTATAACATAGGCCATTATTTTAAGAAATTTTTAAATAGTTGCATAAGATGCAATTTATTTAAGAGATTTTCTTAAGAATAATTATTAAGCATGAGATGTTGTAAATATGTAAATGGTTTAGTGGCCAATATTGGATGTACCTGAGGACATTAAAATTATTTGCATAATTCTTGGCTCAATGGGATCAACTTAACTAATGCAAGATAAGTCAATAATGGATGTACCTGAGATTTTGAGCATTAGGGGCTAGGTAAAGGATTGAACCTCACATGAGATGTGATGGGCAAAGATTTGCTCACTTATAGTTTATTGTAATTCCAATAATGGATGTACCTGAGGATGATCAATAGAATTATAAGAATTCAATCACCCACTAGAAATCCATCCAACTAGGATTTCCGTTTTCTACTTTGGAAGTGTAGGATTCGCTAAGTTAGTGGGAGGACCAATTTGATTAAAAGACCATAATCATTTTGGTTAATTACATGATACATTTACTAATTAATCTGGTTATTTTCTGCGATTAATTTTACGATAAAAATGAGCACAAAACAACCACCACCATCCAATATCCTTGCAAGCATACTTGATCACAATAGGTTGACAGGACCTAATCATCGATTGGCTAAGAAATTTGAAACTTGTCACGAACCTTGAACATATAGGATATGTTCTAGATTCAAATGTTCTGGTCCCTTACCTCCAGAGGCCACACAAGAGGAACATGAAACTTTGGACAAGTGGAAGGAGCATGATATGAGAGCTAAGTGTTACATGCTTGCTTCCATGAGTAATGAGTTGCGAAGCAACATGAGAACATGCAGTGCGAGTGAGATCCTCCTTCACCTACAAGAGTTGTATGGTGAGCACAAAGAGAATGCTAGGTATGAGATATCTAGACGGCTATTACGTATGAGGTTGTCGAGGGACGAGAATGTTGGGGATCATGTCCACAAGATGATTCGGCTGATTGACGGTTGGAACATCTTGACTTCAACATGGATTTCCAACTACAGACGGATTTGATCCTTGATCCTTCACGAGTCTTTTGGGAATTTTGTGACAAATTTCCATATGACTAAACAGAATGCACCTTAGGTGGTTTACTCAACATCTTTGGTTATTGCCCAAAAGAATATGCCAGGCAATAAAGGAAAAGAGGTAGCTTTGGTTGCATTTTTTTCTGGAAAGTCCAACAAGAAGAAGGGCAATAAGAAAAAGAAACCTCGATTCTGGTCCTTCCAAGAAAATAGCTAAATAGAAAAGGAAAACCAAAGTGACAAAGGCAAAGGAAAGTGTTTCCACTTGCTAACAGAAAGTGTTTCCATTGCGATGAAAAGTGTTTCCAACGGCAGTATAGTAATCTAAAAGAATGCAATGCCATGGTGAAAACCAACTCAAGTTCAAAATATATTTGGCACTTAAGGTTATGTCATGTTGCGAGAAGATAGGATTGCAAAGCGGAGAAAATGGGGATTCTATCCTCATTGGGCTCTGAGCCTACTCCAACTTGTGAATCTTTCCTTGAGGCAAAATGACTAGATCACCCTTTGTTGGACAGGGCTAAGAGCTAAAAATATTTTGGAGCTAATACATAGTGATGTATGTGGTCTATTTAAAGAAATGGCTAGAGGGGTTTTCATTATTTTATTACCTTTGCTGATGATAAATCAAGGTTTGGGTATTTGTATTTGATGAAATACAAACATGAATCCTTTGAAAAGTTCAAAGAATTTAAATCAAGTAGAAAATCAAACAGAAAGAATATTAAAGCTCTTGATCGGATCGTGGAGGTGAATATTTAATCTTGAATTTGATGAATACTTGAGAGAGCATGGCATTGTTTCTCGGTGACTCCTCCAGAACGCATACAATTTGAATGGTGTATCCGAAGGAGAAATCGTACCTATTAGATATGGTACGTAGTATGATGAGCTATCTTGATATGCCAATCTCCTTTTGAGGATTTGCATTAGAATCGACTTTGTATATTCGAATAGGATTCCATCAAAATCAGTTTCTCCACACCTTATGAGATATGGCATGGAAGAAAACCAAGTCTTAAGCATGTTAAGATTTGGGGTTGTCCAGCTTATATCAAAAAGCTGAACACTGATAAATTGCAGACCAAATCAGAAAAAGGTCGATTTGTTGGATATCCAAAAGATAGTTTTGGATATTATTTTTATTTGCCTACTTCACAAAAGGTTGTGATAAGTAGAGATGCCACATTTCTTGAACAACAGTTTGTTTAAGAAGGAGGCAAAGGAAGGCAAATAGAGTTAGAATTGGAGAATTCTGACCAACCAACAGATCAGATGGAAATAGATCCATCTAGTCAACCTATACCCGTTGATGAAACATCTACAGCTGTTCCTCGTAGAACAACCAGGGTATCTCACCCACTAGTGAGATATGGTTTTCTTTATGAAGAAGAACAAGAGTTGTCTACTTATGAAGAAGTAGATCATGGAGATGATCCACTTACCTATGACGAAGCTATATCAGATATAGACTCTTCAAAATGGATTGATGCTATGAAATCCGAGATTGATTCCATGTATAAGAATCAAGTTTGGGATCTTGTTGACCCACCTGAAGATATTGTACCTATAAGGAACAAATGGGTTTTGAAGAAGAAAATTGGTTCTGATGGAAAGGTAGAGACCTATAAGACAAGGCTAGTAGCGAAAGGGTTTCGCCAAAGGCAAGGAATCAACTATGAGGAGACTTTCTCGCCTGTTGCCATGCTTAAATCAATTAGGATTTTATTAGCAATAGCTGCGTACTATGATTATGAGATTTGGCAGATGGATGTCAAAACAACTTTTCTCAATGGATATATTGAAGAAAACATTTTCATGGAACAACCTAGGGGATTGGAATCCCAAGATGGTTCCAAGGTATGCAAGCTAAAGCGATCCATTTATGGGTTGAAACAAGCTTCGAGGAGTTGGAACATCCGTTTTAATGAAGCCATTAAATCCTTTGGTTTTATCAAAAATGAGGATGAGCCATGTGTATATAAGAAGGTTAGTGACAGTGCTATCACTTTCCTTGTCTTATATGTGGATGACATACTGTTGATGGGTAATGATACAGGTATGTTGACGACTATAAAGGTATGGTTGTCAAATACATTCTCCATGAAAGACTTAGGGGAGGCAACCTATATTCTTGGGATTCGCATCTATAGAGATAGAGCGAAAAGAATAATTGGTTTATCCCAAAGTCTATACTTGAAAAAGGTGTTAAAGAGGCTTAACATGCTTGATTCCAAGAGAGGATTGTTACCAGTGAGACGTGGTATCCATCTTTCTAAATAGATGTCTCCAAAGACACCTGAAGAAAGAGATAAGATTGCAGGATTCCATATGCTTGGCTATTGGAAGTTTAATGTATGCAATGTTGTGTACTAGGCGGATATCGCATATCTTTATTAGTTTGACTAGCGGTATCAATCCAATCCAGTTTGGAAAATTGGATAGTCATCAAGAATATCCTTAAGTACTTGAGAAGAACTAAGGATTTATTCTTGATTTATGGAGTGGAGACTTGCAATTGGATGGTTATCACGATTACGATTTCCAAACAGATATCGAACATAGAAAGTCTACCTCTGGATATGAGTTCATATGTAAAGGAGGTGCGATCGGTTGGAAGAGTTCCAAGCGAGCACATTGCGATTCCACTACAGGTGAGTATATTCTTGCATCGGATCTTGCAAAGGAAAATTTGGATAAAGAAGTTCGTGTGAGAACTTATAGTAGTTCCTTCCATTGAGTCGGCGGTTCCACTACCTTTGTGACAACAATGGAGTAGTCATCTGAGCTAAGGAACTAGGTCTCACCCAAAATCCAAACACATAGAAAGGCACTACCACATTATCAGAGATATAGTTGGGCAAGGCGATATAGCCATGCAGAAAATAGTATCAGCTGAAAATCCAGCTGATCCATTCACTAAGCCTATGTCACAGACTCAGTTAGACCGACATCTTGAGAAGATAGGTCTAAGATATTGTAATGAATAGTGCTAGTGGGAGATTGTTAGTAGTATGCCCTAGAGCATATCATTTAGTATGTATCTTGTACATATTTTTATTAATAAAAGGCATTTCCACTTTTCCGTTTACACAATATATTTATGTGTAATAGAAAAGGTCCATTGATATTTTGTTAGAAATATTATTCTTAAGTTGTTAAGAATATGAGTGACAATATTTCTAGCACAAAGTATCATAAATAGGTTCACGATCGAGGATACTTCATAATAAGGACATGACTTATCCAGAAAGATTGTATTCATGTTTGTTACCAAGTTATTTATATGAGATATAAATAAGATGGAATGGTGAGTCTCATACCATATAATAAACATGATAGGCACTTATAAATGATAAGTAGGCCGAACCAGTGACACTTATGACAAGCACATGGAGTTTACTCTTGTCAATGTTTTGTCATAAATCATATCAGTGCATATAATCTTTAGACCTGAGATAGCATAGTTATCTTGTATATAGGGAGTTTGAGTTTGATCTCGCTTTCATACTTGTACTATGTATGGGTCTATGGGCATGTGTTGGCTCCTACTAGTTATATATGGAGGTAGGTGTTGATCAAGATGGAATCTGTTCCTCTAAGTAAATAGAGATAAAATCCTATGTTCATTTAATTGTTCTTGATGTTTCAAGTTCTGGCCGGAGACAGATAGATTTATTGAAAGAGTTTCGATGAGAAAATCTTTTAATCAAGAACTGGAATTAAAAGAGAACATAATATTCATAGCAAATGGAGTTTGACATAAACCATGACTCCGGCTTGAGTTGGGATTTTGTATGTAGAGATTTTAGTGCATGGTAACATATGATTATAGGTTCATTTAAGGTAAACCTTATTACTAATTGGGTGGCCATGGCATGCTATGCTAGGTGTTAACCATGGTCTATGAGGTTCATAAAATGATTTAGAGAAATCATTTATGGTAAGAAAGAGTTCTGATGATATTAAGAGTTGATATCATGTCTCATTGCCAGTTAGTGATGAGCCTAGTAAGTCACACACATACACAAGTTATCACCTAATTAAATATGATTTAATTAATTAATTAAAGAGTTTAATTGATTAATTAAATAGGTTTGGTTTGCAATTAGATTGCAAAGTCCCTAGCATGACTTGAAACCAAATCTAGATTATTAGATGTATAATATAAGTTAAATTTATATTTAAAGTATTTAAATATAAATTTAATTAATGAGAAATTAATTAATAGAGATTAATTAATTAATTTATATTTGATATAAATTAATTAGAAGAAGAAAAATAATTATTTTGGGTTGAGAACTCAAAATTAAGACACAGGGGCATTTTGGTCATTTTGCAGTGTGACACGTGGCACCATGAGATGGTGACACATGGGATTACACATAAGCTTGCCAAATGTTTTTTTTTAATCATGTTAGATGATTAAAATCAAGATTAAATATAGGTTTGACACTTGGCACATTATGATTGGGTCACTTAAACCTAGAGCTAATCAAAGGGTGACATGTGGCAAGGGTTTAATGTGTTAACCTAGCTATTTAAGTGTTATTATGAGAAAATAAAATACAACCAGCAGCCACACTCATTTGTCACGCCATTTTGCAGCCCTCCCTCTATTCTTCTTCATCTCTCATCAATTCAAAGAGATTAGCCATCAATCTCTTGAATTAAGAACACTAGAAATTATTTCTAGTGTCCTATTTACATCTTTAATCTCTTAAAAGGAAGAACTTGATTTTCTAATTAATAGAAAAAGCTTTAGAAGCTATTCAAGGGCTGCCATAGGTGTTCTTGGTGTGGACGAGCTAGAGGGACAACATCTGGTGTCCTGAAGACGAATCTCAAAGGCACGAACATTTGCGATTGCATCAAGAGGTTAGTGTAATCGTTCTTGATTTAATCTAGGGTTCTAAAATTAATCTGATTAATTTTAAAATATTAAATGGCAAATACAGATCCAAAAACATATTAAAAGAGTTTTAATATGTTGTTTATCATTGAAATCAAATAGATAAAAATAAATCTTGCATGATGCATGTGACCCTAGGTGAAAATTTTTGAATTCAATGGTATAAACTTGTGTTTTTCACGCTTCCGTTCCTTCAGGTCAGAAAGCAGCAAGCCCCCCTTCTATTCAGTTCTCGTGGTCGTTAGATGAAGTAGAAGTGGTCAGATCGAGCGGGCGACCTGAACCTCCTAGGACCTCCGTTCCAGCCCGTGGTCACGTAGCACCCTCAAGGCAAACACATTCTTCAGGGAGAGAAAACCTCCCCATGGATGAGCTGCCATTAACCCTTAAAGAAAGCGACCTGTAGTCGTTCAGCCAAGAGTATAACATTCAGCCCGATTCATACGAACTCATTAAGTGTCACGGCGATCTTCGAGCCGATCACTTCTTCGAAGAGAATGATATGATCATGGTATACGAAGAGCAATTAAAAGCCGAGCTGCGGTTCCCTCTTGACGACTTCTTCAAGGAACTTCTAAAATTTCACCAAGTGTGCATAGCCCAAGTTCACCCGAACTCATGGCGGATCCTAGTAGCCTTCAGAGGCCTTTGTCGAGCCAAAGGACTCAGTCCTACAGCTAAGGTGTTCGCCGAACTACATAAGCTAACTTGTCGAAAGGAAGATGAGTATTGGTTCTTTCAGGCGAAGCCACATTGTGGGCTTTTTATTGATTTGCCCTCCTCCCTGAAGAATTGGAAGAATCGCTTCTTTATTCTGAGGAGCGAAATTCCGAACGGCTTTGAGGGTTTCCCACGTAGCTGGCTGCACCAGGGTCCCTTACTTCTGAAGTGCATCACCCTGAATAGGGAAAAAGGCCTAATGGTGATGGAACTGAAAGATCAGGCGGCCAGACAAAAGTTCTCTTGTTTAGATGCAGTGACGACCGAACTGCATCATTGGACAATGGGGTTGATTATTGGCGAAGAACGCGGGCTTCAGCTCTCTGACCTCGGCCTCGGTACTTTCTATATCTCTGATCTTTGGGCCTTAGTGATCTCACTTACCTTTTCTTTTTGCAGGTATGGCAAGCGGTGAGGCTTCCAAGGAAAGCTGAAAGCGCAAGAGAGAGGTCTCTAGAAAAGTACGGGAGATGAAGTACGCCGAGGCCTCTCAGACGCCGAGGCACGAGCCGAGTGAGATACAGGGAGGTTCGTCCCGACCTTCAGGACCGCCGGTTCCTGAAATAGAAGTGGTTCGGTCTCCTCCTCGGCATGAAGAGCCGCCACCACCTCCTTCGTTTGCTTCAAGTGCGGAAGGGGGTCTTTCCCAACCACCTGTGAGGACCCTTTCCCACAGCGCTCAAATCCTGATCCACTCGCTGGAGAAGAACCAGACGGTTCGAGAGAATCAGGGCTTTGCTAAGGTCTTGGGGTCCTCCATCTGCCTTCGGGAGGATAGGGATAGGCTAACCCCGAACGATCTCGATGATATCCTGACCCAGACTATGAGCCTGAGTGTGGAGAGTTTGGTGAACCAACATATTCTCCGGGAGAAGGCTCACCGTATGAGGCAAGATATCGAGAAGGTGGGTCATGAAGCAGCTTCCTCCGATCCCAACTTTCATCCGCCCAAAACTATATAGCTGAAATTGAGGGGCGGATGAAGTTCTACGAGGATAAGTTGACCGAGCAAGCCCATGTTCTTGAAGAGGTTCGAGCACTCCGAGCCGCTGATGTTGCTCGCCTCACTGACGAACTCAAGGCAAAAGAAGAAGAGGCGGTGACAAGGGAGGCCGGTGCTTATGTGAACGCCCATGGGGATCTCTTGGCCGAGCTCAAGAAGCGTTATCCCGAAGAGGACTTTTCCTGGATGATAGACCTGGCTCCGCAAGATGATGAGGATAGCGAGGAGGAGGCCGAAGGTGACAGAGGGGGTAAACAAAATGTAGAACAGGCTGGGGGTGATCCTCTAGCCGAATAACTTGTGTAAATTTTTAATTTGAAATGAAATGAAGCTCCCCTTTTTTTAATGACTGAATGAGATCAGAAAGTATCTAAGTTGCTTGAGCGCCTGATTGTCTGAACATATTAAAACAACTTGAAAGCAATTATTAACCTATGTACGAGAGATCGGTAAAACTTTGTAGACATGAGATCGGCCTAAACAGAGAACAAACACTGAACGGAACTTAAGATTATTAAAACTGGAAACCTGATCTGAACACTTAAGTTTGGAAGCACCGTTAAGCTGGATTAAAACTTTAACTTTATTGAATAGCTATCCACAATATTTATGAATGGGGAATCGGATGGCATAATGAGTTAATGTTGATTCAATTTCGTTTGACAAGAGAGATCGGAAATGTGATTGACCGGCCGAAAAACTTGGTAATTGATTCGAGAGATCGGATAGGATTTAAATGATATGGAGACTAAGTAATAATTTGATTCCTTTTGAAGAGAGATCGGAAATGTGATTAACTGGCAAAGAGAGGCTTGGTGCTGGGGATCGGTTTCAAAGTTTATTGATTCCGGGGATCGGCCAAAATATGGTGTCGACATGCAAGACCATGAAACTTAGGCAACAAATGGATTAGTCTAGATTTCAACTCAAAAGTAACATTTAAAGCAGGGTATTGAATACACAAAGGCTGTTGGTTTAGATCAGGAGCAGCCAACTCTTTCAAAGTTCTAACAGCCATGGCTTTTTTTTTTTTTTCGAAATTTGAATCCAAATCCGAATCTAAACTTAACTCCTTTGGAGATTAGACTCATTCAAATGTACTCGGAATCTGCTTAGCCTGCTTAGCCAATTTTCTCAACTGTTTAGCTTTTTTTTTTTTCTACTTCTGGATTAAAGATCAACTCACCAAATTGAGAAGTTATTGTCATAAACAAAAAGAAATCAAAGTAAAAACAGAAAAATGCCTCAAAACTCTAGAAAACAATCAAATTTGGCCTCAAGAGGGTGGGGCCAAGAAATCCTATGGATTGATTAGTCTTAATCAGAACGTCGTTTCCTTCAAAATAAGTATGGGCCACCCTCTTAATTCAACTAAAATTCTTAATGAATAGTAACACAATTTTTTTTTTCAAAAACCTAAAAAAAGCAATAACTCACGAATAAAATTAATAACAGAATATCCTAACACCAAAAACACGAAATCCAATAAATTTTAGTCCCCGGCAACGGTGCCAAAATTCTTGATGGTTTTTTATTCCACCAAAAATTAAATTAACTGAATTTACCAATAATGAAATATTTTCTACAATTAGTGGTAAGTCCAGGTTGAATTCTAGAGACTGAATTACTAAATTTTGTGCACTTGTGTAATGGAAAAAGAAACAAAGGTTGGGGGAAGGGGGGGGGGGGGCAGATAAAACCCAATCCAAAGAAGAAATCAGAAATTAAGAACTAAAATTAAATATGAAACTCTCAAATTAAACAGTTTTCAATCCAAGGTAATTCGCATTCCAATGCATTGATTCGATCATAGACAAAAGAAATACAGTTATATCTTATTGAATACGTAACATAGATTTACCAAATAGTGAGGTAAACCCCAAACTTTCCTATACTCATCAATTCAATCCCAGTACTCTTGTTGACTGTAATTATTAACTGAATTGGTATTAAGCAATCCTCATCAAATTAATAATTACTTTAAGAATAGAAAGTAGTTAAGCTGAACAACAATTTATGAAGCATAAATAATTTAATTCACCATATTGTTTCCTTAGGTTATTATCGAAAACTGAGATCATAATCAAATAAAACCTAATTGCTACTTCTGTTCAATTGTACACAACAATTATGGATTATGAAGATGAACTAGCAATTGATCACATCAAACAATTAACTAATAGGCATTTTTAGCAAATCTTTCAATAGATCAAAGACAATGAAATCATAAAACAATATATATTAAAAAAGACATAAATTAAATTAAGAACTTGATCTCACAAATCACGCAAAAGAACTTGAATCCCTTGAACTTAATTAAAAACTTAGCCACTCATGTTCATGGCTTACAGAAAATTAAAGAAGATAGTTGAAGAAATCTAGAATGTGAATGGAGAGCAAAAGTCTGATCCTCCTCTATTGAGAGGCTGCTGAATCTCCTTTTTGTCGGCTACTGCCTCTTCTATTTATAATAAATGTTCTAGGGTTAGGTTTAAGAGTCTTTCTCTCTGTCAAAAACTGCAACTGGAGCAAAATCAGGAAACTGATTGTCGACGAATACACGGCCCATGTATCACTACACGGCCCAGGGCTGTGTAACTTATTGGAGCTGAGTGAGTATGTTTTGTATTGGCAGAAAAGGTTATACAGGTCTCCAGGATTTATACAGGTCAAGTTACACAGCCCATGTACTTTGTTTCTTCCTCGGTTCTCTAGATTTTTTCTTGCAGAATGTTACACGGGCCTTGGGTTGTGCTTACATGACCTGCATACTTTGTTTCAACAACGTTTCTCAATCCTTTGCCCTTTTCAAGCTTCCTTTCACACTTCAATGCTCTGAAACTTCACCAAAACCCTGAAAAATATAGAAAGAGTCTGTAACACCCCCATTTGCATAGCCTGGTATATTTCACTGTTCCGGTGACCGGTGTCGGTCCGAAAAATTAAGGGGATTAGAACCATACTTAAGACAACTAAATAAGCCATAAACACAAATAATTAGTAATTGCCAATTAGTTTGGTATAAATAAGAAAAACAGGACATAAGAAGTTAAACGAGCCGAGAGTCACAACGATAGGTGACCGTCTCGGGAATGACTGCGAAGTCATTTTAAACTCAAATTTCGAACCATAAAAAGTGACGCTACAGTCCTTAGGACCCTCGTGAACACAGTGGAAAAGAGAAAATCACAAAAAAGAACTGTTAAGCCAGTCAAATAATTAGGTCAGGATGCCAGAATAAATATTGGATTATTTACAAACCGAGATGAACCAGCGAGGGGCAATTTGGTTAATTGACCCCGAGAGCTGACTCCTGACCTAACTGTCAAATAAAAACGGAGAAAAGAAAATTTCAGAATCGAGAATTAAATTAAAGAACTAATAGAAAAAAATAAATAGAAAAAAAAAAGAAAGAAGGTAGAAAAGTCAAAGCTGATGACATCATGAATAATGTCATAAAAGATTAATTAACTTATTTTATTTATTTGGGATTTTTGGTCTTCAAAAGGGATAAGATTAAAGAAAAAAAAAAAGAAAAACAAAAATTTTTTTAGCTTCCTTCTTCCTTATTGTGCCGCCCCACCTTCTCCCTCTCTTCTCCATGAAAGTTTCTTCCATTAAGCTTACACTTAAGCTTAATTTGCTCCACTTAATCTTTATAAATCCCCTAAAAACCTTGTTAGAACTTGCAATCTCAACTTAAGCACAAGGACTATAAGAAGAAAGAGGAGTTAAAGATAGGGTTTGGAGGATTTAAGAAAGGTTAGTGTGCTAACTTTCAATTTTCTACTTCAAATGCATGTTTAGGTATTTAAGTGAGCTTAGAACGTGATTAAATGAAATAAATATGGGGAAGGACCATTGCTGAAATTTCATCCAGCTTAGAGGGAGTATGATTTTGTATGGCTTGAGGGTTTTGAATGAGTTTAGGAACCTTACTTATTTGATTGATTAGCATTAAAACCATTAGATGTAGCTAATTGCATGAAATGTATGAGTTAGGGTTTGAATGCTAGGGTTTGTGAACCAAATTTTGGAGAAATGCTTAAATGATGACTTTGGTCTATTTTCAGATGAAAAATGGTCGATAATGGCCAAAAGAGATGTGTGGAAATTGTGAAAATGAAAACCAAATTCGTAGGTCCAAAGGTCAAGCTGCTGGCAGCATGACCAAACCAACTTTGAAGGACCAAAACGGAAATTTTACAAGTCCAATTGATATACCACAAATTGGGGATGAAAATAGACATAAAATAGCACAATTTTCATTAAGGAACCATGGCCAAAAACTGACTAAAACTGGGTGAACCAATTGACCAAAGTTGAGTAAGAGCAGTCTGCCACTGCACAAACTGACTAAATGAACAGTAACGGTTCATTTGGTCATAACTCGAGCTAAGAAGGTCAAATTGACCTGAAGTTTTTCCAGAAATTATATAAGATATAGACCTAAAACTTTCATGAAGAACACCATCCCAAATTATGCCATTAACCTAGTCAAATTATTGAGCAAAGTGGAGTTACTGTACCTGCGATTCTGCAGAATTGCCATTGAGCAGTAAAGTTCCAATGGCTATAACTCTCCCTAGAAAACTCCGATTTAGGCGATTCTTAAACCGATGGAAACCTAAGACATAGTAGAATATTTCATATGAAAAAAGTTAGACCAAATTATGAACTTAACTTGATCAAATTACAGAATAAAGTTGGATCAAAAATCTGCCAGAACCAAAATCTCAGCATGAACAGTGCATGTGAATAGTAATTGTATTTTGGCCATAACTTGAGCTACAAAACTCCGATTGGGGTGATCCAAAAATGAGAATACACTTAAGACAATAAGGAACATTTTCTATGAAAAAAGTTTTGCCAAATTCCAACAGTAGATTGACCAATGGAATAGTACAACTTCGGAGCACCAAAACCGAAAATTGGCAATTTTGCTAAAATGACTTAAGCTTTGAGAAAATGACCAAAACCAACAAGTTTAATGGCCAAAATGTGGTATGTGAGTGAAGTTGGAGTTCCCATACCTATTAAGCCTTAAAAAGTCAACAATTTGACTTGAATAGTGTAGTGAATAGTAACCCGAAACACAAAATTTCAAGAACATCGAATTTAGCACGTTAGAGCTAGGTAAAAGTGAAGTTAAATTTATTATTGGATTTATGCTAAGTTATAGTACTGAAACACTGTGAAATTGTGTGTTTCAGTGGAAAAGAATACCAGGACAGAACCCTAGGAGTCAAATCAAGGCCAACAGGCGACTCGTTTGAGGTTTGTGCACAACTAACACTTTTGTTACTTTTCAATTCCAAATTGATTTGAAATAAATTTATTGTCTGATTTATGATTTTGTTGTGTTGAGAATTTTAACTTATTGAATGAAATTGTATAATTTGAATATAAATTTTCTTATGCATTTAAGGATTTATTGCATTGTTTTGAGGATTGTAAATTTTAAGTTTGATGTGTTGCCAACCTTGAGCATGAATTTATGATGATTAAATATGTTGATTTGTAAATACTTTATAAATAGAAATTGTTTTGAATATGATTTGAAACCACAGTTGACATGACAAAATATGTTGTGAATTCTCATTAGCTTGTCTAGTGAGATAACTCCTCCACTTGATGGGGCGAGTTTCTTCCTCTCTGGCTTGCCAGTTGGGGAATGATGTGAATGAGTACTCATATATACTAGCTAGTCTTTGTTTCTCCCTTTTAGCCTCGGTTATTGGGAGTATGTGAAATGTCGTGGTGTACAACACGGCATCTATTCGAATTTTGGGTCATGGGTTCGACTATGTGTATTGTTGGCAACGCTCTTTAAATTATGCATAATTTGATAAATTGTGATTGAAATAAATAATTTGTTAATGATTCAAAAATTTTTGCATTGTCTCGGAATTTAAAAGAAATGTAAATAAATAGTTACTATTTAATCAAAATGTTATTCGAATGAATAATTTGCATGAATGAAAATGTTGATTTCTGAATGTCATGGATTTTGAAGAATTTAGAAATTTTAAAATTCTATTTGTTATGAATTGTCAAGCATAAATTGTATTAAGTTTTAAATTATTAATTTGTCCACCACTGAGTTCACTACTCAGCGATAGCTTGTCATGCTGTTGCAGATATAGAGACTAGAGGAGCAGCAGATTGAGCTGCTAAGGACAGGGGAGCTACCTGCTAGAAGTTATCGGGTATAATTTATACCCTGACTGTAAATATTCATTTTGATGTATATATTGCATGTAATTGTATGGACATGTAAAATCGGCCTTGAGCAGCTTGTACAAAGTTTGTATAAAGTTGTAATAAATTTTAGTTGGATTTTCTTAATGAAAATTTCTTGTAATGATGTATCTAAATTGTTTTGTTTCTAAGGAAATATGGATGATATTGAATGGCAGTATTTTGAGAATTATTGAACTTGTGAATTTGAGAAATTGGTTGAGATTAAGTATGAATTTGAAGCAGTGGTTAGAAAATTATTGGAAGTGCTTTTATTTCAGGTATTTGAAGAACTGGTTTCCCAAAATACAGACAGAACTCTGTCAAAATTTTCATAAAATTTGCGGAAAAAGAAAATGAGCCAAAAGTTTTAACTAGTTTTTAATTTCAATTAAATGTTTTAAGTACTTATTAGAAAATGCTCACCACTTATCAAAAGTAAGAAAATTGTTTTAAAATCCCTTGTAGGGTACTTAATGAGTTATCGGTAGGTGAAGTTCGGTAGTTCATTAGGTATTCTACGAGATCATGTTATACCTTACAGAGGGGTAGGGTGTGACATGTTTTAGTGGTATCAGAGCAAAATTTTTTGAAGTATGTTTTAACTTGAGAATTTGTGTCTTTCCTTGTTAAGTACAACTGCTCAATGTCCATATTTGTTACATACAGTGCATTACATCATAAATATGAACTAACGGGGAGAAATCTCCTTGTGTTGGGTGTACAGGAAAAAAAAAATCATGTGAATAGATATGGACAAGAGCGATAAAATAGTAGAGCAATCTGATACAGCTAACGTACAAAGAGAAGCTCCAGTTTCACAGAGCGTTGGAGGTCCAACTGTACCAGTCCCTCCCATACAAATTACTGCACAAATGGCCCAGCGAATGGCCATGTTTTTTCAGCAAATGGCTGATAATCTATCAGCCCAGGCCCATGTACAAACCCAACCCCCTCAAGAGCAGAATGAAAAAGAGAAAAGTGGGAAACCCATTGGTCAAAGTTCCAGTAGTAATTTGGGAAAGAGAAAAGATTTTGAGGGACCCCAAGCTCCTAAGTATGACAGAGGTGGACCTTCAGGGCGGAAGCAATCAAGAACCATTCGTCAAAGAACCAGAAGTTCCTACCCTACCCGTTTCTGTGATGTTTGTGGGAAATTACACGGAGGTATATGCCATAGGGTCACTGGAGCCTGATTCAATTGTGGTGGAATTGGACATTTCGCCCGAGATTGTACTAGCGCACGTCGAGTTATACCACATACTACACCAAAGGAATCAGTCCAAGGTTCTGATTTTAAAGGCTCATTAATAGTCAGTAGGGGCAGAGGCAGAAGTAGAGACAATACTTCGGGTAATCCTCGTACAATGGACCAACCCGAGCAGAGGAATACACTAGAAAGAGGGAATGCCATGCATCGAGGGGAAGAAGCAGAGACTTCAAATGTAGTTGCCGGTATGTTCTTAACTTGTGAAAGGAATAATTATGTACTATTTGATTCCGGCTCTACTTGTTTATATGCTAATGCTAAAATTATATGTTCAACTGCTATTCCCTTGCATGGAGATAAATTTTAATGTGTTAGTAATTAGTCTTTTAGGATAAGAATTGTGATAATAAGCATGATTGAAATTAATTTTGGAAAAGTTTCTAGTGAGAGACATCTCCTAGACTATGATAAATTATAAAGTTAATTAGTAAGCCTAATTAGGTAAGGCAAGAGGACCTAAAAGTAAGTTGTAGAAATATATCTGCCCTAGATGGAAGTAAAAGTATTACTGTTGATAGATGTCAGTAAGTACCATAATCAAAATAAATTTAAGATATTAGTAGATTTGAAAGAAATAAGACATAGGGAAGTTTGCTCTATTGGGATGTATCGTAGTAACTATGCAATATTCTTGATGTTTGTGCTATAAGCTGCAGATTACAGTATTGACTTGAGATTTATTGTGTTGAGCTACGTATTACCCAATAGTACATAAGGATAAGAATAGTTATAAATGATTTTCACTCTGGTACAAATATACCAGAATAGAGTTTTATTGCTAGGACTAAGTTTGAAAATCCTAATTCGGGATTTAAAACTCTACAATTAGAATATCAAAATATCATGGTTGCAAGGTAGTGAGAGTTAAAAACTCCGTTACCCTAGCACGAATTACAGTACATCAAAAATTGTTATGGGACTAGAGATTTTAGCATGGTAAAAAATTTAAAAATAACACTTATAGGACTAAGTCATGCAGTCTCCGATATGGGGTTTATAGTTGTTCTGGTATTGCAATGGATCTTTTGCTCAAAGTTTAGTAAGGAACAATATTCTATTTGTGTAACGGTAAGAAACAAAATATAATTTTGTTTCCCTAGAAGAGACATGATGCTATGGATGACCATTATAACTTATAAAACAGTTAAGAAATGATATTCTACTAATAATAGTAATTCGATAGGAACTAGTTGGCCAGGTATTCTTTAGGAAGAGCACAATTTTATTGTGCGGATTATAAGGATTAGATTAGAATTCAAGTGGAACTTTTGAATAGCATGGGAAACAGGAGAGTCCGGTAGACTTCCTTTTTAAGATTAAAGAATTGTTTATGGTTAAAAAGTAAAAAGGTAATGATCACAAACCAGCGGAAAATAAGCTATAGAATATTGATAGATAAAAGAGTTGTGGAAGTAAAAATTAGAATAGTTAGTGCAAAGGTAATAAAGAAACATTATGAATATTAGTTAAAGTATTGACTATAATGGTCAGAGGACCAAATAAAGTAATATTGAAGTATAATGGATTTATTAGGGACGATAAGAGGTACTAAATTACGACTCGACAGCCAAGTTAAGGAAGAAGATAAGATTGAGGAATAAAATAATTAAAGTTAAGTTGTGGAATGAAAGAAGGAAACAAATAGAACATTAAGAAATGAGAAAAACACTAGATGAGGAATTGCCACTAAGGTAAACAACTTACTTAAAATGCGTAACGATATCTCGAACTATTTTATCAAGAAGGAAATAAGTTAAACAAAAGCAAACAAGATAGTGCAAAATGACACATAGGCCTTGGTCATAAATGGAGATAGTAAGATAATGGTTATGGACCTATGGCCAAGAAAGAGATAAGCAGGTCATATATGACCAACAAGGTCATTTAAGAAAAAAGACTATAAAGGAAAATAATTATTAAAACAATAACAAGAAGAGACTAAAATATTCTAAACTAAACTGAAGGTTGTATCAAATAATCAAGAGATTTAATAAGAAAAGAGTAAAACTAAGTTCTCACCCATAGGATTAAACGAGGTCCTAGAAAGAGTGGATCCACTAGCACACAGATTTTTTTACCTCTAAAATTGAAATGAATTTGAATCTAACTTATGATAGAAGCTCATAAGAAATTTGGCACACGAGGTGAACAATCGATGAGTAAATAGTATTGGTTAAAGTGCTAAGGAACCATCATTCAGGCTAGGAAGCTGCTTGGAAGCATGAATAGGATATGAGGAGACAACACCCACAACTATTCAGAGACTGATACCAGGTAAAATTTCGAGGACAAAATTATTTTAAGGGGGGGAGAATTGTAACACCCCCATTTGCATAGCCTGGTATATTTCACTGTTTCGGTGACCAGTGTCGGTCCCGACAATTAAGGGGATTAGAACCATACTTAAGACAACTAAATAAGCCATAAACACAAATAATTAGTAATTGCCAATTTGTTAGGTATAAATAAGAAAAACAGAACATAAGAAGTTAAACGAGCCGAGAGTCACAACGATGGGTGACCGTCTCGGGAACGACTGCGAAGTCATTTTAAACTCAAATTTTGAACCGTAAAAAGTGACGCTGCGGTCCTTAGGACCCTCATGAACACAGTGGAAAAGAGAAAATCACGAAAAAGAACTATTAAGCCAGTTAAATAATTAGGTCAGGATGCCGAAAGAAATATTGGATTATTTACAAACCGGGATGAACCGGCGAGGGGCAATTTGGTCAATTGACCCTGAGAGATGACTCCTGACCTAACTGTCAAATAAAAATGGAGAAAAGAAAATTTTGGAATCGAGAATTAAATTAAAGAACTAATAGAAAAAAATAAATAGAAAAAAAAAGAAAGAAGTTAGAAAAGTCAAAGGTGATGACATCATGAATGATGTCATAAAAGATTAATTAACTTATTTTATTTATTTGGGATTTTTGGTCTTCAAAAGGCATAAGATTAAAGAAAAAAAAAAACAAAAACAAAAATTTTTTTAGCTTCCTTCTTCCTTGTTGTGCCGCCCCACCTTCTCCCTCTCTTCTCCATGAAAGTTTCTTCCATTAAGCTTACACTTAAGCTTATTTTGCTCCACTTAATCTTTATAAATCCCCTAAAAACCTTGTTAGAACTTGCAATCTCAACTTAAGCACGAGGATTACAAGAAGAAAGAGGAGTTAAAGAAAGGGTTTGGAGGATTTAAGAAAGGTTAGTGTGCTAACTTTCAATTTTCTACTTCAAATGCATGTTTAGGTATTTAAGTGAGCATAGAACGTGATTAAATGAAACAAATATGGGGAAGGACCATTGCTGAAATTTTGTCTAGCTTAGAGGGAGTATGATTTTGTATGGCTTGAGGGTTTTGAATGAGTTTAGGAACCTTACTTAGTTGATTGATTAGCATTAAAACCATTAGATGTAGTTAATTGCATGAAATGTATGAGTTAGGGTTTGAATGCTAGGGTTTGTGAACCAAATTTCGGGGAAATGCTTAAATGATGACTTTGGTCTATTGTGAGATGAAAAATGGTCGATAATGACCAAAAGAGATGTGTGGAAATTGTGAAAATGAAAACCAAATTCGTAGGTCCAAAGGTCAAGCTGCTGGCAGCATGACCAAACCAACTTTGAAGGACCAAAACAGAAATTTTACAAGTCCAATTGATATACCACCAATTGGGGATGAAAATAGACATAAAATAGCACAATTTTCATTAAGGAACCATGGCCAAAAACTGACTAAAACTGGGTGAACCAATTGACCAAAGTTGAGTAAGAGCAGTCTGCCACTGCACAAATTGACCAAATGAACAGTAACTATTCATTTGGTCATAACTCGATCTAGGAAGGTCAAATTGACCTGAAATTTTACCAGAAATTATATAAGATATAGACCTAAAACTTTTATGAGGAACACCATCCCAAATTATGCCATTAACCTAGACAAATTATTGAGCAAAGTGGAGTTATTGTACCTAAGATTCTGCAGAATTGCCATTGAGCAGTAAAGTTCCAATGGCTATAACTCTCTCTAGAAAACTCTGATTTAGGCGATTCTTAAACCGATGGAAACCTAAGACATAGTAGAACATTTCATATGAAGAAAGTTAGACCAAATTATGAACTTAACTTTATCAAATTACTAAACAAAATTGGATCAAAAATCTGCCAGAACCAAAATCTCAGCATGAACAGTGCACGTGAACAGTAATTGTATTTTGGCCATAACTTGAGCTACAAAACTCCGATTGGGGTGATTCAAAAATGAGAATACCCTTAAGACAATAAGGAACATTTTCTATGAAGGAAGTTTTGCCAAATTCTAACAGTAGATTGACCAATGGAACAGTGCAACTTCGGAGCACCAAAACCGAAAATTGGCAATTTTGCCAAAATGACTTAAGCTTTGAGATAATGACCAAAACCAACAAGTTTAATGGCCAAAATGTGGTATGTGAGTGAAGTTGGAGTTCCCATACCTATAAGCCTTAAAAAGTCAACAATTTGACTTGAATAGTATAGTGAATAGTAACCCAAAACACAAAATTTCAAGAACATCAAATTTAGCACGTTAGAGCTAGATAAAAGTGAAGTTAAATTTATTATTGGATTTATGCTAAGTTATGGTAATGAAACACTATGAAATTGTATGTTTCAGTGGAAAAGAATACCGGGATAGAACCCGAGGAGTCGAGTCAAGGCCAACAGGCAACTCGTTTGAGGTTTGTGCATAACTAACACTTTTGTTACTTTTTAATTCCAAATTGATTTGAAATAAATTTATTGTATGATTTATGATTTTATTGTGTTGAGAATTTTAACTTATTGAATGAAATTGTATAATTTGAATATAAATTTTCTTATGCATTTAAGGATTTATTGCATTGTTTTGAGGATTGTAAATTTTAAGTTTGATGTGTTGCCAACCTTGAGCATGAATTTATGATGATTAAATATGTTAATTTGTAAATACTTTATAAATAGAAATTGTTTTGAATATGATTTGAAACCACAGTTGACATGACAAAATATGTTGTGAATTCTCATTAGCTTGTCTAGTGAGATAACTCCTCAACTTGATGGGGCGAGTTTCTTCCTCTCTGGCTTGCCAGTTGGGGAATGATGTGAATGAGTACTCATATATACTAGCTAGTCTTTATTTCTCCCTTTTAGCCTCGGTTATTAGGAGTATGTGAAATGTCGTGGTGTACAGCACGGCATCTATTCGAATTTTGGGTCATGGGTTCGACTGTGTGTATTGTTGGCAATGCCCTTTAAATTATGCATAATTTGATAAATTGTGATTGAAATAAATACTTTGTTAATGATTCAAAAATTTTTGCATTGTCTCGGAATTTAAAAGAAATGTAAATAAATAGTTACTATTTGATCAAAATGTTATTCGAATGAATAATTTGCATGAATGAAAATGTTGATTTCTGAAGGTCATGAATTTTGAAGAATTTAGAAATTTTAAAATTCTATTTGTTATGAATTGTCAAGCATAAATTGTATTAAGTTTTAAATTATTAGTTTGTGCACCACAGGGTTCACTACTCAGCGATAGCTTGTCATGCTGTCGCAGATATAGAGACTAGAGGAGCAGCAGATTGAGCTGCTGAGGACAGGGGAGCTACCTGTTAGAAGTTATCGGGTATAATTTATACCCTGACTGTAAATATTCATTTTGTTGTATATATTGCACGTAATTGTATGGACATGTAAAATCGGTCTTGAGCAACTTGTACAAAGTTTGTATAAAGTTGTAATAAATTTTAGTTGGATTTTCTTAATGAAAATTTCTTGTAATGATGTATCTAAATTGTTTTGTTTCTAAGGAAATATGGATGATATTGATTGGCAGTATTTTGAGAATTATTGAACTTGTGAATTTGAGAAATTGGTTGAGATTGAGTATGATTTTGAAGCAGTGGTTAGAAAATTATTGGAAGTGCTTTTATTTCAGGTATTTGAAGAACTGGTTTCCCAAAATACAGACAGAACTCTGTCAAAATTTTCATAAAATTTGCGGAAAAAGAAAATGAGCCAAAAGTTTTAACTAGTTTTTAATTTCAATTAAATGTTTTAAGTACTTATTAGAAAATGCTCACCACTTATCAAAAGTAAGAAAATTGTTTTAAAATCCCTTGTAGGGTACTTAATGAGTTATCGGTAGGTAAAGTTCGGTAGTTCATTAGGTATTCTACGAGATCATGTTATACCTTACAGAGGGGTAGGGTGTGACAGAGTCAGATTAATGCAAATGCTAAAAATTTCTCCATTTAACACAATTATTTTAACAACTCTCTAAACATATGCCTAATAGATAATTATACTTTAATAAACTGAATTAGGCATAAATATACCTTATGTCACACCCTACGCCTCCGTAAGATGTAACATGATCCAGTAGTACACCTAATGAATTATTGTATTTCGCCTACCGATAACCCATTAAATACACTACAAGGGATTTTAAACAATTTCTTACTTATTTTTAAAGTGGTGAGCACTTTTGACAGGTGTAAAAACTTTTTAATCAAAGCTAAATCACACATTAGGTCTGAAATAGCCACAACTTTTATAAAAATTTCAGCGGAATGTCGTCTGTATTTTGAGCAAACAGTTCTTCAAAAGCCTGTAGAAAACACTTCTAATATATTTGTTTCAGTCTCAAACTCTAATATAGCTCAACACAAATCAATTTTCTCAAACATAAGTCAAACTCAATTTAACATCACTTTCAATAGTTTCAAAAATAGAATGCAAAATGACTACGTATTTCAAAGCTGACATGATAAAATTATAGTACAACATTTTTACATGCCAAAATAATTTATAACTTTAGTTTACAACTACTCAAGGCCAAGTACAATATATACATACAGTGCATATACATTACAATAAATATTACAAAATGATAGTATACTAAATATACCCGGCAAAATCCCAAAGTGTAGCACAAGCAGCCCACTTTGCTGCTCTGTCCATCTGTCTACCTGCGACAGCAATGAAAAAGCTATCGCTGAGTAAAATTTACTCAGTCGTGCACAATAACAATTTAAAATGTGGTATATAAAACTTTTATTGATAATTTATAATTCAAATAATTCACAATTTTCAAAGCTCATATAAGACAAATTTGATCAAACAATTGAATAACACAGTGTTACCAATCAATAACATAACTTAGGTCATGACACAAACTTTTCCGAACATGCCGTATTGTACACCACGACAAGGCAAACTCACCCCACTAATCAAAATCAATGAGGGAGGTGGCTAGCTAGATAATGAGTACTCATCCAAACTCACCTTAGACTGGCAAGCCAAAGAGGGAGGAAGATAATCAAATATCAAACTCAACCCCACAAGTGGAGGAGGAACAGAGTAAGGGACTGCCATGCCAAGTGTGAATAAAAAACAATTTCAAATCATATTATTCAAATATTTCATGCAAAACATAATCAATTTCCAAAGTCAATTTTCCATTCACAAAGTGGCAACATAGTAGTTATTGAAACCCATAATTAACACAATGCATACTAATCAAGTTTTCAATGGGAAAATGATAATTTAAAGTTATTGTGCACAAACACAATTTAAAACTATAATGTTCAATTGTAATTCAAGCAACAATCAAACAAACCTCATTTTCAAATTTCCATTTCTAAAATAGGCAATAAATTTTTCTGAAATAAATTTTCCCAAGTCATAAACTCACAACTCATTTCTCCAAATAAATTTTCTAGTAAAAGCAGTGAATATAAAAAGTATTATGCATAGACTTGATCTAAGTCGCCTCTAGGCCTTAAATCAATGTTCCTTATGCTTCTCAATATTCTTTTCAACTGAAACATACAAATTAAAGTGTTTCAGTACTCAGTTAACTTGTTTCTAATAATAAGATCCAATATCTAAATTTTCATGGTACTATTCCCTTCAATTTATTTTATTAGTCAACCTACAATGTTGACCATTAATACACACTAGGTGAATTAATTTTAATGTTCCCAATTTATCACATTTTATAGTCTCTAAGTGTTGGTATATGTTACCAATTTCATTTTAAAGCTTATTGCATTTTATTGCCATTTTCTAGATTTCATGGCCAATGTTTACTATCTATTGGACCAGGCTACAATGTAAATTTAAAAGATTTCTCTTCATTAAATTGTTTCTCATTGTGTCTTCTTTAATTTCCTTTTTCAATCACTCTATTTGGAGTTGTATAGCTTAAGTTATGGTCAATTAACCATAACTAGGTCAAATCTAAATTTTAGTTTCCTTTTTAGACATTTTCAGTTCTGATTTTACTAATTTATTTGGACTGTTTGTAATCACATTGAGGTCTAGCATTCTCCATAAATATTGTTGCCCTATGTCTTAGGGACAACAAAAAATTATGCTTACCATTTTTCAAGTCTTATAGAATTCTTTATAGACAAAATGTTAACTTGGACTCAAAGGTCTTATATTGGCATGGTCCTCAATTAGGTCAATGGCTTTGACCTTAAATTCTGACCTTATACATTTATAATTTGAGGAAGTTGTCTAAAACAATGTTTTAGGTCTCTTTCTTAGCTTTCTAGATTGGTATGGCTTATTTAAATTGGACACTTCTAGTGGGAGATATGCTTATTTCAATTTTTTGGATTTTATGGTCAAATGTGCTAATTCTAGGTTTAGTGTGCCAACTTAATCAAGTTAATTGACCTAGTTTCCTTGATTTTGGGTTTTGGTCAAATTACCAATATTGTAGATCTATGTCTTATTGAAATTTTGGAACTGATTTCATGTCATTTGGAGTTCTATGGACCAAGTTATGGTCATTTTACTAATGCTGGTCAAGTTGCACTTATATTGCAAAATTTAAGCCATTTTTAGGTCAAAGTCAATTCGGCCAGTTTTTGTAACCTAACTTGTGCAAGCATTTTGACTTGGTTCTGGTCATTTCTGGGCTTTGGTGTCTTCATAAGAGTTATAGATCTATGTCTAAGCTTTCCATGGTATAAATTTCAGGTAATTTGGACCTATTTTGAATGAGTTATGGCCAAAATACTGACTGTTGTTCAAATGGTCAATTTTCAGGTTTGCAATGTTACCAATCCGGATTTGGTCATCCTTTTAGGTCACTTCTAGGCAGAATTTGGGCAATACTTCTACATGAAAGTTGGCCTATTTTATGTCTAGTTTCACCTCCAATTTGCCTCATACCAATTGGAATCACAACTTTACACTTATAACCTAATTTATACAATGCCAACAATCACAACCTGCATAAGAGAATTTACACTCCCAATTTGGCAATCCTCCTCCTCCCAATACTTCAATATTCATTCTTGGTACTTCTATATTTATTCAACGCAATTCCAGAAAAGTAAATTGGGTAGAATACTCAAGATTTCAAGGTACACAATGCTCCATTAATATTCAACATGTAAGCCAACGCAAATTCAATATACATACTCACTAAATTGTCACATACACTTCCATAACAAATACACACATACTGCTCCCAATTCAACTCTATCATATTTCATGAATAATTTTCATCAATTCACATACAAATTCAAGGGTTTACAAGCTGCCAACCATGGCAGTTCACTAAGGTATTCAATTCCCTTTTTAAACTCCTAATTTCAAGCACTAACATATATATACATGGGCATTAACTTGCTACACTTCAATTTGAGTTAATCAACCTTAATTCCCATCAATTCACATCAATTTAACATAAGAAACACTCAAGTAATATAGGCTCCCATGGCTACCTAAAATTGGGTAGTCCAATAACTCAACAATTCCATCAATTTTCATCACCAATCAACTCATCTCAAGCTAAACATAAACTTTACTTAAGAAAGGAAGTGAATTGGACATTTACCTCTTTTTGGAGTTTGCTAAAACTTCACCAAAACTCTTCTTTCTTGCTTCCAATATGCTGCCCAAGGTGTGTAGATAAAGTTTAGCGAAGAAATCTACAAAGAAATTGGCTTGAATCAAGGTAGATGAAGGCTTTGCATGAAATGGCCAATGGAGAGTTTAAGGAAACCATTTTCGGCAAAGAAGAATTCATAGAGAAGAAGATGATGACTTAGTGGAAGATTTGTCCCTTTTGATTTATATAGTGCCACCAAACTCCACTAATTGAATTTACATTAAAATATTTCAAGGTTTTCCCTAATTTGTAATATTGCCCTCTTAATTCTTTAATTTACATTATGTGTAATATTTCTTATTTTCATGGCATTTTCAAAAATTTAACACTACTAATTTTTCATGGACATTTAGGTCAAAAGTCAACTCTAGGTGTCAAATGACCAAAATGCCCATCTTCTGGTTGTATTTTTGAATTTTCGGTGACATCGATTTAATCCCTGTCCGTCCAATTTTCTTAAATTTTCATTTTTATTTGTACTGACTTACTAATTTTTCTTTTATATTTCCAATGTCAATTACACTTCAATAGATATTTATTTAAGTCTTAAAAATATTTCCTAGGGTTCCCCGCAGTCCAGGTGTCACACCTTACGCCTCTGTAAGGCATAACATGATCCCATAGTATACCTAATGAATTACCAACTTCGTCTACTGATAACCCATTAAATACACTACAAGAGATTTTAAAACATTTCTTTTGACAGTAGTGAGCACTATTTAGAGGTGTTAAAAAAAATTTTTTTGAACTGAAGTGGAATAGCTAACACATTTGAATTATTAGTAATTTCTATAAAAATTTTGGCGGAGTGCCATCTGTATTTTGAATAAAACAGTTCTTCAAAAACCTGTAAAAAGCACTTCAAATATATTTCTCAATCTCAAACTCTAACCTTTAATCAACACAATATGTTTCTCAACTCAAATCCACAATAATTTTTCAGTATTTAAAGGCTGAGATAAAAGAAATATATCACAATATTTACAAGCCAAAATAATTTACAATTTATTTTACAACTTCAATGTACAATTTTAATTTACAACTGCTCAAAACCAAGAACACTATATATATACAGTGAGCATACATTACAATACAAAATGCAAAATACGGTATACTCAATATACCCGATGATCTCTCAGTGGAGTACTAGCAGCCTAGTCTGCTGTCCTGTCAATCTGTCTACCTGCGACAGCAATGAAAAGTTGTCGCTGAGCCAATGTCTCAGTAGTGCACAACATTAACCAAATACAACTTTAAATCACAAATCATAAGTCATATAAATAGTGGATACTTAAAACCATAGTTAAATTCAAAGACAGTGAATGTCAATAAGAATTTAAACTCCATTTCACAATATCACAATGAATATCAATAAATCATACACACACAGCTTAATCATGTTGTCAAAGTTCAATTCGTCCCAAAAGCCGATGGCTAGTGAGGAATTCAATTCGTCTCAAAAGCCGATGGCTAATGAGGAATAACATAGCTAGCTAGCAATAATATGAGTACTCATTCTATTCATCCTCAACAGGCACACACCTCAACACTTCAGCCAAAGAGGGAATTCAATTCATCCCACTAGACAAGCTAGCAAGGAATTCAATCAATATACATGATAGTTGTGGTTTCAAACCATTTACAATGCTTTTCAATCAAAAAGTATCCATCAAATATCATTCAAAACAATTCTTCACAATTTAAAACAATAATATACAAATAGTCATAATTTATTTCAATTGAAAATTTCAAAAGAAATAACTGTTGTGCACAAACCTCTGATAACTGTCTCTAAGAATAAAGCTTAATAATTAACTTATTGAATTCTATTATTTCCTTAGTCAACCAAAGATGTTGACCCTCGATAGACTCTAGGTGAATTAGGTTTTAATGTTACCAATGTGTCATATTTAATAGCCTTTTAGTGTTGGTACATGTTACCCAATTGATTTTCATGTATAGTGCATTTTATTGCAAATTGTCGGATTTCGGTATACTAATTTGACCTAGCCGGATGACCTAGTTCCCTCAGTTTTCGGGTTTCGGTCAAAACTACAAACTTGTAGGTCTATGTCTTATTGCAAGCGGGGCAAAATTTCAGATCATTCTAAGTTGTGTAGACCAAGAAATGGTCAATTTACCAATGCTAGTCAGAATGCATCAAAATGGTCACTTTAGGTCATTTTTAGGTCACTTTTGGTTCGGCCAGTTTTTGGACCTGAAATTGTGCAAGCCATTTGACTTGCTTATGGTCATTTCTGGGCTTTGATGTCTTCATAGGAATTGTAGATATATGTCTCAAATATTCATGGTAAAAATTTCAGGTCAATTGGACCTGTTTTGAGTGAGTTATGGCCGAAAAACCAACTGCTGCTCAAATGGTCAATTTTCAGGCCTTAAATGCACTAATCCGAATTTGGTCATTTTTCAAGTCACCTTCCAAGCAGAATTTTGGTAAGCTTCGTTCATGAAAGTTGGCACTTTTTGTGCCTAGTTTCACCTCCAATTGGTCTCATACCAATTGGAGTCACACACTTAAGGTTCTAAGCCAAAACATACACTGCCCTGTAACATACTCTTCATCACATACCAAAGGACACATTCAACACTTACCAAGTCACTTCCTTTATGCCATTTCTGTTTTGTACCATAACATAAACACATTTAGCAACTCATTTTTGGTCATTTTGGCAGCTTATAACCACACTCAGTATGCACATTATAGTCCAAAATTTTTCAAATCCAAATTACAAACAATTTAACCACATAACATAGCTCATTTACATGTCCATACTCAAACCTTTATACACATATATAAGCTGCCATAACAAGCACCATAATTCAACAATATAATTCCATAAACCAAACTATGAAATAACATATTTTGGTTCACACTTCAAGTTTGCCGAATTGTACATTTCCTTCCATTAGTTTCCAAGCTTTCCAAATCAAGTGTACTATCACATACATCTAGTATACATTATCCAATTTATTCCTACTCACATAAATACTTACATCAACACTTTAATCTACCATTTACATGTAAGGATAAACTGCTCTCATTGAAGTTCCATGGCTGCCAAAAATGTACTTCTCCCTTTACTCATCAAACTTCAAAAATCCTTCCACAATTCAACTACCTATAACATCCATTCAAGGTTTAATGAAATAAGCATAAAAAATACATACTTACTGCTTTTGAAACTCTTCAAAACCTTCACTAAACTTAACTTTCTTGCTACCTATCTACTGCCCAAGTTGTGTAGAACAACTTTAGTGAAGGAATCAAGTGGAATGGAGGTGGAATTCATGCTTGCATGGAGCTTGCCCATTGACGGCCATGGAGGATTCTCTCACTTTAATTTCGGCTGGTTGTCTTAAAGGTTGAAGAAGATGAAGTAATTTCAGCCATAATATGTGTAGTGGTCCACTTAAGTGGAGTTAGTGGACCACTAAGTGAAGATATAATGTTTATTTATTCTAATAGTTCCAAATTCTCACATTAAGCTCCTATCTTTTTCTATTTGAATTAGGTACCACCAATTTAATTTTTCATGACATTTTCCAAGTGTAATATCATTTATTTTTAATGGACATTTAGGTCAAAAGACAACTCGGGGTGTCAAATGACCACAATGCCCCTGTTCGGGTTGCATTCCCGATTTTTTAGTAACACCAAATTTTATCGTTTTATCAATTTTCCGTTTTTCTTTGTACTAATTAATTAATTTTTCTTTGATATTTCTAATAATATTTATACTTCAATAGGTCGTTAATTATGTCTTAAAAATAGTTTCCAGGGTTTCCCACGGTCCAGGGCTAGTCAACGGTCCACGCCGCAACTTCCTGGTGCGATCACCCATCGCTATGGTTCTCGGCTCGTTTAACTTGGTTACATTTCATTGCTATTATTTTTCCCTTGTTTTTCTTGTATTTTCTTTTCTTGTATTTCATTATTTTATGTCTCCTCATCAATATCTAAGTTTAGTTCTAGGCATTCTAGCTGTCCGGACAACACTGGTCACAGGAACAGTAGAACGCACTATCGAACATAGGGGTGTTACAATTCTCCCCCCCTTAAAATAAAATTCGTCTCAAAATTTTACCTGGCATTAGTCTTTGAACAGTTGTGGGTGCTGTCTCCTCATATCCTCTTCACGTTCCCAAGTAGTTTCCTGGCCTGAATGATGGTTCCACAGCACTTTGACCAGGTGTATCTGTTTGTTCCTCAACTGCTTCACCTCATATGCCAGAATTTCTATGGGTTCTTCATCATATGCAAGGTCTGGATTTACCTCAATCTCTTCAACTGATAGTACATAAGATGGGTCAGATCTGTACCTCCTTAACATGGACACATGAAAGACACTGTGTATCCTTTCTAGCTCCGGAGGTAATGCCAACCGATATGCCAAAGGACCCACTCTTTCCAGAACCTCAGGACTCAGTTTCCCCTTTCTGCCAAATCTCGTAATTCTCTTCCAAGGAGAAACTTTGAGGAATACCCTATCACCCATTGCATATTCAATATCTCTTCTCTTTAGATCAACATAGGACTTCTAAGGGTCTAATGCAGCTTTGAGTCTATCTCTGATCAATATGATATTTTCCTGTGTCTGCTGAACAATTTCTGGCCCAATCATCTTTCTTTCACCAACTTCATCCCAACATAGGGGAGTTCTGTACTTCCTGCCATACAAATCTTCATATGGAGGCATCCCAATGCTTGATTAGTAGCTGTTGTTATAAGCAAACTCAATCAAAGGCAAGTGTATATCCCAACTACCTTCAAACTCAATCACACAAGCCCGTAGCATATCCTCCAATATCTGAATTACCCTTTCAGACTAGCCATCTGTCTGTGGGTGGAATGCTGTGCTGAAGTTCAACTAGTTCCTAGGGCTCTCTGAAGACTACCCCAGAATTTAGAAGTGAACCTAGGATCTCTGTCAGATACAATCGATACTAGCACTCCATGCAATTTTATAACTTCATATATGTACAATCTGGCCAATCTATCTAGGCTATAGTCCATCTGAACTGGCAAAAAGTGACCAGACTTGGTCAGTCTATCAACTATAACCCATACTGCATCATGACTATTCTGTGTCCTTAGAAGTCCCGTAACAAAATCCATAGTTATCCGTTCCCATTTCCACTCTGGTACTGGCAACGGATGTAACAAACCAGCTGGAACTTGATGTTTTGTCTTTACTTGCTGTCAAGTTAGGCATTTGGAAACACATTCAGCTATATCCCTCTTCATACCCATCCACCCGTAATGCGCTTTTAGCCCTCTGTACATTTTAGTTCCACCAGGGTGCATAGCAAAAGGAGACTCATGTGCTTCCTTCATGATGATCTGTCTCAATTCCATATCACTAGGAACGCACATTCGACCCTGATGTAGCAATAAACCATCATCTCTCACAGAGAATTTAGGTTTCTTACCTTGCTGGACTTTTTTCAGTAGCTTCTGATATTTATCATCACTCTGAGCAGCTATTCTAGTATGATCAATCAACACTAGCTGTACATGCCATGCAACTACTGTCTGTCCCTCATCATCAATCTCTAAACTGGCATGTTGTGCTTTCAATTCATGTACCATGGACAAAGGAGAAACTCTGAGACTTGCCATAGTCTTGTGATTTAAGGCATCAGCCACCACATTTGCTTTCCCTGGCTGATAGTCTATTAAACAATCATAGTCTTTAATCAGTTCTAACCATCTCCTCTGCCTCAAGTTCAATTCCTTCTGGGTGCCTAAGTATTTCAAGCTCTTGTGATCTGTGTAAATATAGCATTTCTCCTCATACAAATAGTGTCTCCAGATCTTCAGAGCAAAAATAATAGCTGCTAGCTCTAAATCATGTGTTGGGTAATTCCTCTCATGCGGTTTCAGCTGGCGTGATGCATAAGCAATGACATTCCGATCTTGCATCAGTACACAGCCTAACCCATTGTGAGAAGCATCACTATAAACTGTATACTCTTTACCCAGGGTAGGTAAAGTAAGGACCAGAGCTTCAATCAAACACCTCTTCAACTCATCAAAACTCTGCTGGCATTTATCTCTCCACTGAAATTTTACATCTTTTCGAAGCAGCTTGGTCAGTGGAGAAGATAACATAGAAAACCCTTTCACAAATCGACGGTAATATCCAGCTAAACCCAGAAAACTGCGAATTTCTATGATATTCCTGGGCGACTTCCAATTAAGGATAGCTTCTACCTTGCTGGAATCTACTTTGATCACTTCAGCTGATACAACATGTCCTAAGAAGGAGATTTCTTTTAGCCAAAATTCATATTTCGACAATTTGGTGTATAGCTGTTTCTCCCTTAAAGTCTGCAGCACAATCCGCAGATGTCTATCATGCTCCTCTGCATTCCTCGTATATATCAAAATATCATCAATAAACACCACCACAAATTGGTCGAGATATGGTCTGAAGATAGTGTTCATCAGATCCATAAAAGCAGCTGGAGCATTAGTTAACCCGAATGGCATTACTAGAAACTCATAGTGGCCATATCGAGTTCTGAAAGTAGTTTTTGGAATACTCTGCTCTTGCACCTTCAACTGATAATAACCAGATCGCAAATCAATTTTAGAGAATACAACTGCACCCTTCAACTGATCAAATAGATCATCAATATGAGGCAATGGATATCTGTTGTTTATTGTCACCTTATTCAACTGCCGGTAGTCAATACATAAGCGAAGAGTGCCATCCTTCTTCTTAACAAACAACACTGGCGCTCCCCAAGGTGACACACTAGGGCGGATGAAGCCCTTTTCAAGTAGTTCTTGCAACTGTACCTTCAACTCTTTCAACTCTGCTGGTGCCATTCTGTATGGTGTTATGGAGATTGGATCCACACCAGGCATAACATTAATTTCAAACTGCACCTCTCTTTCTGGAGGTAATCCTGGCAATTCATCTAGAAACACATCTGGAAAGTCATATACTGTAGGGATGTCCCTCAATGCTGGACTCCCCACTTGGGTGTCTACCACATGTGCCAAGTATGCTTCACACCCCTTTCTGATCATTTTTCTGGCTAGTGCAGCCGAAATGATGTTTGATGGCAATAGCTGCCTCTCCCCATGTATTACCACATCACTGTACTGAGGGAGACCAAAAGTGACTGTCTTCAGTCTACAGTCAATCATGGTGTGATGCCTGGCTAACCAATCCATGCCCAAGATGATATCATAATCTCTGAAGGGCATTTCAATGAGATCAGACAAAAAAGTGTGTCCTTGGATCACCAAAGGACAATCCCTATACATTCTATTAACCCTGACCTCTTGTCCTGGAGGACTTGTTACTAGCACCTCAAAGTCCATTTTTGTACATGGAACAGCAATGCAATCAATGATGCTAGCACTCACATAAGAATGGGTAGAACCCAAATCAAATAACACAAACACATCTTGATTAAAAGTTGAGAAGGTACCAATCACAATATCAGATGTCTCGGCCTCTTCTCTCTATCTCATTACATAGACTCTGACTGGAGCACTACCTTGCTCTGATTGATTCACTGTGCCTTGGCTGCCTGCTGGGTTACCTCTACCCCTGCCTCTACCTCTGCTGGGTGGTTGTAAACCTCTGGTAACAGCGCTCTGAACTGACCCTTCTGCAGTAGTAGGAGGTAGTCCAACTCTGCGAGTACTGGTGCAGTCCTTGGCAAAGTGCCATGTGCCTCCACAGTTGTAACAGGCTCCAATAGCCTTGTAGCATACCCCACCAGGATTTCTTCCACAAGTTTCACATTGGCGGGGAGGGTAGGAACTTCTGGTACTCTGCTAACCAAATAGAGGAGGTTTCTGTCCTGAATATCTTCCCCTACCAGACTTCTTACCACCTCTGTTGTGTCCCCCATGGTTCTTCCTCTTTCCAATAGGACCACTGGAACTCTGTTCTACTAACTTTCCCTCTTTTTCTGTCTTCTCTGATTTCTTTTTCTCTAGGGCCACTTCAGATTCAATTCTTTCTAACTCTAGTGCTTGAGAAATAAGTTCAGAGAAGTTGTTATTTTTGAATCTGACCACTTGTAATCTGATACTGGGCCTTAAGCTGGTTTCAAACCTTTTAGATCTCTCCCTGCTGGTAGCAAGTAGACTTACTGCATAATGTCTCAGGCGGGAAAATTCCCCTTCATATTTAGCCACCGATCTACTTCCCTGTGTCAAACTTAGGAACTCTTGCAGCTTCTAGTCCATATAAGCATCAGGGATATATTTTTGTCTGAACTCCCATAGAAAATCATTCCATGTTAGCACTGAAGGTTCTACCAGACTATGGGGAATGGTTTTCCACCAGTCATATGCATCCCCCTATAGCAAAGATACTGAATATTCAAATCTCAGCTCATCTGTACAATGTAGCTTCTTGAATACCCTATCCATTCTCTCTAACCACTATTCTGCCTCTAGAGGATCTACTATCCCCTTGCACTCAGTAGCCCTATATTTCATCAATTTGTCATACTGCCTAGTAGAAGACTGTGGTTGTACCACTGGTGTCTGTAGTGGGACTTGAGTAGGCACATTACCAGCCATCTGTTGAAACATTGCAGCCATCTCGAGGCGGCGAAGCGAAGCTACTGCATGCTGAGGGCTGGTCTTTTGAAACCACTGACATTGTGTAGGGCTGGGGCATCCCCTTGTACCTCAGGCTCTATAGATTGATCAATTGAATGATCACCCACTTCCATAGTCAATGAGAGGATCTTAGGCCTCCTGAATAGATAACATAAGGAGATTTCCCCCTATTAGTGCATATTTGTAATGTAATGTACTGTATATATCAAACAATGACATTGAGCAGTTGTACTATGAAGAAAGAATATTCAAATTACTGGTGGAAACAGAATTTAAAAACTAGCTTTGATACCACTAAAACATGTCACAGCCTACCCCTCTATAAGACATAACATGATCCCGTAGTATACCTAATGAACTACCAACTTCGTCTACTGATAACCCATTAAATACACTACAAGGGATTTTAAAATTTTTCTTTTTACAGTGGTGAGCACTATTTACAAGTGTTAATTTTTTTTTTTTTAAACTGAAGTGGAATAGCTAACACATTTGAATCATTAGTAATTTCTGTAAAAATTTTGGCGGAGTGCCATCTGTATTTTGAATAAAACAGTTCTTCAAAAACCTGTAAAAAGCACTTCAAATATATTTCTCAATCTCAAACTCCAACCTTTAATCAACACAATATGTTTCTCAATTCAAATCCACAATAATTTTTCAGTATTTTCAAAGGCTGAGATAAAAGAAATATATCACAATATTTACAAACCAAAATAATTTATAATTTATTTTACAACTTCAATATACAATTTTAATTTACAACTGCTCAAAACCAAGAACACTATATACATACAGTGAACATACATTACAATACAAAATGCAAAATACGGTATACTCAATATACCCGATGATCTCTCAGTGGAGTACTAGCAGCCTAGTCTGCTGCCCTGTCAATCTGTCTACCTGAGACAGTAATGAAAAGCTATCACTGTGCCAATGTCTCAGTGGTGCACAACATTAGCCAAATACAACTTTAAATGTCACACCTTACCCCTCTGTAAGGCATCACATGATCCCGTAGAATACCTAATGAACTACCGCACTTCACCTACCGATAACTCATTAAGTACCCTACAAGGGATTTTAAAACAATTTTCTTATTTTTTTGATAAGTGGTAAGCATTTTCTAATAAGTACTTAAAACATGAAGTTAAACTAAAACTAGTTAATATTTTTGGCCCATTTTATTTTTACGCAAATTTTATAAAAATTTTGACAGAGTTCCCTCTGTATTTTGAGAAACCAGTTCTTCAAATACCTGAAATAAAAGCACTTCTAATAATTTTCTAACCACTGCTTCAAATTCATACTCAATCTCAACCAATTTCTCAAATTCACAAGTTCAATAATTCTCAAAATACTGTCAATCAATATCATTCATATTTCAGTTGAAACAAAACAATTTAGATACATTATTACAACATTTACATTAAGAGAGTTTTAAAACCACAATATATATTACAACTTATACAAATTTTATACAAACTGCTCAAGACCCACTTTTACATGCCCATACATTCATGTGCAATATATACATCAAAAGAAGTATTTACAGTTATGGTATAAATTATACCCGAAGACTTCAAGCTGATAACTCCACACACCTCAGCAGCTCAGTCTGCTGCTCCTCTAATCTCTGTATCTGCGACAGCAATAAAAGCTATCGCTGAGTACTAGGACTCAGTGGTGCACAATATACTAAAATAATCTTTATGCAAAACTTAAAGCACATTTATTCAAAGATTTGGCTAAAAATGAAAATTAAATACAAATCATGCATTGTGAGATTTTAAATGTAAACCAAGTTCATTTCAAAGTATCAAAACACATTTCATAAAACCCACAGCTAGATCATGCCATTCGAAACAAATAGAATCTCAATAGCCAGAGGCTAAAGAGAAATCATATCACAAGGCTAGCTAGCTCAAATATATGGATATCTATTCACATCCTCTTCTACTGGCACACCTCAACACTTCTCCAGAGAAGGAATCAAAATTCGAAACTAATTACCCCCACTAGTCGTGCTAGTGAGGTGTTCAAATATATGGTCATGACACTGTGGTTTCAAAACTTAACTTAACAATTTGCTAAACATTGTCATTTCAAATATACACAATAACTTTCACAATTTAAATCAAACACCATAAGAATGCTATAATCCAATATTTCACATTATTCAAAACAATATGCAAAAGATGATTATAAAAGTATATGTTGTGCACAAACCTCAAACGAGTCGCCTGTTGGCCTTGACTCTACTCCTCGGGTTCTGTCCCGGTATTCTTTTCCACTGAAACACGCAATTTTACCATGTTTCAGTACTAGAACTTAAAATAAATCCAAAATAAACTTAGCTCCACATTTACCTAGCTCTAACGTGTTAAATTCGACGTTCTCGAAATTTTGTGTTTTGGGTTACTATTCACTGCACTATTCCAGTCAAATAGTTGACTTTTTAAGGCTTACTAGGTATGGGAACTCTAACTTCACCCACATACTACATTTTGGTCATTAAACTTGTTGGTTTTGGTCATTTGTTTAAAGCTTAGGTCATTTTGGCAAAATTGCCAATTTTTGATTTTGGTTCTCCGAAGTTGCACTATTTCATTGGTCAATCTACTGTTGGAATTTAACAAAACTTCCTTCATAGAAAATGTTCCTTATTGTCTTAAGTGTATTCTCATTTTTGGATCACCTCAATCGGAGTTTTGTAGCTCAAGTTATGGCCAAAATAAGTTTACTGTTCACGTGCACTGTTCATGCTGCACTTTTGGGTTCTGGCAGATTTTGGTCCAATTTTTGTCAATAATTTGATCAAGTTAAGTTCATAATTTGGTCTCACTTTCTTCATATGAAATTTTTTACTATGTCTTAGGTTTCCATCGGTTCAAGAATCGCCTAAATCCGAGTTTTCTAGAGGGAGTTATAGCCATCCAAATATTGCTGCTCAATGAAAATTCTGCAGAGTTGCAGGTTTGGTAACCTAACTTTGCTCAATAATCTGAATGGGTTAATGGCATAATTTGGGGTGATGTTCTTCATGAAAGTTTTAGATCTATATGGCCTCTAACCCCTGGCCAAATTTCAGGTCAATTTGACCTGTCTAACTCGAGTTATGACCAAATGAACAGTTACTGTTCATTTGGTCGATTTAGTCGATGGCAGCCTGCTATCAACTCACTTTGGTCAATTGTTTCACCAAGTTTTGGTCAGTTTTTTGCCATGGTTCCTTAATGAAAATTGTGCTCTTTTATGTCTATTTTCATCCGCAATTGGTGGCATATCAATTAGACTTGTAAAATTTGAGTTTTGGTCCTTCAAAGTGGGTTTGATCATGCTGCCAGCAGCATGACCATTGGACCTACGAATTTGGTTCTCATTCCAACAATTCCCACACATCTCTTTTGGTCATTATTGACCATTTTTTCATTTCACAATAGGTTAAACATGCCATTTATGCATTTCTCCAAATTTGGTTCACAAACCCTAGCATACAAAACTCTAATCTCACTTAATTGTTACAATTACTTACATTTATGCCTTTTCATCTTACTACCATACTCATGCAAGTTTATTAACACCTTTAATTCATTTAAAATACATCCACACTCATACATCTATGGCTGGCTGAAAATTCCCTCTCTTCCTAATCATGCAATATTTTTCAATTTCTTCATATAATCTCATTCATTTATACCCTAAATCCATCATATAAACTAAAAAGAAAAGTTGGATTAGTTTACCTTAAGTGAGCAGAATTTGTCTATCTAATTCTTCAATTTTCCTCTACTTTTCTTCTTTCTTTTGTGATCAAACTTCTTCTCAAGTAACTAAATCAGGTTCTAATAAGTCAAGTTGGGGTCAAAATAGGCTTAAATGGTTGAAAGAAAGCTTGGATTCAAGCTTCTCTAGTGTAACAATGGTGGTTTATGGAAGAGGGAAGAGAGAGTCACGTTTTTCTTTTTGAAGAAGATGACTTTAATTTTTTTTTTCTTTTGTTTTCTTTTATTTACTTTGCTATGGAAGACCATAAAAAATCTAATTTAATAAATATTTAATAAATTCTTTTATGATATCATCTTTGACTTTTCTAACCTCTTCCCTTTTTTTTCTATTTATTTTTCTATTAGTTCTTTAATTTAATTTTCGATCCCGAAATATTCTTTTCTCCGATTTTATTTGACAGTTAGGCCAGGAGTCAGCTCTCGGGGTCAATTGACCAAATCGCCCCTCGCCGGTTCATCCCGGTTTGCAAATAATTCCATATTTCTTCCGGCTCCCTGACCTAATTATTTGACTGGCTTAACAGTTCTTTTTCATGATTTTCTCTTTTCCACTGTGTTCATAAGGGTCCTAAGGACCGCAGCGTCACTTTTTACGGTTCGAAATTTGAGTTTAAAACGACTTCGCAGTCATTCCCGAGGAGGTCACTCATCGTTGTGACTCTCGGCTCGTTTAACCACTTATGTTCTGTTTTTCTTATTTATAGTTAACTAATTAAACATTACTAATTATTTGTGTTTATGACTTCTCAAATTGTCTTAAGTGTGGCCCTAATCCCATTAATTGTCTGGACCGACACCGGTCACCGGAACAGTGAAATATACCAGGCTATACAACGGGGGTGTTACATTAAATCACAAATCATAAGTCATAAAAATAGTGGATACTTAAAACCATAGTTAAATTCAAAGACAGTGAATGCCAATAAGGATTTAAACTCCATTTCATAATATCACAATGAATATCAATAAATCATACACACACAGCTTAATCATGTTGTCAAAGTTCAATTCGTCCCAAAAGCCGATGGCTAGTGAGGAATTCAATTCGTCCCAAAAGCCGATGGCTAATGAGGAATAACATAGCTAGCTAGCAATAGTATGAGTACTCATCCTATTCATCCTCAACAGGCACACACCTTAACACTTCAGCCAGAGAGGGAATTCAATTCATCCCACTAGACAAGCTAGCGAGGAATTCAATCAATATACATGATAGCTGTGGTTTCAAACCATTTACAATGCTTTTCAATCAATATTTATCCATCAAATATCATTCAAATAATTTTTCACAATTTAAAACAATAATATACAAATAATCATAATTTATTTTGTCATACCCTACTCCCCCGTAAGATGTAATATGATCCCGTAGTACACCTAATGAATTATTGTACTTTGCCTATCTATAACCAATTAGATATACTACAAGGGATATTAAAACAATTTTCGTGAAATTTAAATCATCGATTAAAATCTGGTGTTATAAATTTTTTTTTTCAAAATTTCATGAGTCTACTGTGTTTTGAGAAAACAGTTCTTCAAAACCTGCAAAGAAATACACTTCCAATATAATTTCTCAAGTACAACTCCAATAAACTTCATTTCATCTCACAATTCAATCTCAATAATCAAATCAATTTATTTTCAAACCAACCTCATCATAAAAGAAACATTTCATTGATTACAAGACTCAAAAATTAATATTACAAAGCTATTCAGGTAAATGAAACCTCAAATTTACATTTACAATAACTTACATTTAATTACATACCAAAATATTTTACAAGAGTTTTTATACAACTGCTCAAATAATTTACATACATATTATTACATACATACATCAAAACCTGTGTACATGGATAAACCTGGAGCTGATCTGAATGTCTCTTCAAAGAAGTTTACTAAATTGCTCTATGCTTTTTTCACCTGCGACAGCATACAAAGCTATCGTTGAGTGGTGAACTCAATGGTGCACAACTATAATATAAAACATAGTACAATATACCTTAACAAAAATTACAGCAAATAATTTGGAAATTTGGATATTCATCAAATTTCAAAACTCAAAATATTCATTGCCAATAATACGAATCATTTGTATAAAATGACTTTGATCACGAAGTTCAATTTATCAAATCATAAGTAACCATTTAAGGTAATTTCAACAAAATCAATTATACATAAATCATAATTGCAGTCACAATTCTTTACTATTCAAAAACATTCTATATCTCAAAACCATTCTGTATCTCAAAAACCATTCTTTATCTCAAAAACCATTCTTTATCTCACTAACTATGCAAGACTAATCCTAAAGGGCCATCTTCGAGGTGATTCTAACTCCCTATGGCCGGGGAGGTCGAATCATCGTGCATAGTACACATCACAATAATGAAACTTCCGAAAGGGCTATAACATATAAAAAAACTTAGATCTAACCTCTAATAAGAGGAGAATCTAAGCCTGTGCATGTACCATAGTAATCAAAACACAACTAGCTCCATTATCTTCTCAATAAATGAGAGAGATGGGTAATAACCTAGTCAAGTATCCTTAGTGAGATATAAAACAATATCACAATCCTTTTAGTGAGCATAAATCACAATACAATTCGATTCAAGTCAATTCCAATATCCAATAATTTTTATGCTCATCACAATTCAAATCATAAATTTGCATTTTTCCATGCAAATTGCCCATCACAATTCAAAACATATTCTATCACAATTTTCCAAAACATAATTTATTCAATTCACAACAATGCTTAATACTTATGGAAATACCATTTCACAAAGCTAAATTCATACATACTATAACAATTTCAATAATCATTGAATTAAATCCAATGCTTGTTAAATATAATACATAAGAAAAATATGTCATTTAATCATATGAAATATTCAAAACAAAATCAGTTAAAAACTAGTTGTGCACAAACCTCTAATAAATGCCTCTTAGCTCTGACTCAATGTTTCCTTCCCTTTCCCTGAGTCTTTGCTAACTGAAACACACAATTTGAAGTGTTTCAATACTCATTTAAACCGTTTCTAACAATAAGGCTTAATACTTAATTTATTGAATTCTATTATTTCCTTAGTCAACCTAAGATGTTGACCCTCGATGCACTCTAGGTGAATTAGGTTTTAATGTCACCAATGTGTCATTTTTAATAGCCTTTTAGTGTTGGTACATGTTACCCAATTCATTTTCATGTATAGTGCATTTTATTGCAATTTGCTGGATTTCGGTATACTAATTTGACCTAGCTAGATGACCTAGTTCCTTCGGTTTTTGGGTTTCGGTCAAAACTACAAACTTGTAGGTCTATGTCTTATTGCACGCGGGGAAAAATTTCAGATCATTCTGAGTTATGTAGACCAAGTTATGGTCAATTTACCAATGCTGGTCAGAATGCATCAAAATGGTCAATTTAGGTCATTTTTAGGTCACTTTTGGTTCGGCCAGTTTTTGGACCCAAACTTGTGCAAGCTATTTGACTTGCTTATGGTCATTTTGGGGTGTTAGTATCTTCATAATAATTGTAGATATATGTCTCAACTATTCATGGTAAAAATTACAGGTCAATTGGACCTGTTTTGAGTGAGTTATGGCCAAAAAACTAACTGCTGCCCAAACGGTCAATTTTCAGGCTTTCAATGCACTAATCCGGATTTGGTCATTTTTCAAGTCATCTTCCAAGCAGAATTTTGGTAAGCTTCCTTCATGAAAGTTGGCACTTTTTGTGCCTAGTTTCACCTTCAATTGGTCTCATACCAATTGGAGCCACACACTTAAGGTTCTAAGCCAAAACACACACTGCCCTATTGCACCTTATTCATCACTCATCAATTACACATTTAACACTTACCAAGTTACACATTCATGCCATTTCTATTTTGTACCATAACATAAACACATTTCACAATACATTTTTGGTCATTTTGGCAGCTTATAACCATTCTCAATATGCACATTATAGTCCATAATTTTCCAAGTTCAAATTACGAACAATTCAATCACATAACCTAGCTCATTTACATGTCCAAACTCAAACCTCTATACATATGTACAAGCTTCCATAACAAGCATCATAATTCAACAATATAATTCCACAAACCAAACAACATATCTTGATATACACTTCCAGTTTGCTGAATTGTTCCTCCCTTTGAATTAACTTCCAAGCTTCCAAAATCAAGTGTACTTTCACATATACTTAGTATACATCAACCAATTTATTCCTACACATATAAACACTTCATCAACACTTTAATCCACCATTTACATGCAATGATAAACTGTTCTTATGGAGTTTCCATGGCTGCCAAAAATACACATCTCCCTTAAAACATCAAACTCTAAAAATCTTTTCACAATTCAACTACCCATAACATCCACACAAACTTTAATGAAGCAAGCATCAAAAATACCTACTTAACACTTTGGAAACTCTTGAAAACCTTGACTAAACTTGATCTTCTTGCTGCCTATCTACTACCCAAGTGGTGTAGAGCAATTTTAGTGAAGGGAGCTAGTGAAGAAATGGCTTAGATCATGCTTGCATGAAGGTTCTTCAAATTTGGCCATGGAGGAATTCTCCTTCACCATTTTCGGCTGGCTGTCCAAGGTTGAAGAAGGTGAGTTATTTCTGCCCAAAAAATGTGTAGTGGTCCACTTAAGTGAAGTGAGTGGAGCACTAAGTGGTATTTAATGGTTGTTTAATCTTAATTTTCCAAATTCTCTCATTAAGCCCCTATCTTTTGCTATTTAAATTAGGTACCACCAATTTAATTTTTCATGAAATTTTCGAAGTGTAATATCATGTATTTTTAATGGAAATTTAGGTCAAAAGATAACTCGGGGTGTCAAATAACCACAATGCCCCTGTTTGAGCTACATTCATGATTTTTCGGTAACACTGAGTTTTGTCCGTTTTTTCGATTTCTCACTTTTCTTTGTACTAATTAATTAATTTTTCTTTGATATTTCTAATGATATTTATGCTTCAATAGACATTTATTTAAGTCCTAAAAATATTTTCTAGGGTTCCCCATGGTCCAGGGCTAGTCAACGGTCCACGCCACAACTTCCCGGTGCGGTCACCCATCGCTAGGGTTCTCGACTCGTTTAACTTGACTATATTTCATTGCTATTATTTTTACTTTGTTTTTCTTGTATTTTCTTTTCTTGTATTTCATTATTTTATGTCTCATGAATATTTAAATGTAGTTCTAGGCATTCTAGCTGTCCCATGACATAATCGTCACCGAATAAGAGAACGCACTACCGAACGTAGGGGTGTTACAATTCTCTCCCCCTTAAAATAAATTTCGTCTCGAAATTTTACTTGGCATCAGTTTCTGAACAGCTGTGGGTGCTGTCTCCTCATGTCCTCTTCCAAGGAGAAACTTTAAGGAATACCTTATTACCCACTGCATATTCAATATCTCTTCTCTTCAGATCAACATAGGACTTCTGACGGTCTGATGCAGCCTTGAGTCGATCTCTGATCAATCTGATCTTTTTCTTTGTCTGCTGAACAATTTCTAGCCCAATCTTCTTACTTTCACCTACTTCATCCCAACATAGGGGAATTCTACACTTTCTGCCATATAAAGCTTCATATGGACACATCCCAATGCTTGATTGGTGGCTATTGTTATAAGCAAACTCAATCAAAGGCAAGTGTATATCGCAACTAACTTCAAACACAATCGCATGAACCCGTAGCATATCTTCCAATATCAAAATTACCCTCTCAGACTGGGCATCTGTTAATGGGTGGAATGCCGTGCTAAAGTTCAATTTAGTTCCTAGGGCTCTCTAAAGACTACCCCAGAGTCTAGAAGTGAACCTAGGATTTCTGTTTGATACAATTGATACTGGCACTCTATGCGGTTTTACAATCTCATTTATGTACAATTTGGCCAATCTCTCCAACTGTAGTCCATCCGGACTGGCAAAAAGTGAGCAGACTTGGTCAACCTGTCAACAATAACCCATACTACATCATGACTATTCTGTGTCCTTGGAAGTCCCATAACAAAATCCATAGTTATCCATTCCCTTACAATGTTTCATAGGGTGTCATCTGTATGCTAGCTTGACACTTATTATTGTATACATATTCTGTTAGTGGAAGATATCTGTCCCATCTTTCCTCAGATTCAAGGACACAAGTTCTCAGTATATTCTCGAGGGCTTATTACATTTTACAGGTTATTATTATCATTTCATTTTATTATTTATAGAAACTCAATGAGTTTCAAAATTTAACTGAATCACTTGTTTCGACTGTCCATCCGTCTGAGGATGATAAGTCATACTGATATCTCTAAGCTTATAGCAATTACTATGGTATAGGCAGTTCACATTAATGTAACCGAGTCACTGACTCTAGCTACCTTACAAGTGTAGTCGTTTGATAGGCTAGTTCTGAAGTTTTAAATTTCTTACTAGAATTTTCACATTTATTTCCCATAATAGTTCTATTCGGGTGCAACTGTGTCAAATTATAAATTACTTACACATATTCTTAATTTATTATACCACGAGGAAGCACGTAGCTCTACACAATAATCCCATGTCGGTACTGCAATCTGTAGCTTATAATACAAACATCGAGAACATTACATAGTCACTACGTTATAACCTCATGGACTAGGTTTTCTAACATCTTATCTTTCTCGAATCCACTAATATCTTAAACCGATTCTGATTACAATATGCCTTGACAATTACTAACAGTAACATCTTTGCCCTCTTCTAGAGCAATTCTATTATTGTAACTTACTTTTAGGTCCTCTTGCCTTACATTAAGTAGGCTCACCAATTAACTTTGTAACACCCCTATGTTCGATAGTGCGTTCTACTGTTCCAGTGATCAGTGTTGTCCAGACAGCTAGGATGTCTAGAACTACACTTAGATATGAGTGAGGAGACATAAAATAATGAAATACAAGAAAAGAAAATACAAGAAAAACAAAGGAAAAATAATAGCAAAGAAATGCAACCAAGTTAAACGAGCCGAGAACCCTAGCGATGGGTGACTGCACCGGGAAGTCACGGCGTGGACCGTTGACTAGCCCTGAACTGCGGGGAACCCTGGAAAATATTTTTAGGACTTAAATAGACCCCTATTGAAGTATAAATACCATTAGAAATATCAAAGAAAAATTAATTAATTAGTACAAAGAAAAGTGAGAAATCGAAAAACGGACAAAACCCAGTGTTATCGAAAAATCGGGAATGTAACCCGAACAGGGGCATTGTGGTCATTTGACAACTCGAGTTGTCTTTTGACCTAAATGTCCATTGAAAATAAATAATATTATACTTTGAAAATATCATAAAAAATTAAATTAGTGGTACCTAATGTAAATAGCAAAAATGTGGAGTGAAATGTGGGAATAAGGAAAGTTAAGGTTAAACTAATATTAAATTAAGCTTAGTGCTCCACTCACCCATCAAAGTGGACCACTAACTCACCATTTGGATAGATTTCATCTTCTTCCTCACCTTGCCAAAGAACCAGCCGAAATGCTCTCAAGGGAAACCACCATTGCCGTCCACCTTAGAGCTCCATGCATGTGAGATTCAAGCTCCTTTCTTGGCACTTTCCTTCATTAAAGATTGTCCATACACCTTGGGCAGTAGATAGGCAACAAGAAGACCAAGTTTTGGAGAGATTTTGAAGAGTTTCCAAAGTGATAAGTTTGTGTTTTTGGGTTATGGCTTCATTAAAGTTAGTAAGAATGTTATGGGTACTTGAATTATGGAGAGATTTTTGAGGTTTGATGTTTAAAGGGAGAGATGTATTTTTGGCAGCCATGGAAACTCCTTAAGGACAGTTTATTCTTGCTTGTAAATGGTAGATTAAAGGGTTGATTATGTATTTATATGTGTAGGAATAAATTGAATGATGTATGCTAAGTATATTGTGAATGTATACTTGAATTTGGAAGCTTGGACATGAATGGAAAGAGGTGTATGAATCGGCTGCTTGAATGGTGAACCATAAAAATGTTATTTCATTTTTGGTTTATGGAATATTAATGTTGAATTGTGGTACTTGCTATGGCAGCTTGTGTATATGTATGATGGTGTGAGGTTGGACATGTAAATGAGCTAGGTTTGGTGATTGAATTATTATAATTTGAGCTTGAAAAATTTTGTACTATATGGTGCATATTGAGTGTGATTATAAGCTACCAAAATGACCAAAAATATGTTGTGAAATATGTTTAGGTTACGGTACAAACCAGAATTGGCATGAATGTGTAGTTTGGTAAGTGTTAAAAGTGTCCTTTGATGAGTAATGAATAAAATGCAATAGGGCAGTTTATGTTATGTGCCTAGAACCTTAAGTGTGTGGCTCCAATTGGTATGAGACCAATTGAAGGTGAAACTAGGCACAAAATATGCCAACTTTCATGAAGGAATCTTACCAAAATTCTGCTTGTAAGGTAACTTGAAAAATGACCAAATCCGGATTAGTGCAATTGAGGACTGAAAATTGACCATTTGAGCAGCAGTTAGTGTTTAGGCAATAACTCACTCAAAACAGGTCCAATTGACCTGAAAGTTTTACCATGAATAGTTGAGACATATATCTACAAGTCTTATGAAGACACCAAAGCCCAAAAATGACCATAAGCAAGTCAAATAGCTTGCATAAGTTCGGGTCTAAAAACTGGCCGAACCAAAATTGACCTAAAATGACTTAAAGTGACCAATTTTGGTACATTCTAACTAGCAATAGTAAAATGACTATAACTTGGTCTAGTAAACTCAGAATCACCTGAAATTTTTCCCCGCGTGCAATAAGACATAGATCTACAAGTTTGTAGTTTCGACCAAAACCCGAAAACTAAGGAAACTAGGTCGTCCGGCTAGGTCAAACTAGTATCCCGGAATCCAGTAAATTGCAATAAAACGCAATATACATGGAAATGAATTGGGTAACATGTACCAATCCTAAAAGACTATTGAATGTGACATATTAGTAACATTAAAATCTAATTTACCTAGAATGCATCGAGGGTCAACATATTAGGTTGACTAAGCAAATAATAGAATTCAGTGAATTAATTATCAAGCATTATCGTTAGAGACAGTTTAAATGAGTACTGAAACACTTCAAATTGTGTTTCTCAGTTAGCAAGGACTCAGGGAAAGGGAAGGAAATACTGAGTCAAGGCCAGGAGACAGTTATCAGAGGTTTGTGCACAATAAACCTTATTTGAGCCTTTTGTTATTAAAAAATTGATTTAGTGTGATTTATGGAAATTTGAAGTTAATTATGAATTGTGTTTCCATCTTGTGAATGAAATTATGACTTTGGAAATTATTGGATTTCTCACGAATCGTTTGAATAAAATGTTTGGAATTGATTTTGTGTTCACACTTAGCATGACAGTATCACATTATTCCTCCTCCATTTATGGGGTTGAAATCGTTTATTTTCCTCCCTCTCTGGTTTACCAGTTGAGGTTGTAGATCGGATGAGTACTCATTAGCTAGCTAGCCATCTCCCTCATTGATTTCGATTAGTGGGGTTGTAGATTGCTTTGTCATGGTGTACAACGCGGCATTGATCGAAAATTTGTGTCATGGCTAAAGTTGTGTATGAATTGGCAACACTGTGTTCTTAAATTATTTGACTAAATTGTGTTATTATGAGCTTTGATAATTTGTAAAATGGAGTTTAAATTCTTATTGACATTCACTGTCTTTTGAATTTAACCATGTTTTGACTATTGAGATTTATCGTGATATTGTGGAATGGAGTTCAAATTCTTTATGACATTCATTGTCTTGAATTTAACTATGGTTTAAGTATCCACTATTTATATGACTTATGATTTGTGATTTAAAGTTGTATTTGGTTAATGTTGTGTACCACTGAGATATTGTCTCAGCGATAGCTTTTCATTGCTATCGCAGGTAGACAGATGGACAGGGCAGTAGACTAGGCTGCTAGTGAATTCAGTGAGAGATCATCGGGTATATTGAGTATACCACATTTTGCATTTTGTACTGTAATGTATATTCACTGTATGTATATATTATTCTTAGTTTTGAGCAGTTGTAAATTAAGATTGTACATTGAAGTTGTAAAATAAATTATGATTTATTTTGACTTGTAAAGTTCGTACTATATTTCTTTTATCTCATCCTTTGAAAATATTGAAAAAAAAAATTATTATAGATTTGAGTTGAGAAATATATTATGTTGTTTAACTGTTGGAGTTGAGATTGATAAATATGTTTGAAGTGCTTTTTACAGGGTTTTTTTTGAAGAACTGTTTTATTCAAAATATAGAGGGCACTCCACCAAAATTTTTATAGAAATTACTAATAATTCAAATTTGTTAGCTCTTTCACTTAAGTTCAAAAAAGTTTTTAACATCTATAAATAGTGCTCACCACTGTAAAAAGAAGTAAGAAAAGTTTTAAAATCCCTTGTAGTGTATTTAATGGGTTATCGGTAGAAGAAGTTGGTAATTCATTAGGTATACTACGGGATCATATTATGCCTTACAGAGGGGTAGGGTGTGACAAACTTTATAATTTATGGTGTGTCAGAAATTTAGGCATGCCAAATAAACTAAATTTAGGCATACATGAATCATCTGAAGCATAGAAATTTAAACCCCCAATTTCAGAAACCCTAACCCCAAGTTTCTGAAATTTCAAATTCACTTGAGTTTACTAGCACTAACCTTAGTTTCTTGCTTCCCTTAACCTCAAATCACCTTTTCCATCAACCAAAATTTGAAACTCCTTCTTGGTCCCTTCCAGCAGAATTTTCTACCTTCCCAAACCTCCAAATTTTTTTGATTTCTTGGTTAGTTTCTTCAAATTAGGGCTCAAGGTTAGTTTTTATTTCAATTTGCTATAAGTATGGCGGTGGAAATTAGGGTTTCAAAGCTTGTATGAAGCTTTAAAGGTGAAAGAAAATGAAAGAGAGGGTGATGGTGAAGAGTGCCACTGATGGGTCAGAAAGAAGATGAATTTTCTGATTTTTTTTCCTTTTTAATGATATTTATAATATTTAAATATAAAATGACAAAGTTGTAAATTATGGGTAATGGCAAACTTGTAATTTAGTTAAACTTTATAATCATTTCATTTAACTAACTAAATAATCACATTTAATTTTTATAAAATCCATTAATTAAATTAATTTGGCTTTATTAACTTAATAAATTTCATTTTTTTGTCAATGTGAAACCTTTAAATTTCATTGACCAAATTTTGCTCTTACCGAGTTTTCGATTTATCTTTTTCCTTAATACCTGATAAGTCCATCATTTCATTTTTCCCTTAGCTTTTATTTACTTATTTGAACTTATTTCTTTACATTTTCTTGACTTATTTATGCACAAGGTCCTACAGGAATAGAATAACTACCAGACCTATAGTCACTCATCGCTATAGGTTTGTACTCATTTAACCCATTTGCACTTCGCTTCTTTTATTTTTCTTTAATTTTACTTGACCTTTATTAATCCAATTTATAACTCCTCACTCTTGTTTAAGTGTGATTCTAGACATCCTAGCTATTCAAACAGACGTTAGTCCTCGAAACAGTAGAATGTACGAAACTATCTAAAGTGAGGGCGTTACAATTCTTCTCCCCTAAATAAAATTTTGTCCTCAAAATTTACCTGATGTAAGTAGTCTGGGAACTTCTACCTCCTCACTTCTCCACTTTTTTCGTGTTGCCTATCCAAAGTCTAGATCCGGCTCCTCCTAAGCATCCATAGCATATGCCCGTAGTGCTACCTTGGCTTTGAGCCTCTCGACTGTCTCAAAAGCAGCCTTTTGTGAAGTATCAGCCGCTTAGCTCTACCAAGTCTCCTACCCCTTTGAGCTGTAGGAGCAGGTCTATCAGCTTATGTTGGAGCTGTTGAACAACTCCTCTAGGAGCAATCCCACACTTGAAACACCCTCTAGTCAACAGTCAACACTCCCCTCTATGTCTCCTACCATGGTAGGTACATTCTGGCAATGGGACTGATCCCCTTACTACTGTACCCAAGGAACTGGCCACATATACTCTAGACTGGCCTCTCTGGCCCTGTGTCTGGTCCTGTGAGCCCTTGAACTTCTTACTAGCAATCAGTATACTAGACTGTCCCAGTCCATATTTTCTCTTATATTGCCTATCTCTCTGGATCTGCTCATTATTTCTGACTCTTTCCACATTTAATGCAACTTCAACCAATTGTGCAAAGTCTGTGATCCTCAAGGCTGTTTTCAGGAGTTTGATATTATCATTTAGCCCCTCTTCAAACCTTCTACCTCCATCAGCCTCAGTCGGGACTATCTCCCTGCCATAACGACTGAGCCTCACAAACTCCGGCTCATACTCTGCCACTAATAGTTGTTTCTCTCTCAAACTAATGAACTCTCTCCTCTTAGTTTCCAGATATATCTAACTGATATATTTCTTCCTGAACTCTGCCAAGAAGCAATCCCAGGTAATCTACTTTAGCTGAACTACATGTGAGACTGTATCCCACCACATATAAGCTTCCTCCTGGAGTAGAGATACTGCACACTCTAAACTCTCCCCATGAGTACAGTGAAGCTGCTGAAGGACCTTTTCTATCCTTTCCAACCAGTAGTCAGTAGCAAATGGGTCATCTTTCTTTTTGTCCTTGAAGTCAACGGCTTTCAGAACTTTTTCAATTGAGATTTTTATGGAGGTGGCAGAGATTATGGTTGTGGTTGTGGGGGTTAGATTGCCCCTATTATCTGCCTGAAGAAGGCTGTCATCTGCTCAAACAATGCCTGCTGAGGCTATGCAGGCTCCCCTAGTACTAGAATGGCAGGATCTCCCCTGGTACTGAGCATGACTCTCCACCTCTTCCTCTACAGCTCTCTAGGACTCTATGTCCATACCTTAACCTAAAACAAATAGAGAAAACATATCTGCATTAGTGTCACTATAACACCCCGAACCTCCGAGTTATGAATAGTACCATTTTTGGTCCGTGACTAAAACTATTCAAAGATACCTTGAGGACCAAAAATAAATAGAAAATTAATTGAGATAGACACAATAAAAATTCTAGTGAACAAAAAAAAACTAAGGACTCATCGGGTATTATAAAAAGAAGGATTATGACCCGATGAGGGGCATTTTGGTCAATTCACCTCAAGAGTTGACTTTTAACCAAAATGTCAATTAAATTAAATGAAATTAATGAATTGAATCATGAGATAAAAATTGAAGAAAAATTCAAGTAAAAATATATAAGGGAAAATTTAAGAAATGAAAACTTAAACTTTCATTTCCATTATGACAAAATTAAAATGAAAGACTTATGGACTTTTGATAGTTAAATTTAATTATTTAATTAAAAGGAAAAATTAAGTGTAAATGTAAAAAAAAAAGGGAATAAAAATTTAAGTTTAATTATCCTTATGACACAATTAAAATTTATAATTTTAATAACCTAATTTTGGGGATAAATATATACATATATATATATATACATATATATATATATATATATATATATATATATATATATATATATATATATAAATAAGAAGACAAATGTCTTCTTCATTTCTTTTTTTGCATAAGAGGCCACCACCCTCTCCTCTCTCTTTCTCTCTCTCTCTCTCTTTTTCTCTTCTTCTTCCACTTCTTCCTTTCATTGATTTCCCCTCCCAAGTTTTAATTCCCTTAAATTCCCTTCATAAATTCCATAGCCCACTAAAAGAAAATATCAAATAGATCTTTGATTGAGAGATTAAAAGCAAGGAGAACAAGAATTGAAAGAAAAGTGAAGTTGGAAAGAAATTAATAAGAGTTAATTTTCTTTTCATGTTAGATTAGTTGTATAAGCTTGGAATGAAGTTAATTTATGATGAAATTTCATAAGAAAATGAAAGAAAACATATATGGAACCTAAACTAGGGTTTTGGCCAAATGGGAGAAAAATTAGGGTTTTGAACATTAGGGTTTAAAGACCAAAAATGTGAAGAAGTGCTAAATGATGTCTTTGACATAGTTTAAGGGAATAAATGGTCATTTTTGACCTAATTAAGTGTGTTGAAAGTGTTTAAATCAAAGCCAAATTCGGATTGGGTATGAAGCATAACCAAAAGTCAACTTTGAGGGACCAAAAATGAAATTTTACAAGTCCAATTGGAATGGGATCAATTGGGACTGAAAATAGGCACTAAATGACACAATTTTCATTTAGGAAGCATGCCCAAAAATTAACCAAAACCAAGTGAACAAACTGACCAAACTTAAAAAACTGCAGTATGAACAGTACACATAAATAGTAATCGTGTTTGGGTCATAACTCGAGCTAGGTAGGTCAAAATGACCTGAAATTTTACCAGTAGTTAGATGAGATATAGACCTAAAACTTTCATGAAGAATATAAACCCAAATTATGCCATTAACCCAATCAAATTGTTGAGCAAAATTGAGTTACTGAATCTGCAAAACTGCAGAATTGCCATATGAGCAGTAAAGTTACAATGGCTATAACTCTCTCTAGAAAACTCCAATTTAGGCGATTCTTGAACCGATGGAAACCTAAGACATAGTAGAATATTTCATATGAAGGCTTTTAGGCCAAATTATAAACTTAACTCAATCAAATTGAGAAATGAATTCGGGTCACCGAATCTGCCAGAATCTAGGTACCTAAAATTGACTAAATAAACAGCAAACTTTGCAAGGCTATAACTCTCTCTAGAAAAATCCAATTTAGGTGATTCTTAAACCGATGGAAACCTAAGACATAGTAGAACATTTCATATGAAGAACATTAGATCAAATTATGGACTTAACTTGGTCAAATTGCTGAACGAAGTTGGATCAATAAATCTGCCAGAACAAAATCTGCAGCATGAATAGTGACGTGAACAATAATGGTGCTTTGGGCATAACTTGAGCTACACAGCTCCGAATTAGGCGATTCAAAAAGGAAAATAAATTTAAGACGTAAATGAACAATTTTCATGAAGAAAACCTCACCAAATTATGATCGAAACTAGGTAAAAATTGGGTTCAAAGATTGGGGCACCAAGCTGTCCTAAAACCAAAATATTCTAAAATTTTCAAAGCTAACTTGGGATGCATTAGACATGCATATAATGAGTTCTTGGAAGCAATTGAGATTGGTATTGAGGTATTCTATTTGTGTATTTTCAGTAGAAAAAGAAGTTGGAATGGACAAGGAGAAGTAGGTAACAATAAAGGAGAGCATTGAAGGTTTGTGCACAACTAACCTTTTTCTTTGTTTTAGCTTCGTAAATTGATTTGAATGAGTTTGATTTGAAATGAGTTTACTTTGACTGAAATATGATTTTTCTCTTACATTTAAGAAATTTGGGTGTTGCTACCTTTATTTGGATATTATGATGAATTTAAATGTGTTTATTGGTTTATAAATGTGATTGTTGAATGGAAAATTTTTGGAAACTGTTTTAAAACCACAGTTAGCATGTCAGTCCCTTTTGGAACTCTCCAGTAGTAACAGCTACTTGAGGTTGGTAATTGATATTGATTATGTCTCCCATTAATAACGGTTATTAGGGTAAGACTATATGAGTACTCATTAGCTAGCTATCCCTTCCCTCATAACAGTTAGTGAGGTTGAGATTGCTTTGTCGTGGTGTACAACACGGCACTGATCGTGAAATTTTGTGTCATGGCCTGAACTGTGTATTGGTGTTGGCAACACTAATGCTTTGTGAATTGTGATCTATGAAGTATGATTTCTCATTTGCAATGTTATTCAAATAAATGGCTCTTATGAACTTAGAACTCTTGTGAAGTTTTCATGCTTAAGAAAAATGTGATTTATTATGCTTTAACAAATTGTGTTTTATCTTAAGGTTTAAAGTTATTAGTTGTACACCACTGAGTGATATACTCAGCGATAGCTTCTTTATGCTGTTGCAGGTAAGGGAAAGGAGAAGGCTGCCGAGTGAGAGACTTGAAAGCAGCATTTTGGTATTGTTTGTGGGTATTTACATTAGGTATACCCTTGTGATTCCTTTGGATGTATTTTGTACCTATATGTATGGATATACGGATATTTAGCAGTTTGTATTTAAAAGAATTGCATTGCTATCTCATTTTGATTTTGTAACTATTTTGTATTTTACTTTGAGACTTATGAAAATGTAACTTTTGTAATATTTAGTCTATCATTATTTCCAATGAATGTTTACATGGAATTTTAACTATTCTCATGCAGTTTTCAGCAAAAGAATTGATAAGATAAAAAGTTATGGTTTGTTTTAAAATCCTTTGTAGCATAACTAATGGGTTATCTGTAGGTGGAGTTTGGTAATTCATTAGGTATGCTATGGGAACATGTCGTGCCTTATAAGGGATAGGGTGTGACATGTTTTAGTGGTATCAGAGCTTTGGTTTTTATACAAGTTTTCAAATTGCATGTTTGAAAATTTTTGATAAGTACAACTGCTCAATTGTCATTATTGATACATATAGTGTATTACATCATAAATATGGACTAATGGAAGGAAATCTCCTTGTGTTGATTGCTCAGGGAGTAGAATTCATTGTGATTCAATATGGAAGAGGGGGATCACACAGTAGAGCAATCACTAGTAGCTGAGGTACAAGGGGAAGCCCCAGCTCCTCAGAATGCCAGTGGATCGGCTGCACCCATCCCACCCATGCGATTTCTGCTCGGTTAAGCAGCGTGATGGTGCATTATTTCAGCAAATGGCTGGCAATATACCAGTCCAAGCTCCTGTGCAAGCACCTCCAGTGCAACCACCATCCCCATCCAGACAATATGATAAGTTAATGAAGTATGGGACAACAGAGTTCAAGGGTATAGTGGACCCATTGGAAGCTGAGCAATGGTTAGAACGGATGGAGAGGGTCTTCAAGAAATTGCACGGCACATATGAGTTGAAGTTTGAATATTCAATTTCCTTGCTACATGGAGATGCATATGAGTGGTGGAAGACCATTCCCCACAGTTTGGCTGAGCCGCCAGTGCTGACATGGGATGACTTTCTAAGGGAGTTTAGACAGAAGTATGTTCCTGATACCTATGTGGATATGAAGCTACAGGAGTTTCTCAGTTTGAAGCAAGGGAACAAGACTACAGCCGAGTATGAGAGACACTTTTCTCGCCTCAGCCACTATGCTGGAAGCCTACTCACTACCAGTAAAGACAGATGCAAACAGTTTGAGGCCTAGTTTGAGATTGCAAGTGGTTAGGTTTCGACATGATAACTTCTCTGGGTTGATATCACAGGCCCTTGAATTGGAAAGGATAGAACTGGAAGGGGTATCTGAGAAGGTAACCACTGAAAAAGAGAAGAGCAATAAGCCTACAGGTCAAAGTCCAAGTAACAATTCGGGTAAGAGGAAGAGCTTTGGGGGACCAAGTAACAGAGGATCTAGTAGGGGAAGATTCTCAGGGCAGAGGCCACCTAGATTCGGACAGCAGACATCTAGGGGTTCCTTTCCTACCCATGCTTGTGAGACTTGTGGCAGGACTCATGGAGGAGTATGTTATAAGGCCATAGGAGCCTGTTACAACTGTGGTGGAAGTGGGCATTTGCTAGAGGTTGCACTAGTGCCCGCAGATCTGGGCCTCCTACTACCACTGAGAGATCTGTTCAAGGTTCTGCTTCCAGAGGACAACAGACAACTAATAGAGGTAGAGGTAGAGGCAGGGGTAGAGGTAACACTTCTGACAGCCAGGGCACAGTGAGCCAACCAGAGCAGAGTGGTGCACCAGTCAGGGTATACACCATGTGCCAGAGGGATGAAGCTGAGACATCAGATGTTGTGGCTGGTACTTTCTCCATTTTTGATAGAGATGTATATGTGCTGTTTGACCCTGGTTCTACACATTCTTATGCTAGTGCCAGTATTGCATGCTCTGTTGCTATTCCTTGTGTGAAATTGGATTATGATGTGCTAGTGACTAGTCCTTTAGGATAAGAGGTTAGGGTGAACAAATTGTATAAGGATTGTCCTTTGGTGATCCAAGGACATATATTCCTGTCAGACTTAATTGACATGCCCTTCCAAGATTATGATATCATCTTGGGCATGGATTGGTTAGCCAGGCATCACGCCATGATCAACTCTAAACTGAAGACAGTCACTTTTGGTCTTCCCGAGTATGCAGACGTAGTGATACACGGGAAGAGGCAGTTATTGCCATCCAACATCATTTCAGCTGCACTTGCTAGAAAGATGATTAGAAAGGGATGTGAAGCATATCTAGCTCATGTGATAGACACCCAGGTAGGGAGCCCAGATCTTAAAGATATTCCTACAGTATGGGATTTTCCGGATGTCTTTCCGGAAGAATTATCCGGATTGCCTCCGGAAAGAGAGGTGCAGTTTGAAATTGAGACTATGCTTGGTGTGGAGCCAATCTCTATCACTCCTTATAGGATGGCACCTACTGAGTTGAAAGAGTTGAAGGTACAATTGCAGGAATTGTTGGATAATGTAACACCCCTAAGTTCGGTAGTGCGTTCTACTGTTCCGGTGACCAGTGTTGTCCGGACAGCTAGGATGCCTAGAACTACACTTCAATATGAGTGAGGAGACATAAAATAATGAAATAAAAGAAAAGAAAATACAAGAAAAACAAAGGAAAAATAATAGCAAAGAAATGTAACCAAGTTAAGCGAGCCGAGAACCCTAGCGATGGGTGACCGCACCGGGAAGTCACGGCATGGACCGTTGACTAGCCCTGGACTGCGGGGAACCCTGGAAAATATTTTTAGGACTTAAATAGACCCTTATTGAAGTATAAATATCATTAGAAATATCAAAGAAAAATTAAATTATTAGTACAAAGAAAAGTGAGAAATCGAAAAATGGACAAAACCCGGTGTTACCGAAAATCGGGAATGCAACCCGAACAGGGGCATTATGGTCATTTGACATCCCGAATTGTCTTTTGACCTAAATTTCTATTAAAAATAAATAGTATTACACTTAGAAAATAAAATGAAAAATTAATTTGGTGGTACCTAAAGTAAATAACAAGAATTAAGGGTTTAATGTGGAATAAGTGAGAATTTAACTTATTAAATGATTAATTTGTGTGAGTGGACCACTAATGAATAAACTAAAAGCAAAATGGGGCAGCTGTAATTCCATTACACCATCAGAAACTTCATCTTCTCTAAATCACCAAACCTTGCCGAAATGAAGAATTAAAAGACCTCCATTGCCGTTTTCTCTCAAGCTCACCTAACCTCCTCATTTCACTTCCAATCATTTAGGGCTCTTCATTAAAGATTGTCTACACATCATAAGGAAGAGCTTGATACCAAAATCAAGAAGTCTAATCAAGGTTTAGCAAGTTCCAACCATAGGTAAGTTTACATTTTTGAATATTGCTTTGTTAAACTTTGTGTACATGTTATGGGTGTTGGATTTGTGAAGAAAATTTTCAAGTTTGAGGTGTTATTGATATGTCCATTTTGGACAGCCATGGAGTTATGTATTTAATGATTTATTATTACATATATTTGATGTAAATTCAAGTTGAGTAGAGAGATTTAATATCCTAGTAAGTTATTTCCATGAAAATGTGGTGATTGTGCACTTAAATTGGAGATTGATGAATTGTGGGACACTTTGGCATTGAGGAACATTTTTGGCAACCTTGGGACTCTAGGATAAATGTATGTGTTCATGAAGGTATTGGCAAAATATTGACATTAAGGATTGATGGATATGTATATAGATTGGTTGTGTAAAGTGTATGTAAGAATGAGTAATGTTTATGTGTATATGTGATTGTACTTAGACTTTGTAAATTTGAGTTTATTTGGTGTATTGAGGATGTGTGTAATCTGCCCAAAGTGACTTTAAAGTGAAGAGGTATGTGGTTTTGGTAATGTACGAAAACAGAATTGGTAAGGGAAGTGGACATATAGCAATTAAATGTGTAATGGATACATGTATATGTAAGGTAATTAAGGGCAGTATACATTTTAGCCTATAACTTTAAATGTGCAACCTCAATTGGTATGAGACCAATTGGAGGTGAAACTAGGCACAAAATGTGCCAACTTTCATTGAGAAAGCATACCAAAATTCTGCTTGCAAGGTGACATGAAAAATGACCAATTCGGATTAAGTGCAATTGAAACCTGAAAACTGACCAATTTGGCAGCAGTTAGTATTTAGGCCATAACTCACTCAAAACAGGTCCAATTGACCTGAAATTTTAACCATGGATAGTTAAGACCCATACCTACAAGTCTTATGAAGACATGAAAGCCCAGAAATGACCATAAGCAAGTCAAACAGCTTGCACAAGTTCGGGTCCAAAAACTGGCCGAACCAAAGTTGACCAAAATTGACTTAAAGTGACCAAATTTGATGCCATTTGACCAGCAATAGTAAAATGACCATAACTTGGTCTACATAACTCAGAATGGCCTAAAATTTTGCCCCACGTTCCATAAGACATAGATCTACAAGTTTGTAGTTTTAACCGAAACTCGAAAACTGAGGGAACTAGGTCGTCCGACTAGGTCAAACTAGTATCCCGGAATCCAGCAAGTTGCATTAAAATGCACTAAACAAGGAAATGAGTTTGGTAAAACGTACCAACCCTAAAACCCTATCGAATGTGACATATTAATGACACAAAAACCTAATTTACCTAAAACGCATCGAGGGTCGGTATATTAGGTGATTAAGCAAATAATAGTCTTCAGTGAATTACTTATCGAACATTATCGTTAGAGACAATTTAAATTAGTACTGAAACACTTCAAATTGTGTTTCTCAGTTACCAAAGACTCAGGAAAAGGGAAGGAAACACTGAGTCCAGACCAGGAGACAGTCATCAGAGGTTTGTGCACAACTAGTTTTCAACTGATTTTATTTTGAATAATCTTTCATATGATTAATTGTATGTTATTGATTTAAATTGTGTTTGTGCACAACTAGTTTTCAACTGATTTTGCTCTGAATAATATTTCATATGATTAATTGTATATTATTATTTCAAATTGTGTTTGTGCACAACTAGTTTTCAACTGATTTTACTCTGAATAAGATTTCATATGATTAATTGTGTGTTATTGATTTAAATTGTGTTTGTGCACAACAGTATTTCTTTTGAATTTTTCAATTGAAATGAATTATGACTATTTGTACATTATTGTTTTAAATTGTGGAAATGTGTTTGAATGGATATTTATTGCTTGAAAAGCATTGTAAATGATTTGATGGATACTATTGATTGAAAAGCACTGTAAATGGTTTTTGTGGAAATTAAAGATAATTATGAATTGTGTTGCCATTTTGTGAATGAAATTATAACTTTGGAAATTTATTGGATTCTCACGAATCATTTGAATAAAATGTTTGGAATTGATTTTGTGTTCACACTTAGCATGTGATATCATATCATTCCTTCTCCATTTATGGGGTTGTGATCGTTTATTTTCCTTCTCCATTTATGGAGTCGTGATCATTTATTTTTCTCCCTCTCTGGTTTACCAGTTGAGGTGATCGGATGAGTACTCATTATATAGCTAGCTTCCTTCCTCATTGATTTCGATTAGTGGGGTTGTGATTGCTTTCTCGTGGTGTACAACGCGGCATTGATCGGAAATTTGTGTCATGGCTCAAGTTGTGAATGAATTGGCAACATTGTATTCTTAAATTATTCGACTAAATTGTGTTGTTATGCGATTTGATAATTTGTGAAATGAAGTTTAAATTCTTATTGACATTTACTGTCTTTTGAATTTAACTATATTTTGATTACTGAGATTTATTATGATATTGTGTTAAATTCCTTATGACAGTATTGTCTTGAATTTAACTATGGTTTTTAAATATCCACTATTTATTTGAATTATGAATTGTGATTTAAATTTGTATTTGGTTAATGTTGTGCACCACTGAGACATTGTCTCAACGATAGCTTTTATTCTTTGTCGCAGTAAAGCAGAGCAGGCGGCAGACTAGGCTACTATTACCTCCAGCGAGAGATTTTCGGGTATAACGAGTATACCACATTTTGTATTTTGTGCGGTAATGTATGATCACTGTATGTACATATTGTTTTGGTTTTGAGCAGTTGTAAATTAAAATTGTACATTGAAGTTGTAAAGTAAATTATGAGTATTTTGACTTGTAAAAATTGTATTATATTTCTTTTGTCTCAGTTTTTGAAAAATTATCGTGGATTTTAGTTGAAAAAGATATTGTGTTGTTTAACTGTTGAAGTGGAGATTGAGAATTATATTGAAGTGCTTTTACAGGTTATCTGAAGAACTGTTTTATCCAAAATACAGATGGCTCTCTGCCAAAATTTTTACAGAAACTCCAAATAATTCAAATGTGTCAGTTCTATCACTTCAGTTAAAAAAAGTTTTGAACACCTGTAAATAGTGCTCACCACTATAAAAGAAGTAAGAAAAGTTTTTAAAATCCCTTGTAGTGTATTTAATGGGTTATCAGTAGACGGAGTTGGTAATTCATTAGGTATACTACGGGATCATGTTATGCCTTATAGAGGGGTAGGGTATGACATGTTTTAGTGGTATCAGAGCAAAGTTTTTAAATTCTGTTTTCACCTGTTACTTGAATATTCTTTCTTCATAGTACAACTGCTCGATATCATTGTTTGATACATATAGTACATTACATTATAAATATGCACTAACGGGAGGAAATCTCCTTGTGTTATTGGTTCAAGAGATCTAGAATCCTCACATTGACTATAGAAGAGGGTGATCGTTCAGTCGATCAATCTTTTGAGGCTGAGGTGCAAGGGGATGCCCCAGGCCTACACAATGTCAGTGGTTCAGAAGACCACCGCAGCATCTGCTTTCTGCTCAGTTCGCTCAGTAGATGGCTGCAATGTTCCAACAAATGGCTGGCAATGTACCTACTCAAGTCCCAATACAGACAACAGTGGTATAACCACAGTCTCCTACTAGGCAGTATGATAAATTGATGAAGTATGGGGCTACAGAGTTTAAGGGGACAGTAGATCCTCTAGAAGCTGAACAGTGGTTAGAAAGGATGGATAGGGTATTCAAGAAATTGCATTGCATGGAGGAGCTCAGATTTGAATACTCTGTATCTTTGTTACAAGGAGATGCTTATGACTGGCGGAAAACCATTCCCCACAGTCTAGTAGAACCTGCAGTGCTAACATGGAATGACTTTCTCAGGGAATTCAGACAGAAATATGTCCCTGATGCTTATGTAGACCAGAAGTTACAAGAATTCCTAAGTCTAAAACAGGGGAACAGATCAGTGGCTGAGTATGAAAGAGAATTTTCCCGCCTTAGCCATTATGCAGTGAGTCTACTCTCTACCAGCAGGGAGAGATGCAAGAGGTTTGAAAGCTTGAAGCCCGATGTCGGACTACAAGTAGTCGGCTTCAAACACACTAACTTCTCCGAACTTATTTCTCAAGCTCTAGAGTTAGAAAGAATTGAGTCCAAGTGCTCTGAGAAAAGAAATCGGAGAAGGCAGAGAAAGAGGAAAATCAAGAGAACAGAGTTCGGTGGTCCTCTTGGAAAGAGGAAGAACTATGAGGGACACAGCAGAGGTGGAAAGAAGTCTGGTAGGGGAAGACATTCAGGACAGAAACCTCCTCTATCTGGTCAGCAGAGTACCGGAGGTTCCTATCATTCCCGCCAATGTGAAAATTGTGGAAGATATCATGGTGGGATATGCTATAAGGCTATTGGAGCCTGTTATAACTGTGGAGGCACAGGACACTTTGCCAAGAATTGCACCAGTAGTCGCAGGGTTGGACCACCTCCTACTACTGCAGAAGGGTCAGTTCAGAGCCCTGTCACCAGAAGCTCACAACCACCTAGCAGAGGTAGAGTAGAGGTAGCCCAGCAGGCAGCCAAGGTACAATGAAACATTCAGAGCAAGACAGTTCTCCTGTCAGAGTCTATGCAATGAGACAGAGGGAAGAGGCCGAGACATCTGATGTTGTGGCCGGTACCTTCTCAACTTTTAACCAACATGTGTTTGTGTTATTTGATCCGGGTTCTACCCATTCTTATGTGAGTGCTAGCATCATTGATTGCATTGCTGTTGTAACACCCTCCCGGTAACCACTCCGTACATTCTACTGTTCCGGTGATCGGTGTCAGTCCGGACAGCTAGAACATCCGGAAAAATAATTAAACTTAAGTGAGGGACCAAAATTTACTCAAATATTAATAAGAAACACTTCGTAAAAATTTTAGAAATAAAATACAATCAAGTCAAATGAGCCGGTGCCCTAGCGATGGGTAACCGGAGGGAAGTTGCGGTTCTCGCAACGAAGAGCCCTAGACCCGGGGGAAAAATTATAAAATAATTTTTGGGACTCCAGAGAAGGGTAATTGAGGTTCCCATGGCATTAGAATGCCAAGAAAATACCTAGAAAAAGTTTTCAATCGGTACAGACAATTTTGACCCGTTAAGCCAAATGGAGGGCATTTTGGTCATTTCGCCTTCCGAGGTGATTTTTGGCCGACTTGTCCAGTTGAGTAAATAATTAATATAACATAAAATATGAATAAACATTACTAGAAATCAAATTGAAAATGAGTAGTGGAGAAAAGGAAAGAAAATGAGGAAAAAAGCTTAATTATGGCATCATGGTGATGTCATTAAGGTTATTTGGACCAATCACAATTTAACCACCCTTTGACTAACTAAATAAAAGACTAAATGAATACTAAATTTACCAAAATTTGCAGCAGCCCCTCTTCATTCCCTACCCAGCTGAAACACACCTAGAAACCTCCATTGAAGTTCAAATAAGCAAGCTCAAATTCCTACCTTGTTTCACCCTAAAATCATAACCTAGCTTCACTAAAGTTTGTTCTAGTACCTTGCATGGTCTCTTGGCAGCCTAGAAGAAGGAAGAAATTGGAGTTTAGGGCTTTGGAAATTCTGCCCAAACAAGGTTAGTGCATATATGAAGTTTAAAACTCATTAGTTCCATGATCTATGCTTGTAATGAATGAAAAATTGTGAAATAATGAAACAAATCCATGTGTATTTCTATCAAAGAATTTAGGAAGCCCTATGGGAGATTGAGGTTGATTGTTTGATAAGTTTAGAATGGTTGGAAATCATGGTTAAAGTATTAATATGCATGGAGACTTAAGTAAGTATGTTAATCAAAGTGTATGAGTAATGAGTTTGGACATTAGGGTTGTGTAGGTGAAATTGTGACTTAGCTTAGGAAATGGTTAGGGAACTTTTTAATGGTCAATTAGTGACCATTTTAGGTAGTTTGACCCTAATTAGAACTGAAAAATGAGATGGTAAAGTGAAAATATAAACTGCCCTATGGACAGCAGCATAGGGACTGAAATTTTAGTCCCTTTGCACTGCCATAACTTGGGCTGTGCTTGTCCAATTGATGTTTGGCCAATTGGACATGAAACTAGGCTTATAATGGCACATTTTTGCTGAAGAAACCATGCCCAAAAGACCAAAGCAAAAGGGTCAAAACTCAACCACAATCCGGAACCCTGAAACTACCTCTGCAGAATTTGACCAAATGAACAGTAACTGTTCATTTGGCCATAAGTCACTGTAGATTTGGTCAATAGGTCTGAAATGTTTACAGAAACAAGTTAAGACATAGACAAACAACTTTCATGAAGGAACCTACCCCAAATTATGGCCAGAACCCATCCAACCAAGTGACTCAAGTCACTGTTCATGCATTGTAGATATGGTAAAATTCTGCAGACTGCATATCCGGACAGCCTGGGTTTTTGAGCCATATCTGGAGCTACAAAACTCCAAATGGAGTGATTCAAAAAAGGAAATTCAACTAGACAAAATAAGGAACAACTTTCATGTTTTACATTTCCTCAAATTCCAACAGTAACAGTGTCCAATGGAACAGTGAAGTTGACTCACCAAAACTGAAAAATCTGTTTGTGTTGAGTTACACTTTGGAATGGCAAAAACACTTAATGCCAACAAGTTTTAAACACCAAATGTGGTATGTTGGGAGTGCCAAAGTTGATGTACACATTTTTATTCTAAAAGTCAACATTTTTGTTGACCAATGATGAATAGTAACACCAAAAAAGTTGAAATTCACAAATTGACGAATTTAAGAGTTTCAAATGCCCTAGTATACCTAACAAGATTGGTTTGGATAGTTTGGCATGCCAATAGGGTTCGATTAGCAAGATCGCACATGGCAAAAATGCCATTCTGTGATTTCATGGCTTTTAGCCATTCGACTTTGCATTGAGACTTGGCCTTGTGCCTAATATTATTCTGACTTGTTAGATTGCATTGCACACCGGGAGATGCATATGTGACCGATGGTGTGACGGACCGAGGTACTAGGTACACAGCGCCAGTTTACCCGTTATCCAGTCCAGTCATCTAGTGTAGGTTACTTGGGGCAACCAAATGAATAAAAGTGAACAAAGTTAATGAATTAATGAATATACCAAGATCAAACAAGAAAGCATACACATTGTATACACATTTATTTTCTTGCTATTTTCTTCTATTATATTATTGCACCACTAAGCATTATTGCTTAGCGCGTTGCTTTTGCCACGCGTAGGTACTGGAGATTCCGACCGTGAGCCCAGTAGACCACAGACTGGGTGAGTCCATCTGACAGTTCTGCTCAGTGTCCGTGTCACCTCACTACCTGCAGTGCATCGGTAGGGCCCTAGGTGTCATTTTGTCATTTTGATATTTTGTAGCAGATTTGTATTTTCTCATATGTATTTGAACTCATGTAATATATTTTGATGTTTATATAAATAATGAAAGTTATGACTATGAATGCAAGATTTGAGCATGTATTTATTGCTTGTATATGAGAAATGGATGTTGAGAAATGAAAAGGTTATTGAAACCTGAAACTGAAAAATTGTTCAAATCTTGATATTGAGTTTTGTGATGATATTGAAGTTGAGAATGAATGAATTTGTTTATTGGAAGTGTTTTTAACAGGTTCCGAAGAACGGTTTTCTCCATTTTTAGCTGGTACTCCGCCGGATTTTCCTTAAAATTTTCGAAACCTTAAATGAATAATACTTTTGATAAATGGCTTAAACAAATTGTGTTTCATAAATTATATGCAAAAGTATGATATAAATTAATTGAGGAATATTAGAGTGTGCCGGTACACCGTGTGGCATTACTTACTCTGGTATACGGTACACGGGTAAGGGGTGTCACAGCTGTTCCATGTACAAAAATGGACTTTGACGTCCTAGTAACAAGTCCGCTAGGACAGGAGGTCAGGGAAATAAATTTTGATGCATTAGTGATTAGTCCTTTAGGATAGGGATTGTGATAATAAGTGAAATTAGTTTTGGAAGAGTTTATCGGCGAAAAGTATTTCCTGACACACCATAAATTATAAAGCTAATTGGCGAGCCTATTTAATGTAAAGCAAGAGGATGTAAAAGTAAGTTACAGTAATAGAATTGCTCTAGATGAAGGCAGAGATGTTACTGTTAGTAATTGTTAATGGATATTGTAATCAGAATCAGTTCGGATATCAGTGAATTCGAAAAGGATAAAGGATAGGATAGTTTGATCTATTGGGATGTATTGTAGTAACTATGCAATGTTCTTGATTGTTTATACTGTAAACTGCGGATTATAGTACTAACTTGAGATTATTGTGTAGAGCTACGTACTACCTGATAGTACACCTATAAGAGGATAGTTGCCAACAGCATCTGTTTTTGTATAGTTATGCCAGGACATTATTTAATTGTTAGAAATAAGTTTGAAAATCCTACTTAGGGATCTAAAACTCAAAAGTTAGAATATCGAAAGGTTATAGTTCAGTACCAAAGAAAGTAAGTTATAAAATATTGACAGATAAAAAGAGTTATGGAAGTAGAGATTTGAATAGCTGATTCATATATAACAAAGAAATATTACAAATGTGAGGAAGACTATGGACCAGAATGGTCAGAGGACCAATGACTGATGAATGATTCTAACATGACCTCAAGGGTCATTCAAGAAGCAACGTGAACCGAAATATTAGACAGCATAATAGTAAGAGGAGATTGGTGTTATCCAAACAAATTAAACATTGTATTAGATTATTAAAAGTCTTATACAAATTTGAGAAAAAAAAAAGATTATACGATCATATAGAAAGGAGAAAATAAACGTATGACTATCGTAAGATGGCTATTGGGTAAAATTTCGTGGACGAAATTTATTTAAGGGGGGGAGAATTGTAACACCCCTAAGTTCGGTCGTGCGTTCTCTTTGTGCAGTGACCGGTGTTGTCCGGACAGCTAGGATGCCTAGAACTACACTTCAATATGAGTGAGGAGACATAAAATAATGAAATACAAGAAAAGAAAATACAAGAAAAACAAAGGAAAAATAATAGCAAAGAAATGTAACCAAGTTAAGCGAGTAGAGAACCCTAGTGATGGGTGACCGCACCGGGAAGTCATGGCATGGACCGTTGACTAGCCCTGGACTGCGGGGAACCCTGGAAAATATTTTTAGGACTTAAATAGACCCTTATTGAAGTATAAATATCATTAGAAATATCAAAGAAAAATTAAATTATTAGTACAAAGAAAAGTGAGAAATCGAAAAATGGACAAAACCCGGTGTTACCGAAAAATCGAGAATGCAACCGACAGGGCATTATGGTCATTTGACATCCCGAATTGTCTTTTGACCTAAATGTCCATTAAAAATAAAAAGTATTACACTTAGAAAATAAAATGAAAAATTAATTTGGTGGTACCTAAAGTAAATAACAAGAATTAAGGGTTTAATGTGGAATAAGTGAGAATTTAACTTATTAAATGATTAATTTGTGTGAGTGGGCCACTAATGAATAAACTAAAAGCAAAATGGGGCAGCTGTAATTCCATTACACCATCAGAAACTTCATCTTCTCCAAATCACCCAACCTTGCCGAAATGAAGAATTAAAAGACCTCCATTGCCGTTTTCTCTCAAGCTCACCTAACCTCCTCATTTCACTTCCAATCATTTAGGGCTCTTCATTAAAGATTGTCTACACATCATAAGGAAGAGCTTGATACCAAAATCAAGAATTTTAATCAAGGTTTAGCAAGTTCCAACCATAGGTAAGTTTACATTTTTGAATATTGCTTTGTTAAACTTTGTGTACATGTTATGGGTGTTGGATTTGTGAAGAAAATTTTCAAGTTTGAGGAGTTATTGATATGTCCATTTTGGACAGCCATGGAGTTATGTATTTAATGATTTATTATTACATATATTTGATGTAAATTCATGTTGAGTAGAGGGATTTAATATCCTAGTAAGTTATTTCCATGAAAATGTGGTGATTGTGCACTTAAATTGGAGATTGACGAATTGTGGGACACTTTGGCATTGAGGAACATTTTCGGCAGCCTTGGGACTCTTGGATAAATGTATGTGTTCATGAAGGTATTGGTAGAATATTGACATTAAGGATTGATGGATATGTATATAGATTGGTTGTGTAAAGTGTATGTAAGAATGAGTAATGTTTATGTGTATATGTGATTGTACTTAGACTTTGTAAATTTGAGTTTATTTGGTGTATTGAGGATGTGTGTAATCTGCCCAAAGTGACTTTAAAGTGAAGAGGTATGTGGTTTTGGTAATGTACCAAAACAGAATTGGTAAGGGAAGTGGACATATAGCAATTAAATGTGTAATGGATACATGTATAAGTAAGGTAATTAAGGGCAGTATACATTTTAGCCTATAACTTTAAATGTGTAACCTCAATTGGTATGAGACCAATTGGAGGTGAAACTAGGCACAAAATGTGCCAACTTTCATTGAGAAAGCATACCAAAATTCTGCTTGCAAGGTGACATGAAAAATGACCAATTCGGATTAAGTGCAATTGAAACCTGAAAACTGACCAATTTGGCAGCAGTTAGTATTTAGGCCATAACTCACTCAAAACAGGTCCAATTGACCTGAAATTTTAACCATGAATAGTTAAGACCCATACCTACAAGTCTTATGGAGACACAAAAGCCCAGAAATGACCATAAGCAAGTCAAACAGATTGCACAAGTTTGGGTCCAAAAACTGGCCGAACCAAAGTTGACCAAAATTGACCTAAAGTGACCAAATTTGATGCCATTTGACCAGCAATAGTAAAATGACCATAACTTGGTCTACATAACTCAGAATGACCTAAAATTTTGCCCCGCATTCCATAAGACATAGATCTACAAGTTTGTAGTTTTAACCGAAACTCGAAAACTGAGGGAACTAGGTCGTCCGACTAGGTCAAACTAGTATCCCGGAATCCAGCAAGGTGCATTAAAATGCACTAAACAAGGAAATGAGTTTGGTAAAACGTACCAACCCTAAAACCCTATCGAATGTGACATATTAATGACACAAAAACCTAATTTACCTAAAACGCATCGAGGGTTGGTATATTAGGTGATTAAGCAAATAATAGCCTTCAGTGAATTACTTATCGAACATTATCGTTAAAGACAATTTAAATTAGTACTGAAACACTTCAAATTGTGTTTCTCAGTTACCAAAGACTCAGGAAAAGGGAAGGAAACTCTGAGTTCAGACCAGGAGACAGTCATCAGAGGTTTGTGCACAACTAGTTTTCAACTAATTTTATTTTGAATAATATTTCATATGATTAATTGTATGTTATTGATTTAAATTGTGTTTGTGCACAACTAGTTTTCAACTGATTTTGCTCTGAATAATATTTCATATGATTAATTGTATGTTATTATTTCAAATTGTGTTTGTGCACAACTAGTTTTCAACTGATTTTACTCTGAATAAGATTTCATATGATTAATTGTGTGTTATTGATTTAAATTGTGTTTGTGCACAACAGTATTTCTTTTGAATTTTTCAATTGAAATGAATTATGACTATTTGTACATTATTGTTTTAAATTGTGAAAATGTGTTTGAATGGATGTTTATTGCTTGAAAAGCATTGTAAATGATTTGATGGATACTATTGATTGAAAAGCACTGTAAATGGTTTTTGTGGAAATTAAAGATAATTATGAATTGTGTTGCCATTTTGTGAATGAAATTATAACTTTGGAAATTTATTGGATTCTCACGAATCATTTGAATAAAATGTTTGGAATTGATTTTGTGTTCACACTTAGCATGACAGTATCATATCATTCCTTCCCCATTTATGGGGTTGTGATCGTTTATTTTCCCTCTCCATTTATGGAGTCGTGATCGTTTATTTTCTCCCTCTCTGGTTTACCAGTTGAGGTGATCGGATGAGTACTCATTATGTAGCTAGCTTCCTTCCTCATTGATTTCGATTAGTGGGGTTGTGATTGCTTTGTCGTGGTGTACAACGCAGCATTGATCGGAAATTTGTGTCATGGCCCAAGTTGTGAATGAATTGGCAACACTGTATTCTTAAATTATTCGACTAAATTGTGTTGTTATTGGATTTGATAATTTGTGAAATGAAGTTTAAATTCTTATTGACATTTACTGTCTTTTGAATTTAACTATGTTTTGATTACTGAGATTTATTGTGATATTGTGTTAAATTCCTTATGAAGATTGTCTTGAATTTAACTATGGTTTTAAATATCCACTATTTATTTGAATTATGAATTGTGATTTAAATTTGTATTTGGTTAATGTTGTGCACCTTGAGACATTGTCTCGATAGCTTTATTCTTTGTCGCATGTAGGACAGATGCATGACAGATGCAGACTAGGCTGTTATTACCTCCAGTGAGAGAATTTCGGGTATAACGAGTATACCACATTTTGTATTTTGTGCGGTAATGTATGATCACTGTATGTACATATTGTTTTGGTTTTGAGCAGTTGTAAATTAAAATTGTACATTGAAGTTGTAAAGTAAATTATGAGTATTTTGACTTGTAAAAATTGTATTATATTTCTTTTATCTCAGTCTTTGAAAAATTATTGTGGATTTTAGTTGAAAAAGATATTGTGTTGTTTAACTGTTGAAGTGGAGATTGAGAATTATATTGAAGTGCTTTTACAGGTTTTTTGAAGAACTGTTTTATCCAAAATACAGATGGCACTCTGCCAAAATTTTTACAGAAACTCCAAATAATTCAAATGTGTCAGTTCTATCACTTCAGTTAAAAAAAGTTTTTAACACCTGTAAATAGTGCTCACCACTATAAAAGAAGTAAGAAAAGTTTTTAAAATCCCTTGTAGTGTATTTAATGGGTTATCAGTAGACGGAGTTGGTAATTCATTAGGTATACTACGGGATCATGTTATGCCTTACAGAGGGGTAGGGTGTGACAGATAAGGGTTTCATCCGCCCTAGCGTGTCACCTTGGGGAGCACCATTATTATTTGTGAAGAAGAAGGATGGTACTCTCCGCCTATGCATAGATTACAGACAATTGAATAAGGTGACCATAAAGAATAGATATCCTCTGCCACAGATCGATGATTTGTTTGATCCGTTGAAGGATGCAACTGTATTCTCCAAAATTGACTTGAGATCAGGCTACTACCAGTTGAGGGTGCAGGAGCAAAGTATTCCTAAAACTGCCTTTAGGACTCGGTATGGCCACTATGAGTTCTTGGTAATGCCATTCGGGTTGACTAATGCTCCAGCTGCTTTTATGGGCCTAATGAACACTATATTCAGGCCATATTTAGACTAGTTTGTTGTGGTGTTCATTGATGATATTTTGGTGTACTCAAATAATGCAGTGGAACACGACAAGCACTTAAGGATAGTATTGCAGACCTTGAGGGAGAAGCAGTTGTATGCCAAACTGTCGAAATGTGAGTTTTGGCTAAAGGAGATTTCATTTTTGGGGCATATTATATCTGCAGAAGGTATCCAGGTGGATCCTAGTAAAGTAGAAGCCATTCCTAATTGGAAGCCACCTAGAAATGTCACGGAAGTTCGGAGTTTCCTTGGTTTAGCTGGGTATTATCGAAGGTTTGTGAAGGGATTCTCCATACTAGCATCTCCACTGACCAAGCTACTTAGGAAGGATGTAAAATTTGGTGGTGATCGATGCCAGAAGGTTTTGATGAGTTAAAAGGCATTTAACGAAGCTCGGTCTTAACCTTGCCCACTTTGGGTAAGGAGTATACCATATACAGTGATGCTTCTCATAACGGATTAGGCTGTGTGTTGATGCAAGATAGAAACGTCATTGCCTATGCTTCACACCAGCTTCAACCGCATGAGAGGAATTATCCTACACATGACTTGGAGCTAGCAGCCATTGTCTTTGCCTTGAAGATCTGGAGACATTACTTGTATGGGGAGAGATGTTATATATACACAGATTATAAAAGTTTGAAGTACTTGGGCACACAAAAGGAGTTAAATTTGAGGCAAAGGAGATGGTTAGAGCTGATAAAAGATTATGATTGTTTGATAGACTATCAGCCTGGAAAAGCTAATGTTGTAGCTGATGCTTTAAGTCGCAAGACTATGGCTGGTTTGAGGGTTTCTCCTTTGTCCATGGTGCATGAATTAAGGGCATTGCATGCTAATTTGGAGATTAATGAAGATGGGCAAATGGTAGCTACTTGGCAAGTGAAGCCAATGCTGGCAGAACAAATTAAAGCAGTTGCACAGAAGGATGATAAGTATGTGAAGTTGATGGAAGAGGCTCGGGATGGCAAGAAACCAGAAATATCAGTAAATGATGAGAGCTTGTTATTATATAAGGACAGAATGTGCATTCTTGATAATGTTGAATTGAGGCAGACCATTTTAAAGGAAGCACATAATTCACCTTTTGCAATGCACCCTGGTGGAACCAAATGTATAGAAGTGTGAAAGAGCACTATTGGTGGAGAGGAATGAAGAAAGACATTGCAGAATATGTTGCCAAATGCCTAACTTGTCAGCAAGTAAAGGCGAGAACACCAAGTGCCTACTGAGGTTGCTACTGACCATTGCCAATTCGAGTGGAAATGGGAAAGAATCACTATGGATTTCGTGACAGACTTCCACGTACACAAAAGAATCATGATGCGTTTGGGTTATTGTTGATAGATTGACCAAGTGCACACTTTTGCTAGTGAGAATGGATTACTGACATGGAAAGATTGGACAAGCGTAATCGATGATGTTGTGAGGTTACATGGAGTGCCAGTGTCTATTGTGTAGGACCAGAGACCCAAGGTTCACTTCTAGATTCAGGGTAGTCTCCAAAAAGCCCTAGGAACTAGATTGAACTTCAAGACAACATTCCATCCACAGACATGTACCAATCCGAAAGGATCATTCAGATTTTAGAGGATATGCTTCGAGCTTGTGTGATTGAGTTTGAAGGGAGTTGGGACACACACTTGCCTTTAATTGAATTTGCCTATAACAACAGTTATCCGTCAAGCATCGGAATGCCTCCATACGAAGCATTTTATGGCAGGAAGTGTAGAACTCCCTTGTGTTGGGATGAAGTGGGCGAGAGGAAGTTGATTGGTCCAGAATTAGTGCAACAGACAGAAGAAAAGGTTAAGCTCATTGGAGATAGACTCAAAGTTGCAACGGATAGACATAAGTCCTACATTGACCTAAAGAGAAGAGATATTCGGTATAGTGTGGGTGACAAGGTGTTCCTGAAAGTTTCCCCATGGAAAAGGATCATGAGGTTTGGTAGAAAGGGGAAACTAAGTCCTCGCTTCATTGGGCCGTATGAGGTTCTGGAAAGAGTGGGTCCATTGGCATATAGACTTGCATTACCTCCAGAGTTGGAAAAGATTCACAATGTCTTCCATGTCTCCATGTTAAGGAGGTACAGATCAGACCCCTCTCACATTTTGCCAATAGAGGAGATTGAGGTGAATCCAGACCTGACATATGATGAAGAGCCCATAAAGATCTTGGCACATGAGGTGAAGCAGCTGAGGAACAAACAGATACCTCTAGTCAAAGTGTTGTGGAACTATCATTCAGGCCAGGAGGCTACATGGGAGCGTGAGGAGGACATGAGGAGACAGTACCCATAGCTTTTCAGAGACTGAGACCAGGTAAATTTCGAGGACGAAATTTATTTTTAAGGAGGGGAGAATTGTAACACCCCGAACCTCCGAGTTATGAATAGTATCATTTTTGGTCCGTGACTAATACTATTCAAAGACACCTTGAGGACCAAAAATAAATAGAAAATTAATTGAGATAGACACAATAAAAATTCTAGTGAACAAAAAAAAACTAAGGACTCATTGGGTATTATAAAAAGAAGGATTATGACCCGATGAGGGGCATTTTGGTCAATTCACCTCAAGAGTTGACTTTTGACCAAAATGTCAATTAAATTAAATGAAATTAATGAACTGAATTATGGGATAAAAATTGAAGAAAAATTCAAGTAAAAATATATAAGGGAAAATTTAAGAAATGAAAACTTAAACTTTCATTTCCATTATGACAAAATTAAAATGAAAGACTTATGGACTTTTGATAGTTAAATTTAATTATTTAATTAAAAGGAAAAATTAAGTGTAAATGTAAAAAAAAAAAGGAATAAAAATTTAAGTTTAATTATCCTTATGACACAATTAAAATTTATAATTTTAATAAGCTAATTTTGAGAAAAAATAAATAAATAAATAAATAAATATATATATATATATATATATATATATATATATATATATATATATATATATAATAAGACAAATGTCTTCTTCATTTCTTTAATTTTCATAAGAGGCCACCAACCTCTCCTCTCTCTTTCTCTCTCTCTCTATCTCTTTTTCTCTTCTTCTTCCACTTCTTCCCCTCATTGATTTCCCCTCCCAAGTTTTAATTCCCTTAAATTCCCTTCATAAATTCCATAGCCCACTAAAAGAAAACATCAAAGAGATCTTTGATTGAGAGATTAAAAGCAAGGAGAACAAGAATTGGAAGAAAAGTGAAGTTGGAAAGATATCAACAAGAGTTAATTTTCTTTTCATGTTAGATTAGTTGTATAAGCATGGAATGAAGTTAATTTATGATGAAATTTCATAAGAAAATGAAAGAAAACATATATGGAACCTAAACTAGTGTTTTGGCCAAATGGGAGAAAAATTAGGGTTTTGAACATTAGGGTTTAGAGACAAAAAAATGTGAAGAAGTGCTAAATGATGTCTTTGACATATTTTAAGGGAAGAAATGGTCATTTGTGACCTAATTAAGTGTGTTAGAAGTGTATAAATCAAAGCCAAATTCGGATTGGGTATGAAGCATGACCAAAAGTCAACTTTGAGGGACCAAAAATGAAATTTTACAGGTCCAATTGGTATGGGACCAATTGGGACTGAAAATAGGCACTAAATTACACAATTTTCATTCAGGAAGCATGCCCAAAAATTGACCAAAACCTAGTGAACAAACTGACCAAACTTAAAAAACTGCAGTATGAACAGTACACATGAACAGTAATCGTGTTTGGGTCATAACTCGAGCTAGGCAGGTCAAAGTGACCTGAAATTTTACCAGTAGTTATATGAGATATAGACCTAAAACTTTTATGAAGAACACAAACCCAAATTATGCCATTAACCCAATCAAATTATGGAGCAAATTTGAGTTACTGAATCTGTAAAACTGCAGAATTGCCATATGAGCAGTAAAGTTTCAACGGCTATAACTCTCTCTAGAAAACTCTAATTTAGGCGATTCTTGAACCGATGGAAACCTAAGACATGGTATAATATTTCATATGAAGAATGTTAGGCCAAATTATAAACTTAACTCAATCAAATTGCAAAATGAATTCGGGTCACCGAATCTGCCAGAATCTGGGCACCTAAAATTGACTAAATAAATAGTAAATTTTGCAAGGCTATAACTCTCTCTAGAAAACTTTGATTTAGGCGATTCTTAAACCGATGGAAACCTAAGACATAGTAGAATATTTCATATGAAGAACATTAGACCAAATTTGTCACACCATACCCCTCTGTAAGGCATAACATGATCCCGTAGTATACCTAATGAATTACCAACTCCGTCTACTGATAACCCATTAAGTACACTACAAGGGATTTTAAAAATTTTTCTTACTTCTTTTACAGTGGTGAGCACTATTTACAGGTGTTAAAGACTTTGATGAACTGAAGTGAAACAACTAACTCATTTGGTTTATTTGGAATTTCTGTAAAAATTTTGGCAGAGTGCCATCTATATTTTGGATAAAACAGTTCTTCAGAAAACCTGTAAAAAGCACTTCAATATGTATTTGCAAATCTCAACTCCAATATATTTCTCAACACAACATATTTCTCAATTCAAATCCATAGTGATTTTTCAAAGACTGAGATACAAGAAATATAATACAAAACTATTTAAGTAAATGAAATCTCAGATTTACATTCACGATAATTTACATTTAATTACATACCAAAATATTTTACAAGAGTTTCTATACAACTGCTCAAATAATTTACATACATATTATTACATGCTTACATCAAAACCTATGTACATGGGTATATCTATGATATACCTGGAGCTGATCTGAATGTATCCTCAAAGCAACTTAATCACTGCTCTATGCTCTGCTTACCTGCGACAGCATACAAAGCTATCGCTGAGTGGTGAACTCAGTGGTGCACAACTATAATTTAAAACATAGTACAATATACATTGACAAATTTCTGATAAATAATTTGAGAATCTGAATACTGATCAAATTTCACAACTCAAAATATTCATTGCCAATAATGTAAATCATTTGTATAAATAACTTGGAGCACAAAATTCAATTTATCAAATCTTGACTATCCATTTAAGTAATTCCAACAAAATCAATTACACACAAACCATAATTGAAATCACCATTCCTTACCATTCAAAAGCCATTACGTATCTCAAAATCATTTTGTATCTCAAAAATCATCTTTGTATCTCAAAAGTCATTATGCATCTCAAAAACCATGTTGTATCTCAAAAATCAATCTTTATCTCACTAACTATGCAAGACTAATCCGAACGGGCCATATTCGATGTGATTCTAACTCCCTATGGTCGGAGAGGTCGAATCTGATTCTAACTCCCTATGGTCGGGGAGGTCGAATCATCGTGCACAGTAGCATAACAATAATGAATCTTCCGTAAGGGCCATAACGATAAAATAAACTTAGATCTAACCTCAAATCGGAGGAAAATCTAAGCCTGCACGTACCATGGTAATCAAAACACAACTCACTCCATTGTCTTCTCAACAAATGAGAGAGCGGGTAATAACCTAGTCAAGCATCTATAGTGAGATATAAAACAATATCACAATCCTTTTAGCGAGCATAAATCACAATATAATTCGATTCAAAGTCAATTCCAATATCCAATAATTTTTATGCTCATCACAATTCAAATAATAAAGTTTTCATTTTTTCCATGAATATTACCATCACAATTCAAAACACATTCTATCACAATTTTCCAAAACATAATTTACTTAATCCATAACAATGCTTAATACTTATGGAAATACCATTTCACAAAGCCAAATTCATACATACAATAACAATTTTCAATAATCATGGAATTAAATCCAATGCTTGTTAAACATAATTCATAAGAAAAATATATCATTTAATCATATGAAATATTCAAAACAAAATCAGTTAAAAACTAGTTGTGCACAAACCTCTGATGACTGTCTCCCTTATCTGGACTCAGTGATTCCTTCCATTTTCATGAGTCTTTGGTAGCGAGAAACACAATTTGAAGTGTTTGATTACTAATTTAAATGTCTCTATCGATGGTGTTTGGTAAATAATGCACTGAACTCAATTATTCACTTAATCACCTAATATACCGACCCTCGTTGCGTTTTAGGTAAATTAGGTTTTAGTGTCGTTAATATGTCACATTTGATAGGGTTTTAGGTTTGGTATGTTTTACCAAAGTCATTTCCTTGCTCAGTGCATTTTAATGCAAATTGCTGGATTCCAGGACACTGGTTTGACCTAACCGGACGATCTAGTTCCCTCTGTTTTTGGGTCTCGGTCGAAACTACAAACTTGTAGATCTAGGTCTTATTGCACGCGGTGCAAAATTTCAGGTCAATCCGAGTTAAGTAGACCAAGTTATGGTCATTACACTATTGCTGGTCAAGTGGTACCATTTTAGGTCAATTTTAGGTCAAATTGGTCAATTCTGGTTCGGCCAGTTTTTGGACCCGAACTTGTGCAAGTTGTTTGACTTGCTTATGGTTATTTCTGGGCTTTGGTGTCTTCATAAGACTTGTAGGTATGGGTCTTAACTATTCTTGGTCAAAATTTCAGGTCAATTGGACCTGGTTTGAGTGAGTTATGGCCTAAACACTCACTGCTGCCCAATTGGTCATTTTTCAGGTCCTAATTGCGCCTAATCCGAATTGGTCATTTTTTTAGGTCACCTTGCAAGCAGAATTTTGGCATGGTTTCTCAATGAAAGTTGGCACATTTTGTGCCTAGTTTCACCTCAAATTGGTCTCATACCAATTGAGGTTACACATTCAAGGTTATAGGCTAAAATATACACTGCCCTCAATATGCATTTCACATCCCAACTTCAAACACACACTTACCTTTGCCATTTGTTTACTTACCTACCAAACTGTTTTGGCACATTACCAAAAGCATTTTCTACATTACATTAGCATTATTTTGGGCAGATTCCAATCACCCTCAACACACCAAATATCATTCACAATTACAATTTCTAAGTACCATTACAAACACACCTAAACATTACAAACTTTACATATCTTTACAATGTTAATTTACATACATATCATCAATCCTTCTAGGTCAATATTCTGCCCACACTTCCTTCAATATATACCATTACTCAAGTGTCCACAAGCTGCCACAACCATTCTTCAACATCACATTGCCGTCCCATATACCAATTCTCATCAAAGTGCATAATTCACCATATAAACATGAAATAATTCACTAAGTTACTCAATCACCATGATTAACATGATTTCTCATCAATTATATGCACAAATACCTCATCAAAAACGTGACTCATGGCTGTCCCAAAATGACAACAACAATAACCCTTCAAACTCAAAATTTTCCTTCACCAAACTAACACCCATAACATGAACATAAACTTTAACAAAGAAATTCTCAAAAATGCAAACTTACCTTTAATTGTAACTTGCTAAACCTTCACCAAACTTCTCAAAATTGGTATCAATATCTTCCTTGTGATGTGTAGACAAAGTTTAATGAAGAACACTAAGAGATTAGAGTTGAAAATGGAGGATGGATCAAGCTTGCATGCAAAACGTCAATGGTGGTTTCAAGGGTTCTTCAATTCGGCCATTTTGAGAACACTTGAGGAAGATGGGATTTCAGATGGTTAGTGGACCTACATCAGCCATATATCATGTTTAATTAATCCTATAGTGGTCCACTAACAAAAATTAAATCATATTATAAGTTAACTTTCCACTTATTCCACATTTAACCCATGATTTTTGTTATTTACTTTAGGTACCACTAAACTAATTTTTCATTTTATTTTCTAAGTGTAATACTATTTATTTTTAATGGACATTTAGGTCAAAAGACAATTCGGGGTGTCAAATGACCATAATGCCCCTGTTCGGGTTACGTTCCCGATTTTTCGGTAAAACCGTATTTTGTCTGTTTTTCGATTTCTCACTTTTCTTTGTACTAATTATTTAATTTTTCTTTGATCTTTCTAATGATATTTATTCTTCTATAAGGGTCTATTTAAGTCTTAAAAATGTTTTCCAGGGTTCCCCGCAGTCCAGGGCTAGTCAACAGTCCACGCCATGACTTCCCAGTGTGGTCACCCATCGCTAGGTTTTCCGGCTCGCTTAACTTGATCACATTTCTTTGCTATTAATTTTCCTTTGTTTTTCTTGTATTTTCTTTTCTTGTATTTCATTATTTTATGTCTCCTCCCTCGTGTCAAAGTGTAGTTCTAGGCATCCTAGCTGTCCGGACAGCAATGGTCACCAGAACAGCAGAACGCATTACCGAACTTTGGGGTGTTACAATTCTCCCCCCCTTAAATAAATTTCGTCTCGAAATTTTACCTGGCATTAGTCTCTGAACAGCTGTGGGTGCTGTCTTCTCATATCCTCTTCACATTCCCAAGTAGCTTCCTGGCCTGAATGATGGTTCCACAGCACTTTAACCAGGGGTATCTGTTTATTCCTCAGCTGCCTCACCTCATAAGCCAGAATTTTTATGGGTTCTTCCTCATATGAAAGGTCTGGATTTACTTCAATCTCTTCAACTGATAGTACATGAGATGGGTCAGATCTGTACCTCCTTAACATGGACACATGGAAGACACTGTGTATCCTTGCTAGCTCGGAGGTAATGCCAACCGATATGCCAAAGGACCCACTCTTTCCGAACCTCATATGGTCCGATGAAACGAGGACTCGCTTTCCCTTTCGCCAAATCTCATAATCCTCTTCCAAGGAGAACTTTGAGGAATACCTTATCACCCTTGCATATTCAATATCTCTTCTCTTCAGATCAACATAGGACTTCTGACGGTCTGACGCAGTCTTGAGTCTATCTCTAATCAATCTGATCTTTTCCTCTATATGGTGAACAATTTCTAGCCCAATCATCTTCCTTTCACCTACCTCATCCCAACATAGGGGAGTTCTGCACTTTCTACCATACAAAGCTTCATATGGAGGCATCCCAATACTTGATTAGTAGCTGTTGTTATAAGCAAACTCAATCAAAGGCAAGTGTGTATCCCAACTACCTTCAAATTCAATCACACAAGCCCGTAGCATATCCTCCAATACCTGAATAACCCTTTGAGGTTGGCCATCTGTCTGTGGATGGAATGCTGTGCTGAAGTTCAATCTAGTTCCTAGGGCTCTCTGAAGACTACCCCAGAATCTAGAAGTGAACAAAGGATCTCTATAAGATATAATCGATACTGGCACTCCATGCAATTTTACAATTTCATATATGTACAATCTGGCCAATCTCTCCAACTATAGTCCATTTAGAATGGCAAAAAGTGAGTAGACTTGGTTAGTCTATCAACTATAACCCATACTGCATCATGACTATTCTGTGTCTTCAGAAGTCTCATCACAAAATCCATAGTTATTCGTTCCCTTACAGTGTTTCATAGGGTGTCATTTGTATGCTAGCTCGATACTTATTATTGTATACAAATTCTGTTAGTGGAAGGTATCTGTCCCATTTTCCCTCGGATTCAAGGACAGAAGTTCTCAGTATATTCTCGAGGGTTTATTACATTTCTGAGTTATTATTATAATTTCATTTCATTTTTGATTGTAACTCAATGACTTTCAATATTTACGAATCACTTGTTTATTTGTCCATCCGTCGAGGATGATAAGTTATCTTGATATCTCTAAGCTTATAGCAAATCGTGGGTATGGGTAATTCACATTAATGTAACCGAGTCACTGACTCTAGCTACCTTACAAGTGTAGTCGTTTGATAGGCTAGTTCTGAAGTTTTAAATTTATGACTAAAATTTCCACATTTATTTCCAGTAATAGTACTCTATTCGGGTGCAACTGTATCAATTTATAGATTACTTACAATTATTCTTAATTTACTGTATCACGAGGAAGTACGTAGCTCTACACAATAATCCCGTATCGGTACTGTAATCTGTAGCTTACAATACAAACATCGAGAACATTATATAGTCACTACGTTATAACCTCATGAACTAGGTTTTCTAACATCTTATCTTTCTCGAATCCACTAATATCCTAAACCGATTCTGATTACAATATCCCAATTCTTTTAGTTAACAATTCTTCCAAAATTAGTGTCAATCATACTTGTTATTGTAGTTTTGATCCTGAAAGACTAGTCACTAACGCATCAAATTTATTCTCCTGTAAGGGAATAGCAACAAAACATATAGTTCTGACACTAACACACAATTAAGTAGTGCTGGGATCAAATAATAACTAATTGTTTCTTTCAAAAATTAAGAACTTACCAGCAGCTACATCTGAAGTTTCTGCTCTTTCTCCTTGGCGCATAGTGGACGCTCTGACTGGTGTGCTACCATATTCGGGTTGATTCACTGTGTTATAGTGGTGAGGAGTACCAACTCTATTTCTATCTTGACTCGATCGACGGTGCTGTGAAATCCAGATAGCATATCGAGGTCGTTTATTACAATCTTTAGCAAAGTGTCCAAGTATTCCACAATTGAAGAAGGCTCCAGACGCCTTATAGCATATCCCACCATGATATCTTCTACAAGTTTCACATTGGCGGGAAGGGTAGGAACTTCTAGTTGTTCGACGACTGGACCTTGATGGTCTCTGTCTTACTGATCCACCTCGGGGTTCCTCAAATTCTTTTCTCTTTCTCAAATTACTGTTCGAGCTCTGACCCATAGGTTTCTCCCTCTTTTCCATTTCACACTGCCCTTGTGGGGGTTGGGTCTGTACTTGGGCTTGGGCTGACAGATTATCAGCCATTTGTTGGAAGAAAGTGGCCATTTGCTGGGCCATTTGTGCAGTAATTTGTACCGGTAAAACTGGTACAGTCAGGCCTTCGACATTTTGTGGAGCTGGGGCCTCAACTTGTTCTTCTGCCATCACAGACTGTTCTATTATCTCATTCTTCTCTTCCATTTTTCTCACAGAATTTTCTATTCCTGTACAACCAACACAAGGAGATTCCTCTCCATTAGTTCACATTTATTATGTAAATGTACTATATGTATCAAACATTTGAGCAGTTGTAGTTACCGACAAAAAGATTTCAAATTCACAGTTTGAAATTCACTTTAAAACCATTACTCTGATACCACTAAAACATGTCACACCCTACCCCTCTCTAAGGCATAACATGATCCCGTAGTATACCTAATGAATTACCAACTCCGTCTACTGATAACCCATTAAGTATACTACAAGGGATTTTAAAAACTTTTCTTACTTCTTTTACAGTGGTGAGCACTATTTACAGGTGTTAAAGACTTTGATGAACTGAAGTGAAACAACTAACTCATTTGGTTTATTTGGAATTTCTGTAAAAATTTTGGCAGAGTGCCATCTATATTTTGGATAAAACAGTTCTTCAGAAAACCTGTAAAAAGCACTTCAATACGTATTTGCAAATCTCAACTCCAATATATTTCTCAACACAACATATTTCTCAATTCAAATCCATAGTGATTTTTCAAAGACTGAGATATAAGAAATATAATACAAAACTATTTAAGTAAATGAAATCTCAGATTTACATTCATGATAATTTACATTTAATTACATACCAAAATATTTTACAAGAGTTTCTATACAACTGCTCAAATAATTTACATACATATTATTACATGCTTACATCAAAACCTATGTACATGGGTATATCTATGATATACCGAGCCGATCTGAATGTATCCTCAAAGCAACTTAATCATTTGCTCTATGCTCGCTTACTGCGACAAAGATACAAAGCTATCGCTGAGTGGTGAACTCAGTGGTGCACAACTATAATTTAAAACATAGTACAATATACATTGACAAATTTTACAGTAAATAATTTGAGAATCTGAATACTGATCAAATTTCACAACTCAAAATATTCATTGCCAATAATGTAAATCATTTGTATAAATAACTTGGAGCACAAAATTCAATTTATCAAATCTTGACTATCCATTTAAGTAATTCCAACAAAATCAATTACACACAAACCATAATTGAAATCACCATTCCTTACCATTCAAAAGCCATTCTGTATCTCAAAATCATTTTGTATCTCAAAAATCATACTGTATCTCAAAAGTCATTATGCATCTCAAAAACCATGTTGTATCTCAAAAATCAATCTTTATCTCACTAACTATGCAAGACTAATCCGAAAGGGCCATATTCGATGTGATTCTAACTCCCTATGGTCGGGGAGGTCGAATCTGATTCTAACTCCCTATGGTCGGGGAGGTCGAATCATCGTCTGATACCATCACAATAATGAATCTTCCGTAAGGGCCATAACGATAAAATAAACTTAGATCTAACCTCAAATCAGAGGAAAATCTAAGCCTGTGCACGTACCATGGTAATCAAAACACAACTCACTCCATTGTCTTCTCAACAAATGAGAGAGACGGGTAATAACCTAGTCAAGCATCTATAGTGAGATATAAAACAATATCACAATCCTTTTAGCGAGCATAAATCACAATATAATTCGATTCAAAGTCAATTCCAATATCCAATAATTTTTATGCTCATCACAATTCAAATAATAAAGTTTTCATTTTTTCCATGAATATTACCATCACAATTCAAAACATATTCTATCACAATTTTCCAAAACATAATTTACTTAATCCATAACAATGCTTAATACTTATGGAAATACCATTTCACAAAGCCAAATTCATACATACAATAACAATTTTCAATAATCATGGAATTAAATCCAATGCTTGTTAAACATAATTCATAAGAAAAATATATCATTTAATCATATGAAATATTCAAAACAAAATCAGTTAAAAACTAGTTGTGCACAAACCTCTGATGACTGTCTCCCTGATCTGGACTCAGTGTTTCCTTCCCTTTTCCTGAGTCTTTGGTAACTGAGAAACACAATTTGAAGTGTTTCAGTACTAATTTAAACTGTCTCTATCGATGGTGTTTGGTAAATAATGCACTGAACTCAATTATTCACTTAATCACCTAATATACCGACCCTCGTTGCGTTTTAGGTAAATTAGGTTTTAGTGTCGTTAATATGTCACATTTGATAGGGTTTTAGGTTTGGTATGTTTTACCAAAGTCATTTCCTTGCTTAGTGCATTTTAATGCACATTCTTTGGATTCCGGACCTTGGTTTGACCTAACCGGACGATCTAGTTCCTCTGTTTCGGTCTCGGTCGAAACTACAAACTTGTAGATCTAGGTCTTATTGCACGCGGTGCAAAATTTCAGGTCAATCCGAGTTAAGTAGACCAAGTTATGGTCATTACACTATTGCTGGTCAAGTGGTACCATTTTAGGTCAATTTTAGGTCAAATTGGTCAATTCTGGTTCGGCCAGTTTTTGGACCCGAACTTGTGCAAGTTGTTTGACTTGCTTATGGTCATTTCTGGGCTTTGGTGTCTTCATAAGACTTGTAGGTATGGGTCTTAACTATTTTTGGTCAAAATTTCAGGTCAATTGGACCTGGTTTGAGTGAGTTATGGCCTAAACACTCACTGCTGCCCAATTGGTCATTTTTCAGGTCCTAATTGCGCCTAATCCGAATTGGTCATTTTTTTAGGTCACCTTGCAAGCAGAATTTTGGCATGGTTTCTCAATGAAAGTTGGCACATTTTGTGCCTAGTTTCACCTCAAATTGGTCTCATACCAATTGAGGTTACACATTCAAGGTTATAGGCTAAAATATACACTGCCCTCAATATGCATTTCACATCCCAACTTCAAACACACACTTACCTTTGCCATTTGTTTACTTACCTACCAAACTGTTTTGGCACATTACCAAAAGCATTTTCTACATTACATTAGCATTATTTTGGGCAGATTCCAATCACCCTCAACACACCACATATCATTCACAATTACAATTTCTAAGTACCATTACAAACACACCTAAACATTACAAACTTTACATACTCTTTACAATGTTAATTTACATACATATCATCAATCCTTCTAGGTCAATATTCTGCCCACACTTCCTTCAATATATACCATTACTCAAGTGTCCACAAGCTGCCACAACCATTCTTCAACATCACATTGCCGTCCCATATACCAATTCTCATCAAAGTGCATAATTCACCATATAAACATGAAATAATTCACTAAGTTACTCAATCACCATGATTAACATGATTTCTCATCAATTATATGCACAAATACCTCATCAAAAATGTGACTCATGGCTGTCCCAAAATGACAACAACAATAACCCTTCAAACTCAAAATTTTCCTTCACCAAACTAACACCCATAACATGAACATAAACTTTAACAAAGAAATTCTCAAAAATGCAAACTTACCTTTAATTGTAACTTGCTAAACCTTCACCAAACTTCTCAAAATTGGTATCAATATCTTCCTTGTGATGTGTAGACAAAGTTTAATGAAGAACACTAAGAGATTAGAGTTGAAAATGGAGGATGGATCAAGCTTGCATGCAAAACGTCAATGGTGGTTTCAAGGGTTCTTCAATTCGGCCATTTTGAGAACACTTGAGGAAGATGGGATTTCAGATGGTTAGTGGACCTACATCAGCCATATATCATGTTTAATTAATCCTATAGTGGTCCACTAACAAAAATTAAATCATATTATAAGTTAACTTTCCACTTATTCCACATTTAACCCATGATTTTTGTTATTTACTTTAGGTACCACTAAACTAATTTTTCATTTTATTTTCTAAGTGTAATACTATTTATTTTAATGGACATTAAGGACAAAAGACAATTCGGGGATTCAAATGACCATAATGCCCCTTATCGGGTTATGTTCTCGATTTTTCGGAAAAACCGTATTTTGTCTGTTTTTAGATTTCTCACTTTTCTTTTTACTAATTATTTAATTTTTCTTTGATCTTTCTAATGATATTTATTATTCTATAAGGGTCTATTTAAGTCTTAAAAATGTTTTCCAGGGTTCCCGCAAATCCGTATTAGTCAACGGTCCACGCCGTGACTTCCCGGTGTGGTCACCCATCGCTAGGTTTTCCGGCTCGCTTAACTTGATCACATTTCTTTGCTATTATTTTTCCTTTGTTTTTCTTGTATTTTCTTTTCTTGTATTTCATTATTTTATGTCTCCTCCCTCGTGTCAAAGTGTAGTTCTAGGCATCCTAGCTGTCCGGACAGCACTGGTCACCGGAACAGCAGAACGCATTACCGAACTTTGGGGTGTTACAAAATTATGGACTTAACTTGGTCAAATTGCTGAACGAAGTTGAATCGATAAATCTGCCAGAACAAAATCTGCAGCATGAACAGTAACGTTAATAGTAATGGTGATTTGGGCATAACTTGAGCTACATAGCTCTGAATTAGGCGATTCAAAAAGGAAAATAATAAGACCTAAATGAACAATTTTCATGAAGAACACCTCACCAAATTATGATCGAAACTAGGTAAAAATTGGGTTCAAATATTGGGGCACCAAGCTGTCCCAAAACCAAAATATTCTAAAATTTTCAAAGCTAACTTGGGATGCATTAGACATGCATATAATGAGTTCTTTGCAGCAATTGAGATTGGTATTGAGGTATTCTATTTGTGTATTTTCAGTAGAAAAAGAAGTTGGAACGGATAAGGAGAAGTAGGTAACAATAAAGGAGAGCATTGAAGGTTTGTGCACAACTAACCTTTTTCTTTGTTTTAGCTTCGTAAATTGATTTGAATGAGTTCGATTTGAAATGAGTTTACTTTGACTGAAATATGATTTTTCTCTTGCATTTAAGAAATTTCGGTGTTGCTACCTTTATTTGGATATTATGATGAATTTAAATGTGTTTATTGGTTTATAAATGTGATTGTTGAATGGAAAATTTTTGGAAACTGTTTTGAAACCACAGTTAGCATGACAGTCCCTTTCGGAACTCTCCAGTAGTAACGGCTACTTGGGGTTGGTAATTGATATTGATTATGTCTCCCATTAATAACGGTTAGTGGGGTAAGACTATATGAGTACTCATTAGCTAGCTAGCCCGCCCTTCCCTCATTAATAACGGTTAGTGAGGTTGAGATTGCTTTGTCGTGGTGTACAACACGGCACTGATCGTGAAATTTTGTGTCATGGCCTGAACTGTGTGTTGGTGTTGGCAACACTAATGCTTTGTGAATTGTGATTTATGAAGTATGATTTCTCATTTGCAATGTTATTCAAATAAATGGCTCTTATGAACTTAGAACTCTTGTGAAGTTTTCATGCTTAAGAAAAATGTGATTTATTATGCTTTGACAAATTGTGTTTTATCTTAAGTTTTAAAGTTATTAGTTGTGCACCACTGAGTGATATACTCAGCGATAGCTTCTTTATGCTGTCGCAGGTAAGGGAAAGGAGAAGGTTGCCGAGTGAGAGACTTGAAAACAACATTTTGGTATTGTTTGTGGGTATTTACGTTAGGTATACCCTTGTGATTCCTTTGGATGTATTTTGTACCTATATGTATAGATTTACGGATATTGAGCAGTTTGTATTTAAAAGCATTGCATTGCTATCTCATTTTGAGTTTGTAACTATTTTGTATTTTACTTTGAGACTTATGAAAATATAACTTTTGTAATATTTAGTCTATCATTATTTCCAATGAATGTTTATATGGAATTTTAACTATTCTCATGCAGTTTTCCGCAAAAGAATTGATAAGATAAAAAGTTATGGTTTGTTTTAAAATCCTTTGTAGCATAACTAATGGGTTATCTGTAGGTGGAGTTTGGTAATTCATTAGGTATGCTACGGGAACATGTCGTGCCTTATAAGGGATAGGGTGTGACAGTCACCTCGACTCTTTCGAATGCAATACATGATGCGCACTCTATCTAAGTCCAGAAACGCCTAAATCGTGCTCTGAATGTAACCTCACTTTATTTATAATTTATTTTTAAATGTACCACCCCTTTACCTGACCTACAGTGTAGCTGATCAAGGAATGCTATATTCTGTGCTGGAGCACCTCACTTTATTTATAATTTATTTTTAAATGCCATTTTAAAACTCAATTGTTATACTTTATTCATTTTTTAATTTTATTTTCCTTTATTATTTATTCAGAATGTTTAAATGGGGAAAACGGACAGAGTTTCCCTTGTTTTATTAACATTTGGCAAGTTACTGTATTCACCTATTACAAAAATATTCCTTATAAATTCATATGCTCATCAACATTCTTAAATTTAATTCATAATCTCAATCCATAATTCTCAATTTCAAGTCATCAATTTCATTCCAATTTTCATCCATTCATGCTCAATTTATACATGAAATTTTCCACTTTTTTAATTACATCATATACAAATTTAATTATATGAACTCATAATTTACATTACAAACTTATGTTTATATACAAGGTACAAAATAACTAAAATAGCCTAGCAGGTCCTACCAAAATAAACTGCGAAGTGAGGTGACATGCTAGACACTGGCTGCAGATCTGTACTCTCAAAAATCCCAGTTTAGAGTCCACTGGGTTTTATCTTCAGTACCTATGCATGGCAAAAAGTAACGCGCTAAGCATTTATGCTTAGTGGTGTAATAATACAATTAGAAATATAATATACAAATAAATGTAATAATTTCATGGTTGTAGTGCTTATAAGGAAAAATGCATATTTAATAAATTATGGATTAGTTGAAGGCTAATTAAAATTTATGATATCAACTCTCTTACGCATCTTATTAGTTAGTCCTATAATGATCTTAAACATCATTTTTCATTTTCTTGATCTTTGGAGACATTTATTTTATTGCGATCTTTCTTTTTCTTTATTTTAATATTCAATTTCCTTTTCCGTTTCAACATATATTTAATCTCATTAATACTTTGCACTGCTCAAGTAACTTATAACAGACTGATTGGACTAGATAAGCGGGTAAACTAGCACTGGACACACTTGTTTCGTGGGCTGCCATTCCATGGGACACATAATGTCAACCAGGTATGCAACAAAATGGCTAAAAAGCCATAGTAGCAATCAGGCATAAAGCAATATACATCATCATGTAACAAAATGGCTAGAAGCCATGATAACAGAATGGCATAAGGCCATAAGCAGTATTGCAAATCAGAACCCTATTGGCATGCCAATCTATCCAACCCACCCATAAAGTTTAGGCATACATGGGCACATTAATGCATTAAGCATTTGTTCTTTACATTATGTCATTGCATTTACTATTCATTGCACTATTCATGTAAACCCCTCACCCGACTACAGTGTAGCCGAGTAAGGCGTGGTACATTCGGTGCCGGAGCACCATAACTTATCTTACTTTATTTATTTTATAATTTTAAACTCGTTATATTTTAATATTAATTATTTTTCTAACAGAGAAACTAACGGAGTTTCCCCTATTTTATTATCGTTTGACATGTTTTACTATTCACCTGTTTGAAATTTCAATAATATTTTCAAATAAAAATCTCATCATTTCATACATCTATTATATATTTCAATTTACTATTCAAATCCAAACAATTTCATTCATATCCATTTCCATACATTCCCATTCATGCTCAACTCATATATGAAAATTTTCAATCTTCATTAATTTACATGATATACAATTTAATCACATATGAATTAACCGATTTATTAATTTGTATCACATACCTATTAATTACATTTTCATAATTTACATTACAATACTATAACTAAGCATTTTATACAATATACAAATTATGACCTATATGGGCCCTATCTATATGCATTGCTGAGGAGGTAACATCCTTGAATATTTCAGACACTTCTGCAGAATAGAACTCCAAAATCTCTATTTAATATTCGCTGGGCTTTACCTTAAGTACCTGCGCGAGAAATAATTCTATTGCGCTAGCATTGCTACTTAGTGGTGCAATAATATAACAATAAAATAATATACAATAAAAAGAAACGGATCAAAATTTGGATACTCTGGAATTTAATCTAATTTCATATAATACTTCTAGTATTAACTATCCTTTGTTCTAATTTATTCCTCTTCAAAAGCACTCAATTCTTTTATAATAATTAAATATTCTTACTCATTTATTTAATTGCTAATATTTTCGGTTGCTAATATTCTTAACTTATTTCAATAAATTTCACTGCCAAGTAACCTATGACAGGCTGACTAAACTGGATAACGGGTCGTTGGCACTGGGCACCGCGGTGCCTCGAGCTGTCATACCATGGGACGCGGAACGTCAACCACATATGCAGTTAGTATGGCTAAAAAGCCATGATAACACATAATCGGGCATAAAAGCCATGAGTGCGAGCATATAGCTATGAGTACGGCCATAAAGCCATGAATATGAGCATAAAGCCATGAATATAGGCATAAAGCCTTTCGCAGTACTGCTAAAACAATACCCTATTGGCATGCCAATGTATCCAATCTGACACACGTGTCTAGGCAATACATGGGCACATAGTACCATTAAATGTTAATATATATTGTGTTTTATGACTTTATTATTTCATGACAAATTCCAATTATAATTTATACATTCATTTGATCATTCATATGATCGTAATTCATATCAATTATCTTTCTATACCATTGTACTCAAAGTATTAGTTCTTTTCACAATTATGAGAACTAATGTCCCATTCATACACTTATTTATTCATTATACTATTTATATAATTATCATTCATATTCCAATTGATCCATGACCATTTCATGGATTTTAAATTTAGCTTAAATTTTGTTTATATCCTAGAGCCACTCAATTTCAAAATTAAAATTCATTAATCACATTATATATTGATGATCATATTAGCTTCTCTAATTTATTTTACTATTTCCTAAATCATTGGGGTCACTATTCACATTATTATTTACTCAAAATGTTGACTTTTTTCTATATAATAGGTATGTTAATTCCAATTGCACTAAGATCCCACATTTTGGGTTCTACATTTATTGGCATTGATTGCCAATTTCAATTCAAAGCCTCCTAAAAACATTTTCAAAAATTCAATTTTTATGTCTTAGGTTTACTGTTTCATTGGTCTATGCTAAAGTGAGAATTTGGCTAAACTTTCTTCATGAAAGTTGTTCCTTTATGTATCTAGTTTAATTCTGTTTTTAAATCACTCCATTTGGAGTTTTGTAGCTCAAGTTACGGTCAAATAACCATAACTGGTTCATTTCCTAATTCTGTCTCTTTAATGAGGCAGATTTTGGCATTACCTTTTTCCAATTTAATTGGACATGTTGTAGTTACTTTTAGGCTTAGTGTTCTTCATTTAATTTGTTTCCCTATGTCTCATAGTCACTCACAAATTTTAATTACAACTTTCTAACTTTTGTAGAATTAATTATACTAATTCAATTGGCCTAGACTCCAGTACCCTGTGTCTTCAGGGTCCCAGGTTTAGGTCAGTAAATTTGACCTCCATTTTAGGGTTCTTATGTTCATAATTTGAGGAAAATGTCTAAAACAAAGTTGGAGCCCTGTTCTTAGGGTTCCAGATCAGTATGGCTCAACCTAATTAGAGTTTCCTAGCAGGAGATATGCTATAAACACTATTCTGGGGTCAATTGTGATTTGGTCAAACTCCAAGTTTTAATGTGTTAATTTCTTCTAACCATTTGCCTAGTTCCTTTAGGTTCTAGGTTTTGGTCAAAAGACCAATATTGTAGACCTATGTCTTATAAAACTTTTTCCATTGGTTTCATTGCATTTAAATTTTTATAGACCAAGTTATGGCCATTTTGCCAAAACTAGTCGGGTAGTCTATGTCCAGAAAATTCTGGGCAGAATGGTTCAAATCAGTTTGGTGTCCTAATTTGAGTCAATAATTTCATTAGGTTAGAGGCATTTCTGGGCTTGGTGTTCTCAATGAAAGTTTTATTACTATGTCTAATCTTTCCAATGGTATAAAATTCAGGTCATTTGGACCTGTCTAAAGAGAGTTATGGCATACTGTTCATTTGGTCATTTTTTCTAGGTTCAGTGTTTGGATATCCGGATTGGACCAGCAAATTGGTCAACTTATGGACAGAATTTGGGCAGGGTTTGTCATGAAAAATGGGGCATTTTGAGTCTAGTTTCACCTCCAATTGGCCTCATACCAATTGGAGTCACACAACTTCAGTTATAGGTCAAACAAGACCCTGGACTCATAGGTTCGAATTTCTTGCATAAGAGAAGCACTCCCAATATTCAATCTACCAACTCCCTTACTTCAATTGACATATATGGCACTTCAAATGATCAACACACAAGCTTAATTAGGTCAATTTCCAACAATTACACAAAGCCTTAATTCATGATTACAAACCCTAAATCAAAATTTTCAATTTATGCACACCACATGTAAATCACCACCCTAATCACATTCATTTGTTAATCAACACTTGTAACCACAAGTATAACCTTCATTTCATCAAAATCCCATCATTTCTTATGGCTGCCGAAAATTTAATCCCTCACAAAGTTGTCATTTTCTTTTTATTTTAAGTAATTTCAACTCTTCTTAAGTCCAAATCAAACATGAAACAAAAGAGTTAATGAGATTAAGCACTAACCTTTAAGTGGCACTTCATGGACTTGTGAAAAACCTTCTTTTTTCCTCTTTTCTTGGTTTTCAATAGCTTAGTCTAGGTGTGGAATTAATTTTTGATGGAAGGAGTTATGGATTTTGGTGGAAGAATGAAGGAGAAATAAAGCTCAAGCTTGACAAAAATGGTGAAAGCTCACCATGAAAGAGGTTCGGCCATCTTGAAAAAAAATGAAGAAGATGGCTTTTAATTTTTAATTTTGTCTTCTTCAACTCTCTCTTATCTTCTTATAGGTGGTTGTTTAATTTTTATTGGTCAAAATATTTTAATTATGTCATTGCATGTTGTCATGCTTACATCACAAATGCCTTTCCTTTCTTTTCTTTTCTCAATTTTTTTTCTATTAAATTTTTAGCAATATTTATTCATATTTTATGTCATAATAATTATTTACTTAACTAGACAAGTCAGCCAAAAATCATCTTTGAAAATGAAATAACCAAAATGCCCTCCGTTTGGCTTATTGAGCCAAAATCGTTTGTACCGATCGAAAAATTTTTCTAAGTATTTTCTTGGTATTCTAATGCCATTGAAACCTCAATGACTCTTCTCTGGAGTCTCAAAAATTATTTCATGAATTTTCTCTCGGGTTTAGGGCTCCTAGCTATGAAGACCGCAACTTCCCACTAGGTTACCCACCGCTAGGGCACCGGCTCATTTAACTTGGTTTTATTTTATTTCTAAAATTTTTTCTTAATTTTTCTTGTTAATATTTGAGTTAATTATGGCTCCTCACTTTAATCTAAATATTTTTCTAGAAGTTCTAGCTGTTTAGACTGACACCGGTCACCGGAATAGTAGAATGTACGGAATTGCTACAGTGAGGGTGTTACAATTCATGCTCAATCTTGGTTTTATCCTTCATAATGGGGACATAAGTCCCAAATTCATATTCACCCCACATTTTAGTTCATTAAGCTATTGGCATTAATTGCCAACCACAATTTAAGTCATTTTAGGAGTATTTCAAAAATTTCAAAATTTGTAACTTAAGTTCACTATTACATTAGGCTAATCTACAATAGAAGTTTGACCTCACTTTCTTTATCAAAGTTATTCCTTTATGTGTTAACTTTAATTTTCTTTTTGAATCACTCAATTTGGAGTTTTGTAGCTCAAGATATAGTTAATTTACCAAGACTAGTTCACTAACCCTTTACTGTCCCAGAACTTGACAAATTCTGGAACCTCACTTTGTCCAACCATTTGATCAATTTTTCAGGTTTTCAGGTTTCCACCTCAATTTTCTATTCCACATTTGGGGATCTTACACCTAGAATTTGTAGCCCTAGGTCTTAGGTTTCTAGAACAGTTTGGATCATCTCAATTAGAGTTATACATTGTAAGTTATGCTTTTTTTAGTACACGGATATCACAAGGTATTTTGCTAGAATTACAGGAATTCCAAATTCAGCTACTCTACTTTGGTCTAGCAATTTAATCAAGTTGCTTAAGGATTTTTGTAACACCCCTATATGCATAGTTCTGTGCATTTCACTGTTCTAGTGACTGGTGTCGGTCTGGACAATTAAGAGGATTAGAACCATATTGAAGTCATCTAGAAAAGCCCTAAAAAAAAAAAATAAATAGCAATTACATGAAGGTAAAAAGGAAATAAAGAAAACAAAGCATAATGGATTAAATGAGCCAAGGGTCACAGTGGTGGGTGACCACAATCGAAAGCAACTACGAGGCCAATTATAACTCTATTTTTGTATGGGGCATTGTGACAACGCAGGCCTAAGAATTATTGCGAAGCTAGGGGAAATGTGAAAATCACAGAAAAAGGTAGAGAACCAGATCAAATAATTAGAACAGGGTTTCGGAAGAAATACTAAATTATTGGTAAACCTGATAAGACCGATGGGGGAAAATTGGTCAATTCACCCCTAGAGGTGACTCATGGCCTAACTATCCAATAAAATGTAAGAAATTAAAATTGTGAAATATAGAATTAAATTGAAGAAGTTAAAACAATTGATGACATCATCATGATGATGCAACTATGACTTCATAATTAATTTTAATTTAATTAATTAATTGACTAAGTCAAATTAAGGAATAAAAACAAAATTAAAAGCTAAATTTTTATCTTCTTCTTCTTCCATTTGCCATGGCCTCTCATCTCTCTCCCTTTTCTCACTAAATCCTCCATAGCTACTTAATTTCAAGTTTTCAAAGCTTGAATCAATCCCATAAATCCCACAATTTTCCTAAATAAAACTTGTTCTTGGATCTTGGCAAGCCTATTAAGAAGGAAATTTGAAGGAAAATAAAGGGAAATTGAAGCTTTGGGAAACTTCACAAGAGGTTAGTGACAAATTCTTCAATTATCTATTTGAATTCTTGTTTAAGTAATTGAAGTAAGTTATAAATTGTTGTAAATAAAACAAACACTATGTTAGGGATATAGAGGAAATTTGAGCCAATATGTGGAGACTAGGGTTTGATGAGTTCAATTGAATTAAACTTGTTTTATGGGGGTGTATGAGGTAGAAGACTTGATTCATGGAGTGAATTTGGTGTGAATTATGAAAATTGAGAAATTAGGGTTCTTGACCGTTAGGGAAATTGGAGAAAATTTGGAAATTTTTAAAATTGAGACAAATTGATCTAATTGAGACTCAATTTAGTCAATTAGGACCAATTAGGGTGTGTTGGAATGGTGAGAAGTGAAACCAAATTCGGATTGGTAGGGGTCCAATTCTAGACAACAAGACCAAGGTCCACTTCAGGGACAAAAACTGTAATTCTGCTACTCTAATTGGCATGAGGCCAATTGGAGATAGAATAAAACACATAATGCCATAATTTTCATGTAGAAATCCTACCTTGAAAATGACTTTAAGTTAGTAAAAAATTAGGTCAAACCCTGAATTGGCACACTGCCACTGTATAGAAATGACTAAATAAACAGTGTTTGTTCATTTAGCCATAACCTAGTCTAGGCAGGTCCAAATGACCTGATTTTTAAACCATTAGAAAGCTGTGACATAGTACTACAACTTTTATGAAGAACACAGACCCAAATTCTGCCCATAACCAAGTCAATTTGTCAGCCAAAGTTGGGTCACGAAAACTGCCAGAACCAGAATTGTGCCTAGAATTCTGGGTTGTTACCAATCCAGTCAGCCTTAGAAAAATAGGCATAACTTGAGCTACAAAACTCCAAATATAGTGATTCAAAAAGGAAATTAAAGTTAAGACAATAAGGAACAACTGGAACAACTTTAATGAGGGACTTTTAGCCAAATTTTCACTGTAGATAGACTAATGGAACAATAGAATACAGTGAATCAAAATTGAATTTTTGAAATTTCACCTAGAGAAATTAGAAATTGAATTGGCAATTAATGCCAATAAATTTGACAATCAAAATGTGGTATGTGGGTGTAATTGGAATTCACATACCTATTAAGAAGGAAAAAGTCAATATTTTGACTTAAATAGTGCCACTATACACAAAAATATAAAGGACCTGACTTTATAAATCGTAATGGGTAGGATAAGTCTGTAAAGAAATTTTTTGGAATTAATTATTAGAAATGGATTGATTGGATACTGAAGCACTTTAAATTTATATGCTTCAATTAGAAAGGAATCTTCAAAGGAAAAATGAAAATTGGAGTAAACTAAGTCAACAAAGAGGTTTGTGCACAACTAGTTTTCAATTTAGAAGGTTTTGCATATTTTATTTGATTAAATCATTTTATTCTCTTTATGTATTATTTTTATCAAGAATTGAATTTATTTCAACGATTATTGAAATGTGTTACAGTATGAATGAGTTTAGTTTTGAGAAATAGATAAGTTATCATTTTATTTTTGTTATGGATCGAATAAAATTTGCTTTGGAAAAATTTTAATTGGAAAATGATTTACATGAAAAAAGGACAAATTTTGCTTCGAATTATGATGGGCATGGAAATTATCGGTTATTGGAATTGGCATTGAATTGAATTGTATTGTGATTTTATGCTCACAAAAAGGATAATGAAATTTATGATATTGTTTTATATCTCACTACAAATGCTCGATATGTTATTATCCGTCCCTAATTTGTTGAGGAGACACTGGAGTTAGCTTTGTTTTGATTACCATGGTATATGCATATGCTTAGATCTTCCTCTTATCAGAGGTTAGATCTAAGTTAAACTTGGTCCTTTTCAAAAGTAATTTATTATGGATGTAATGTGCACAATTCGATCTCCCCGACCATAGGGAGTGAGAATCACTTTGAAGATTAACCCTTACGAATTAGTCCTGCATAAAGTTAGTGAGATTAAGAATGGTTTTTGGAAAAATGAGCAATGGTGATTTTAAAATGAGATTTGTGCATAGTTGATTTTAGTGAAATTTACTCTTTATTTTCATAAATTAATGGCATTATTTTAAATGTCTAATTATGATTTGATAAATTGTGATTATTGATCAAGCTCATTTGAACAAATAATTTATATTATTGGCAGCATTTATTTTGATTTTTTGAATTTTGATTAATTTAAAGATTTCCAAATTCTTGTTATAATTTTTTCAATGTATATTGTATTACATTTTAAATTATAGTTGTGTACCACTGAGTTCACCACTCAGTGATAGCTTTGTATGTTGTCGCAGGTGAAAGTACGAATAGAGCAGCTGAGTGAGATCACTTGAAGCTGTGCCTTGTAGACATAGTGGGACTTTCTCTGGGTATATCATAGGTATACCCTTGTGCATTAAATTTTGATGTGCTCATGTAATTATATGTATGAAATTTTATTTGAGCAGTTGTACAAAAACTCTTGTAATGTTATTTTGGTATGTAATTAAATGCAAATTATTGTAATGTAAATTTGAGATTTTATTTACCTATATAGTTTTATAATATTAATTTTATTACCCTAATGAATGTCATGTTCAAGTTTCTTCCTGAGTTCTGTAATTAATGAAATGTTTCCTTCATGATGAGTTTGGCTTGAAAATGAATTGAGTTGATTGCTATGAATGATTTATTAATTGCTGAGATTGAATTGTGAGGTGAAATGGATTTTATTGGAGTTGTGGTGGAGAAAATATATTGGGAGTGTGTTTCTTTTTAGGTTTTGAAGAATTTTTTTCTCAAAATATAACCAGCACTCTATCGAATTTTTTGTAAAATTTGCGGAGATTTTAAATACCTAAAAATTTGATTTAAGATTTGACTTCAAATAAAGGTTTTTAATATCTGTAAAAAAAAAAAAATTATCCACCACTTTAAAAATTAACGAAAATTGTTTTAAAATCCCTTGTAGTAAATTTAATGGGTTACCGGTTAGTGAAGTACAGTAATTCATTAGGTGTACTACGGCAGTATGTTATGCCTTACGGAGGGGTAAGGTGTGACATGTTTTATTAATGTAAATTTTGAATTGTGAAATTGAAATATTTTTCGATAAGTACAACTGCTCAAATGATTGATACATATAGTACATTTGCATCGCAAATATGAACTAACGGGGAGAAACCTCCTTGTGTTGGTTGTTCAGAAGATAGAAAATCCTGTGAAAAGATATCGAAAAGAAAAATGAGAAAATAGAACAGTTTGTGACGGTGGAAGTACAAGGTGAAGCCTCAGCTCCTCAGAGTGTCGAAGGCCCGACTGTACTTGTTAGTAGTATGCCCTAGAGCATATCATTTAGTATGTATCTTGTACATATTTTATTAATAAAAGGCAATTTCACTTTTCCATTTACATAATGTATTTACGTGTAATAGAAAAGATCCTTTGATATTTTGTTAGAAATTCTATCCTTAAGTTGTTAAGAATATGAGTGACAGTATTTCTAGCACAAAGTATCATAAATTGATTCACAATCGAGGATACTTCACAATAAGGACATGACTTATCCATAAATATTGTAATCATGTTTGTTCCCAAGGTATTTATATGAGATATAAATAAGATGGAATGGTGAGTCTCATGCCATATAACGAACATGATAGGCACATATACATGATAAGTACGTCGAACCAGTGACGCATATGACAAGCACATGGAGTTTACTCTTGTCAATGCATTGTTATATATCATATCAGTGCATATAATCTTCATACTTGAGATAACACAGTTATCTTCTATATAGGTGGTTTGAGTTTGATATTACTTTCATACTTGTACTGTGTATGGGTATATGGGCATGTGTTGGCTCCTACTAGTTATATATGGAGGTAAGTGTTGATTAAGATGGAATCTATTACCCTAAGTAAATAGGGATAAAGTCCTATGTTCATTTAATTGTTCTTGATTTTTCAAGTTCCTACCCAGGACAGAAAGATTTAGTCAGAAAAGAGTTTCTAACAAGAAAATCTAATTAATCAAGAACTGAAATTAAAAGAGAACATAATATTCATAGCAAATAGAGTTTGACATAAACCATGACTCCAGCTCAAATTGGGATTTTATAACAGAGAGATTCTAGTGTGTGGTTACATATGATTATAGGTTCATTTAAGGTATTCCTTATTACTGATTGGGTGGCCATGGCATGCTATGCTAGGTGTCAACCATAGTCTATAAGATGCCTAAAATGATTTAGAGAAATCATTTATGGTAAGAAAGAGTTCTGATGATATTAAGAGTTAATATCATATCTCATTGCCAATTAGTGATGAGCCTAGTAAGTTACACATATACACAAGATAATCATTAAGTAAAATGTGATTTAATTGATTAATTTAAGAGTTTAATTAATTAATTAAATATGTTTGATTTGCAATAAGATTGCAAAGTCCCTAGCATGGCTTGAAACCAAATCTAGGTTATTGGATGTATAGTATAAGTTAAATTTATATTTAAAGTGTTTAAATATGAATTTAATTGTGAAAAGTTAATTAATGGAGATTAATTAATTTATATTTGATATAAATTGATTAGAAGAGGAGAAATAATGATTTTAGGTTAAGAACTCAAAATTACAACATAAGGGTAATTTGGTCATTTCACATGATGACATGTGGCACCATGAGATGGTGACACATGGCACCATATTAGCTTGCCATTTGTCTTCCTATCATGTAAGATGATTAAAGTCAAGATTAAGTCTAGCTTTGACACTTGGCTTAACGTGATTGAGTCAATTAAAAATAAGATGCAATGTGATAGTAACATGTGGCATAGGGTTTAAGTGACTTAATAACCTAATTATATAAAAGAGAAAAGAATGAAAAATAAAACAATAACACTCCTCTCCTCAAAGGTGGCAGCAGCCAATATTCTCCCTCTCCTCTTCTTCTTTTCTCATGAATTCAAAGAGAATTGCCCAAATTTCTTTGAATTAAAATTGCTAAAAATTGTTTCTAGTGTTCTATACATACATACTACCTCTATAAAGGCAAAATCCTAATTTATAATTGGTTGGCAAAGGCTTGAGAAGCAAATTGGGGGCTGCCCATTAGTGATCTTCATGTGGACAAGCTAAAGGGATAACACTTGGGATCCTAGGTGCTTCCTAAAGGTGCCAATCGTATCCATAGTGCATCAAAGAGATTAGTGCTCTAACTCCTCTTTTAAACTAGGGTTTAAATGAATTAATTTGTTAATTCACAATCTTGAATGGCAAACATAGATTCTAATACATATTAAAAGTTTTTTAATATGCAATTGAGCATTGAAATTAATTAGGCACATAAGAGATGTGGTATGATGCATGTAACCCTAGAAGAAAATTTTTGAAATTCAATGCTCTAATGAACAATTTTCATGCTTCTGCTCCTTCAATTGGTATCAGAGCCACTATATTTGCCATTAAAGATTTAATATGAGATTTAATTGTGTGATTTAATCAAAATTTGATTGATTCAAGGCTGTTTGGATCACTATAAGTGGCGGCATGTTTGTATGCTCCATGGGTGCGCATGGCTTGGGCCCTTCCAAGTGTGCGCATGGTTATGGGTTTCATTGTGCAATTGTTGCATGATCTAAGGACCATACTTAGTTAAATTGTTTAATTAAGAATTTTAATCACACAATTAAATTTTGATTCAATTATTTGAAGGAGATTCAAATATGAATTTTTAAATTTGTTTGAATGATATTCAAATCTAAATTTTTTAGTTGAATATGAGATATTCAATTTAATTTTAGTATGTATGTTTTATTTAATTACTAAATGGTAATAAGCATGATGGATAATCATGGATATTAAAAGACCAATATGATTGGATTTATTTCTTTCATTTTTCTTTGGGTTGTAAAATAATTAATTTTATTTTTGGTGGCATGTATTATAAGTGATGTAATACTTTGAGTTGTAATTTCATTTATTTAAGGACTTTAAAGTCCATATTCTTATAAATTCACCTTGGTATGCCAAGGATTACAATGTAATTGGATTGTAAGAAAATCAAGGAGGTCAAGAGCATTGGTGGGACCAGTGGGAGGAATTCAAGATCAAGTGTTAATTATGTACTCCTTCAGCAACTCTTGTAAAATGAATAAATGAAATGAACCTAGGAATGCCCTGATTCAATTCTTAGTGGCACAGAATTAAATACCTTAGAAAGTCCATGATCATACCATATTTATTATTTATCCATGTATGCATGAGATGTATGGGAATGTATGCAGGTATATGATATATGCATGCTAATTGGATAATGTGCAAAGTGAGACCATAATAGTAATTAAGCCGACCACTAAATCTTCCAAACAAATGATTAAGTTGGAAATGGTATGATTAAAGTAACTATATCATGGGCTCTCTATTGAGGCAATTATTTTAAGAAATTTTAATTACTTGCATGTGATGCATTTAATTTAAGAGATTTTCTTAAGAATAATTGTTGAGCATGAGATGTTGTAAATATGTAAATAAGTTGATGGCCAATAATGGATGTGCCTGAGGACAATAAAATTATTTGCATGTTTACCAGCTTAATGGGATCAACTTAACTAATGCAAGATGAATTGCTCACTTATAGTTTATTGTAATTCTAATAATGGATGTGCCTGAGGATGATCAATAAGACTATAAGAATTCAATCACCCACTAGAAATCCATCCAACTAGAATTTTCGTTTCCTACATTGGAAGTGTAGGATTCGCCAAGTTAGCGGGAGGACCAATTTGATTAAAAGACCATAATCATTTTGGTTAATTACTTGATATATTTACTAATTAATCTAGTTATTTTCTACAGTTATTCTTCTGATAATAATGAGCACACAACAACCACTACCATTCAATATACTTGCGAGCATACTTGATCACAACAAGTTGACGGGACCTAATCTTTCAGATTGGTTAAGAAATTTAAAACTTGTCCTGAACCTAGAATGTATTGGATGTAACAACCCTAATTGCATAGCCTGGTATATTTCACTATTCCAGTGACCGGTGTCGGTCCAGACAACTGAGGGGATTAGAACCATACTTAAGACAACTAGATAAGCCCTGAATACAAATAATTAGTAATTGTCAATTAGTTAAGTATAAATAAGAAAAACAGAACATAAGAAGTTAAACGAGCCGAGAGTCACAACGATGGGTGACCTTCTCGGGAAGGATTACGAAGTCAATTTAAACTCAAATTTTGAATCGTAAAATGTGACGCCACAGTCCTTAGGACTATTGTGAACACAGTGGAAAAGAGAAAATCACAAAAAAGAATTGTTAAGCCTGTCAAATAATTAGGTCAGGGATCCAGAGGAAATCTTGAATTATTTGCAAATCGGGTTGAACCGACGAGGGACAATTTGGTCAATCGACCACGAGAGCTGACTCCTGACCTAACTATTTAATAAAATTGAAGAAAAGAAAATTTTGGAATCGAGAATTAAATTAAAGAACTAAAGAAAAATAAATGAAAAAGAAAAAGAAAAAAATTTGGAAAAGGTGAAAAAGCTTATTACATCATGCGTGACATCATGCATGATGCAATAAACTTAATAATTAAAAATTTAAATTTTAGGGTAATTTTGTCTTACTAAATATTTAAAAAAACACATAAAATGAAAAAAAAAAAAAAGACCCATCTTCTTCCATTCCCGTAGCTCTCTTTCTCTCTTTCTCCCAAAGCTCTCTCACCCTTAAAACCTCCATGAAAGCTCATCTTTGAGCTTGAAAAACCCAAAAACCTCACCATAGAAAATTGTCCTACCATAGACAAAACTTGTTTGGGCAACTAGAAAAGATGATCCAAGGGAAAGAAGGAAAAGAAAACTTGAAGGAAAGGAAGAAGAAAATTCTGCACTCAAGGTTAGTAAATTCACCTCAAATTTTTAGTTTAATCAATGTATTTATAGCATAAAGAACTCATAAATATACTTAAAATGAAATGGAAACATCTTTGGGGGACAAGAGTAAATTCATCCAGCCTATGTAGGGGTGAGAATTGCATGTATTTGATTGAATTAAAAGTAAAAAATGAGCTTGAATGAGTTGAGTAAGTAAGTTTATATGTGTTGAATTAATAAAATATAACAAAAATTGTGAGTTAGGGTTTTGGACCTAGGATTTGGGAGACAAAAGGTGGAAAAATGGTGAAGTGATGTGGTTGACCTAGTTTGAGGTGAGAAATGGCCATTTGTGACCAAATGAAGTGTGTTGGAAGTCTTGGAGTTGAGGTTAAATTCGGATTCAATGTGGTCATACTGCTGGCAGCAGGGACCAAGGTCCCTTTGAGGGACCAAAACTGAAAATTTACAAGTCCAATCTGTATGAAACCAATTGGGAATGAAAATAGACACAAAATGACAAAATTTTCATTTAGGAAACATGCCCAAAAAGTGACCAAAACCTAGTGAAAAAATTGGCCAAATCCGAAAATTCTCAGTCTGACCTGTACAAACTTACTAAATGAATAGTGTTTGCTCATATTGTCATAACTTGAGCTAGGCAGATCTAAATGACCTGATATTTTACCAGTGGACAGATGAGATATAGACCTAAAACTTTCATGAAGAACACAAACCCAAATTATGCCATTAACCAAGTCATTTGGCCACCCAAAGTTGGTGACCTAAAACTGCCAGAACCAAAATTTTTCCAGAAATCTGGGTTACGTCTAATCCGGCAGCCATGGTTCAAATAGCTATAACATGAGCTACAAAACTCCAATTTGAGTGATTAAAAAAGGAGAACAAACTTAAGACAATAGGGAACATTTTCTATGAAGAAAGTTTTGCCAAATTCTATCAGTAAAATGACCAATGGAACAATGAAACACAAGACACCAAAACTGAAAATTTACAAGTTTTGAGAAAACAACCAAAACCAACAAATTAGGGAACCAAAATGTGGTATGTGGGTGAAGTTGAAGTTCCCATACCTATTAAGCCTTAGAAAGTCAACAAATTGACTTGAATAGTAACTCCAAAATGAAAATTTTCAAGAATGTTAGTTTAGGCATATTTGTGCTACAATGAAGTATTTATAAATTAATTATTGGATTTATTGTGAAATAAGATACTGAAACACTATAAATTTTGTGTTTTAGCTGAAAAAGACCCGAAAGGTATAAGGGATTAAGTCAAGGCCTAAAGGCGACTCACGTCAGGTTTGTGCACAATAAACTTAAAATTCTTTGTTTCTACTTGACAATTCTTGAAATAAATGTTGTGAATAAATTTAATTGTTATGGCTTTGAAAATATTATTTGAAAAATAGTGTGTTGCCTACTTTATAAATGAAAAGTTTAGAATGAAATATGATTTGTGAATTGTATAAAATATTTGAATAACTTGATTTAAATTGTTTTTAATTCACACTTGGCATGACAATATTAATATGTTCCTCCTCCACTTGTGGGGTGAGTTTGATATTTGATCACTTTCCTCCCTCTCTGACTTTTCAATCTGAGGAACGAGTTTGGATGAGTACTCATTAGCTAGCTAGCCACCTCCCTCATTGATTTCGATTAGTGGGGTGAGTTTGCCTTGTCGTAATGTATACACGACATGTTCGGAAAATTTTTGTGTTATTGTTTGGCAACACTATGTTTATTAAATTGTTTGATCAAGTTGTGCTATATTAAGCTTTGAAAATTATGATTTGTTATAAATGTGATTTGAGAAAAAAATTATGAAATACGATTATGAGATTTTTGAATGATGATTTGTTTATAAATGTTTTATATTATGCATTTTATGCTTTATTGTGCACCACTGAGTATTTATATACTCAACGATAGCTTTAACTTGCTGTCGCAGATAGAGAAAAGGACATAGCAGTAGAGCAGGCTACTACAGTTAGAGAGGAGAACAATTGAAGAAATTTTATATAGGTATTTGTCTATACCCTAGTAGTTTAGTTTTATGTAAATATGATAGTATGCATATGTATCTCTGTAATTTGAGCAGTTGTATAGATAAAATTGTAATAATATTAGTTTTGAGATTTTCCATCTGTAAATTAACTTATGATTGTAAATTAATGATTTAAAATTTAATGTGCATGAGTTATGAAATATTTTGAGATATTAATTCTTGATTTGAAATTTGAAATTTGAATTGAAGTGTTGCTATTACTGTTGATTTGAAGTTTGGTGGTTGCAAATGGAGTTGTGATTGAGAAATATATTGAGAGTGTTTCTATTTTCAGGTTTTGAAGAACTGTTTTCTCAAAATATAAACGGCACTCTGCCGAAATTTTTGTAAAAATTACAGAGATTTTAAATATCTAAGAATTTAATTTATGTTTGGACTTTAAATAAAGGTTTTTAAAATTTGAAAAAAAAAAATTTTATCCACCAATTCCAAAATGAACGAAAATTATTTTAAAAACCTTTGCAGTACATTTAATGGGTTACTGGTAGGTGAAGTACGGTAATTCATTAGGTGTACTACGGGAACATGTTACATCCTACGAGGAGTAGGGTGTGACATGTTTAGTGGTGTCAGAGCAATATTTTAAAATAAATTTTGAACTATGAATTTTAAATATTTTGTCAGTAAATACAACTGCTCAAATGTTTGATATATATGACATATTTACATCATGAATATGCACTAACAGAGGTCAACCTCCTTGTGTTTGTTATCAGAGAGTAGAAAATTTTTGGAAAATGGAATGGAAGAGGAAGGTCATTCCGTAGAGCAATCTATCGAGGCTGAGGCCCGAGGAGAAGCCCCAGCACTCCAGAATGTGAGTGGGTCAGCCACTCCAGCTCCTCCTCAAGCACCACAGTTCCCTGCTCAGTTTGCATAGCAGATGGCTGCGTTAATTCAACAAATGGCGAGAAATGTGCCACCTCAAGCACAGACACAAGTGAAGGTACGGAAGCGTGAAAAACACAAGTTTATACCATTGAATTCAAAATTTTTCACCTAGGGTCACATGCATCATGCAAGATTTATTTTTATCTATTTGATTTCAATGATAAACAACATATTAAAACTATTTTAATATGTTTTTGGATCTGTATTTGCCATTTAAGATTTTAAAATTAATCAAATTAATTTTAGAATCCTAGATTAAATAAAGAACGATTACACTAACCTCTTGATGCACTGCAGCGTGTCTGCGCCTTTGAGATTCGTCTTCAGGATACCAGATGTTGTCCCTCTAGCTTGTCCACACCAAGAACACCTATGGCAGCCCTTGAACAGCTTCTAAAGCTTTTTCTATTAATTAGAAATTCAAGTTCTGCCTTTTAAGAGATTAGAGATGTAAACAGGACACTAGAAATAATTTCTAGTGTTCTTAATTCAAGAGATTGATGGATAATCTCTTTGAATTGATGAGAGATGAAGAAGAATAGATGAAAAGCCACAAAGTGGCGTGACAAAGGAGAGGAGTGGCTGCTGGTTATTTTTCTTTTCATAACCACACTTAAATAGCTAGGTTAACACATTAAACCCTTGCCACATGTCACCCTTTGATTAGCTCTAGGTTTAAGTGACCCAATCACATTGTGTCAAGTGTCAAACCTATATTTAATCTTGATTTTAATCATCTTACATGATTAAAAAAAATTTGGCAAGATTATGTGTAATCCCATGTGTCACCATCTCATGGTGCCACGTGTCACACTATGAAATGATCAAAATACCCCTGTGTCTTAATTTTGAGTTCTTAACCCAAAATAATTATTTTGCTTCTTCTAATTAATTTATATCAAATATAAATTAATTAATTAATATCTATTAATTAATTTCTCATTAATTAAATTTATATTTAAACACTTTAAATATAAATTTAATTTATACTACACATCCAATAATCTAGATTTGGTTTCAAGTCTGCTAGGGACTTTGCAATTTAATTGCAAACCAAACCTATTTAATTAATCAATTAAACTCTTTAATTAATTAATTAAATCATATTTGAATAGGTGATAACTTGTGTATGTGTGTGACTTACTAGGCTCATCACTAATAGGGCAATAACCAGCATGTTGAGTAAACCAGCTAAGGTGCATTCCTGTTTAGTCATATGGATATTTGTCACAAAATTCCCAAAAGACTCAGGAAGAGACTAAAGGATCAAATCCGTTTGTAGTTGGAAATCCATGTTGAAGTCAAGATGTTCCAACTGCTCAATCAGCCGAATCATCTTGTGGACATGATCCCCAACATTCTGTCCCTCAGACATCCTCATACAGAATAACTGTCTAGATATCTCATACCTAGAATTCCTGCTGTGCTCACCATACAACTCTTGTAGGTGAAGGAGGATCTCACTCGCACTCTGCATGTTCTCATGTTGCTTCTGTAACTCATTACTCATGCAAGCAAGCATGTAACACTTAGCTCTCATATCATGCTCCTTCCACTTGTCCAAAGTTTCATGTTCCTCTTGTGTGGCCTCTGGAGGTAAGGGACCAGGAACATTTGAATCTAGAGCATATCCTATATGTTCAAGGTTCAGGACAAGTTTCAAATTTCTTAGCCAATCAGACAGATTAGGTCCTGTCAACCTATTGTGATCAAGTATGCTTGCAAGGATATTGGATGGTGGTGGTTGTTTTGTGCTCATTTTTATCAGAAAATTAACTGCAGAAAATAACCAGATTAATTAGTAAATGTACCATGTAATTAACCAAAATGATTATGGTCTTTTAATCAAATTAGTCCTCCCACTAACTTAGCGAATCCTACACTTCCAAAGTAGAAAACGGAAATCCTAGTTGGATGGATTTCTAGTGGGTGATTGAATTCTTATAATTCTATTGATCATCCTCAGGTACATCCATTATTGGAATTACAATAAACTATAAGTGAGCAACTCCTTGCCCATCACATCTCATGTGAGGTTCAATCCTTTACCTAGCCCCTAATGCTCAAAATCTCAGGTACATCCATTAATGACTTATCTTGCATTAGTTAAGTTGATCCCATTGAGCCAGTAATTATGCAAATAATTTTAATGTCCTCAGGTACATCCAATATTGGCCACTAAACCATTTATATATTTACAACATCTCATGCTTAACAATTATTCTTAAGAAAATCTCTTAAATTAATTGCATCTTATGCAACTATTTAAAATTTCTTGAAATAATTGCCCCAATGGAGGGCCTATGTTATAATTACTTTAATTATAGCATTTCCAGTTTAATCATTTGTTTGGAAGATTTTATGGTCATTGTAATTACTATTAAGGTCTCACTTTTCTCATTATCCAATTAGCATGCATATATCATATAATAGCATACATTCCCATACATCTCATGCATTCATGGATAAGCAATAAATATGGTATGATCATGGACTTTCTAAGGGATTCAATTCTGAGCCGCCAAGAATTGAATCAGGGCATTCCTAGGTGCATTTCATTCATTCATTCATTTTACAAGAGTTGCTGAAGGAGTACATAATGAACACTTGATCTTGAATTCCTCCCACTGGTCCCACCAATGCTCTTGACCTCCTTGAACTTCTTGCAATCCAATATTACATGGTAATCCTTGGCATACCAAGGCGAATTTACAAGAACTTAAATAAATGAAATTACAACCCAAAAATTATTACAAACTTAATAATACATGCCCAAAATAAATTAAAATAAATTAATTAATTTACAATCCCAAAGAAACATAAAAGAAATAAATCCAATCACATTGGTCTTTTATAGTCCATGATCATCCATCATGCATATCACTATTTAACAATTAAATAAAACATACATACTTAAATTAAATTGAATATCTCATATTCAACTTAAAATTCCAGATTTGAATATGATTCAAATAAATTTAAAAATTCAGATTTGAATCTCATTCAAACAAATTTAAAAATTCAGATTTGAATCACATTCAAACAACTTTAAAAATTCATATTTGAATCACATTCAAACATTTTTTAAAAAATCAGATTTGAATCACATTCAAACATTTTTTAAAAAAATCAAATCTGAATTTTATTCAATCAATTTTAAAAAAGCAGATTTAAATATGATTCAAACAACTTTAAAAATTCAGATTTGAATCACATTCAAACAACTTTTAAAATTCAGATTTGAATCGCATTCAAACAATTTTTAAAATTCTGATTTGAATCATAATTTAATTGTGTGATTAAAATTATAATTAAACAATTTAATTAGACATAGGATGAGCTTTTAGATCATACAACAATTGTAAATTAAAAAGCAAACCTTGTGCCACCTTGAAGAACCTTTGTTGCTGCCACCAATGGTGGCTTCACCATGTGTGCCGCCACACATCCATTGCAACCAGCAATGGATCAATCATCTCATGATCAAATCACACAATTAAATAATATAATCAACAATCTAAATGGCAAATATAGTGGCTCTGATACCAATTGAAGGAACGGAAGCGTGAAAAACACAAGTTTATACCATTGAATTCAAAATTTTTCACCTAGGGTCACATGCATCATGCAAGATTTATTTTTATCTATTTGATTTCGATGATAAACAAATAATAAAACTCTTTTAATATGTTTTTGGATCTGTATTTGCCATTTAAGATTTTAAAATTAATCAGATTAATTTTAGAACCCTAGATTAAATCAAGAACGATTACAGTAACCTCTTGATGCACTGTAGCGTGTCTGCGCCTTTGAGATTCGTCTTCAGGACACCAGATGTTGTCCCTCTAGCTTGTCCACACCAAGAACACCTATAGCAGCCCTTGAACAGCTTCTAAAGCTTTTTCTATTAATTAGAAATTCAAGTTCTGCCTTTTAAGAGATTAGAGATGTAAACAGGACACTAGAAACAATTTGTAGTGTTCTTAATTCAAGAGATTGATGGCTAATCTCTTTGAATTGATGAGAGATGAAGAAGAATAGATGAAAAGCCTCAAAGTGGCGTGACAAAGGAGAAGAGTGGCTGCTGGTTATTTTTCTTTTCATAACCACACTTAAATAGCTAGGTTAACACATTAAACCCTTGCCACATGTCACCCTTTGATTAGCTCTAGGTTTAAATGACCCAATCACATTGTGCCAAGTGTCAAACCTATATTTAATCTTGATTTTAATCATCTTACATGATTAAAAAACATTTGGCAAGCTTATGTGTAATCCCATGTGTCACCATCTCATGGTGCCACGTGTCATACTGTGAAATGATCAAAATGCCCCTGTGTCTTAATTTTGAGTTCTTAAACCAAAATAATTATTTTTCTTCTTCTAATTAATTTATATCAAATATAAATTAATTAATTAATCTCTATTAATTAATTTCTCATTAATTAAATTCATATTTAAATACTTTAAATATAAATTTAATTTATACTACACATCAAATAATCTAAATTTGGTTTCAAGTCATGCTAGGGACTTTGCAATTTAATTGCAAACCAAACCTATTTAATTAATCAATTAAAATCTTTAATTAATTAATTAAATCATATTTAAATAGGTGATAACTTGTGTATGTGTGTGACTTACTAGGCTCATCACTAATTGGCAATGAGACATGATATCAACTCTTAATATCATCCGAACTCTTTCTTACCATAAATGATATCTCTAAATCATTTTATGCACCTCATAGACCATGGTTAACACCTAGCATAGCATGCCATGGCCACCCAATTAGTAATAAGGTTTACCTTAAATGAACCTATAATCATACGTTACCATGCACTAGAATCTCTCTATTACAAAATCCCAACTCAAGCTGGAGTCATGGTTTATGTCAAACTCCATTTGCTATGAATATTATGTTCTCTTTTAATTCCAGTTCTTGATTAAAAAGATTTTCTCATCAGAAACTCTTTTCTGTATAAATCTATCTGTCCTGGCCAGGAACTTGAAACATCAAGAACAATTAAATGAATATAGGATTTTATCTCCTTTTACTTAGAGGAACAGATTCCATCTTGATCAACACCTACCTCCATATATAACTAGTAGGAGCCAACACATGCCCATATACCCATACATAATACAAGTATGAAAGCAGTATCAAACTCAAACTACCTATATACAAGATAACTGTGCTATCTTAGGTCTAAAGATTATATGCACTGATATGATTTATGACAAAACATTGATAAGAGTAAACTCCATGTGCTTGTCATAAGTGTCACTGGTTCGGCCTACTTATCATTTATAAGTGCCTATCATGTTTGTTATATGGCATGAGACTCACCATTCCATCTTATTTATATCTCATATAAATAACTTGGGAACAAATATGAATACAATCTTTCTGGATAAGTCATGTCCTTATTATGAAGTATCCTCGATTGTGAACCTATTTATGATACTTTGTACTAGAAATATTATCACTCATATTCTTAACAACTTAAGAATAATATTTCTAACAAAATATCAATGGACCTTTTCTATTACACATAAATATATTATGTAAACGGAAAAGTGGAAATGCCTTTTATTAATAAAACATGTACAAGATACATACTAAATGATATGCTTTAGGGCATACTACTAACAATCTCCCACTAGCACTAGAGCCATTCATTACAATATCTTATATCTATCTTCTCAAGATGTCGGTCTAACTGAGTCTGTGACATAGGCTTAGTGAATGGATCAGCTGGATTTTCAACTGATGCTATTTTCTGCATGGCTATATTGCCTTGCCCAACTATATCTCTCATAATGTGGTAGTGCCTTTCTATGTGTTTGGATTTTGGTAAGTGTAGACCCTTATTTTGTGATGAGTATGTGCATTGAGGCCGTGGGAAACCCGATGATGAAAAATTATATGACTGTAAGATGTAATTGGAGGCATGGAGCTGAATTATTAATTCCGTGGCATGATCTTGAAAAAATAAAAATAATAATAAAATTTTGCGGAAATTAATTTAATTAAATTTAAATAAAATTTTATTTTGTTTAAATTTAATATGGGTAGTTCTTAAATGGATCTAATTAAGTTTAATTGGGCTCTATGGGCCTAAGAAAGCCTAGTTAGGAATTTTAAATGGGACCCATTTAATTATTTTCTAAAAATTAAAATAACAAAATATCTCTCCCCTCCTTGACCCCACTCTCTTCCTCACTCCCTATTGGTGCCTTCCATTTTTTCCTGTCTTCCTATTGGTTGAAACACCTCACCCATATCCCAGTCTTATTCGAATTCTGCAATGTGATTGTTTAAGTCATCTAAACTTTATCACCCTAAGACTCCAAATCCTACCACACCTCTTCCTCATTCCCTATTGGTGCCTTCCATTTTTTTCTGTCTTCCTATTGGTTGAAACACCTCACCCATATCCCAGTCTTATTCGAACTCTGCAATTGTAGTTGTTTAAGTCATCTAAACTTTATCATCCTAAGACTCCAAACCCTATCACACCTCTCTCCCAAAACCCTATAAATACCCTACTAGAGAAGAGAAGAAGGGATGATGGGAGGAGAGAGGAAGAGAAAATTCAGAGCTACAGGAAATTTGGAGATATTCAAGACTCTTTGAGTTTTTCCTTATTTTTTCTTTTCTTCAAGAAGATTTTCATACAAGATTTCTGGAAGGTCAGTTTTTATTGTTTTCTTTTCAAGATCTATGCCATACAATATTTTAATTCTATGCTATTTGTCTTCAATTTATTTTATATGTTCATATAGATCATGTAATCATGTTTAATTTGAGGGGATACACAACTCTGCACATGTTTAGTTTCTGTCTCTCGTATTTTTATTATTTTTCTTTATTTTCTGAATCTGTAAAAAATTTGTAAAAATTATATTCATATTCTACACGAAATTACATTAATTTTAGGCTCAAGAATCACTAAAAAAGCTTTAATATTTTGTAAGTTATGACTGTTTGAAGTTAGGGTTCCTGTAAAATCTGATTTGTAGGATATCCGACTTATGGAGCCCATATCTCCCTTGTTCCTTAATATTTTTGTGCAAATCTAGTGTCTAAAATTAACTTCAGAATCTTATGAATCTTTTCCAATTGGTTTTGCATTCATATCTTCTGTGGTTAATGAGTTATGAATTTTACAAAAAAGTAGTACGATTCTGTCACTTAGAAGAGTTACGATTTATGTAGATCATTCGGCTAGGGTTTTGTTTGATTTATAAATTTTATGTTATTGTATGATATGTATGCTATCTTCTGTAATTTTTTTATGATTTTTGGGCATGTTTAACTATTTTTAAAAAATCGAATTTCTTGCTACTGTTAATATGCCAGAATTTGAAAATTGTATATTTATGCATGTTCTTGTATTTTCTTAGGTTTTAATTGATATTTGATCTATTTTATGTATTCTTTTAATTCAAGAAGTGTTATAAAGTGTTTGGATCGTGTTAGAAGACTTAGACCATTAGGTAGTTGTAATTAATTAGGAATCTTAACCCTTTAGGAGACTAGAGTTAGAATCCAACGTAAATTGTTATTAATATTTTCTTTATTTCTTTTATTTTCTTTATTTTTTATTACAAACAAAATTGGTAAGTAGCCCTAAGGTAAGTACCAAAGAGGGCATTTGCGTGGAGCTTATATGGAGCTAAACGGGAGTAAGCCAGGGATATCATTGCCATACTAGAAGAGAAGACCCTTTTTTAAGGGTAGCTTGCCCCAATGGCAACTGCATTTACCAACAGGTAAGTAGCTCCAAATTTCTCGAATAACCATTGGCATGAAATTGTAGTAATAATAGAACTTTTATTTGGTAAATTAAAATTAATAATGTTTTTAATTTAACTGACTTTTGTATGTAATTAATTTAAATAAATACTTTGTAAATTAAAATTAATCTTGTTTGTAAATTAAACTAACATTGGCATGTAAATAAATTTAATTTAATACTTGGTAATTGTAAAATAGATTTGCATGTTAGAAATCTTTATTAGGTTGTGATTGTTTGGGCCTTATGTGATATTAGAATAAATTACACATGTACATAATTAACTTAGTTCAATTATCCTTAGGGTAACTTGGTGAAAATTAATTAATTAGGTTAAATAGAAACGTAGGGTTATTTGAAATTGAATTTGTTTGTAAATTAAATTCTCAATAATAAATTAATTTTAGTCATCTGGTAAATATCATTTAAATAATTAGCAACCCCATAGATAGGAATTACTTGTGCATGAAAATTGTGTAAACAACAGTCCTTTTGTGAATTACTTGCGTGTGTAGGATTAGAATTGCATTTTTTAGGATAAAGTTTAATAAAGGAATAATAAACAAGACTTCTAGAAACATTAGTAGAGGACTGGCACTCGAATCAACGAGGTTAGACCAGGCGTAAGGGGTGCCTAACACCTTCCCCTTACGTACCCACTATCCCGAACCTAGACATTGGGCTATGGTAATGACGGTTGTGGAAACTCTGCAAGGAGTAAGTTGCCATCCATGACCCTCGGAAGAAACACTGAATATGTCCCGGTTATTACCCGGGTGGCGACTCCTGTCTATCTATGCCTTCGTGGCATAAATCCTTAGTACCGTGGTAGTGTTATGGGAAGACGGTACTTACCAGTGGTTTGATTCTATTAGGATTGTATGAAGTGCATGTCTAGGAAATCTTTGTCTAAGGAGGTGGTACTTAAGTGAGACCATTGTGACTCCACCATCTTTCCTGGGCATTACCTGGTGCATTTTATATAATTCTAATGGATGATATTTTGCCTCACGCCCCCCTCACCTCCACAGTAAGACCTTAGTTCCTTAGCCTGTATGACTACTCCATTATTGTCACAGTGTAGTGGAACTGCTGACTCAATGGAAGGAACTACTGTAAGTTCTGTCATGAACTTCTTTATCCAAACAGCTTCCTTTGCAGCATCTGATGCAGCAATATACTCAGCCTCTGTAGTGGAATCTGCAGTCGTGCTCTGTTTGGAACTCTTCCAACTGACTGCACCTCCATTACAAATGAACACATATCCAAAGGTAGACTTTCTATCATCGATATCTGATTGGAAATCAGAATCAGTATAACCATCCAATTGCAAGTCTCCACCTCCATAAATCAAGAATAAATCCTTAGTTCTTCTCAAGTACTTAAGGATATTCTTGACAGCTATCCAGTGTTCCAAACCTGGATTGGATTGATACCTGCTAGTCAAACTAACAGCATATGCGATATCCGGCCTAGTACACAACATTGCATACATTAAACTTCCAATAGCCGAAGCATATGGAATCCTGGCCATCTTATCTCTTTCTTCAGGTGTCTTTGGAGACATCTCTTTAGAAAGGTGGATACCATGTCTCACTGGTAACAATCCTCTCTTGGAATCAAGCATGTTAAACCTCTTTAACACCTTTTCCAAGTATAGACTTTAGGATAAACCAATTATTCTTTTCGCTCTATCTCTATAGATGTGAATCCCAAGAATATAGGTTGCCTCCCCTAAATCTTTCATGGAGAATGTATTTGACAACCATACCTTTATAGTCGTCAACATACCTGTATCATTACCCCTCAATAGTATGTCATCCACATATAAGACAAGGAAAGTGATAGCACTATCACTAACCTTCTTATATACACATGGCTCATCCTCATTTTTGATAAAACCAAAGGATTTAATGGCTTCATCAAAACGGATGTTCCAACACCTTGAAGCTTGTTTCAACCCATAAATGGATCGCTTTAGCTTGCATACCTTGGAACCATCTTGGGATTCAAAACCCCTAAGTTGTTCCATGAAAATGTTTTCTTCAATGTATCCATTGAGAAAAGCTGTTTTGATATCCATCTGCCAAATCTCATAATCATAGTATGCAGCTATTACTAATAAAAGCCTAATTGATTTAAGCATGGCAACAGGGGAGAAAGTCTCCTCATAGTCGATTCCTTGCCTTTGGCGAAACCCTTTTGCTACTAGCCTTGCCTTATAGGTCTCTACCTTTCTATCAGAACCAATTTTCTTCTTGAAAACCCAATTTTTTCCTATAGGTACAATACCTTCAGGTGCGTCAACTAGATCCTAAACTTGATTCTTATACATGGAATCAATCTCAGATTTCATAGCATTAATCCATTTTGAAGAGTCTATATCTAATATAGCTTCTTCATAAGTAAGTGGATCATCTCTATGATCTACTTCTTCATGAGTAGATAACTCTTGTTCTTCTTCATGAAGAAAACCATATCTCACTGGTGGGTGAGATACCCTAGTTGTTCTACGAGGAACAGCTGTAGATGTTTCATTAACGGGTATAGGTTGACTAGATGGATCTATATCCATCTGATCTGTTAGTTGGTCAGAATTCTCCAATTCTAACTCTATTTGCCTTCCTTTGCCTCCTTCTTGAACAAACTGTTATTCAAGAAATGTGGCATCTCTACTTATCACAACCTTTTGTGAAGTAGGCAAATAAAAAGAATATCCAAAACTATCTTTTGGATATCCAACAAATCGACCTTTTTCTGATCTGGTCTCCAATTTATCAGTTTTTAGCTTTTTGATATAAGCTGGATAACCCCAAATCTTAATATGCTTAAGACTTGGTTTTCTTCCATGCCATATCTCATAAGGTGTGGAAGAAACTGATTTTGATATAATCCTATTCAGAATATACAAAGCTGATTCTAATGCAAATCCCCAAAAGAAGATTGGCATATCAGTATAGCTCATCATACTACGTACCATATCCAATAGGGTACGATTTCTCCTTTCAGATACACCATTTAGTTGTGGCATTCCTGGAGGAGTCAGCTGAGAAACAATGCCATGCTCTCTCAAGTATTCATCAAATTCAGTACTCAAATATTCACCTCCACGATCTGATCGAAGTGCTTTAATACTCTTTCCTGTTTGATTTTCTACTTCAGATTTAAATTCTTTGAACTTTTCAAAAGATTCATGTTTGTATTTAATCAAATATAAATACCCAAACCTTGATTTATCATCAGTAAAGGTAATAAAATAATGAAAACCCCCTCTAGCCATTTCTTTAGATGGACCACATACATCACTATGTATTAGCTCCAAAATGTTTTCAGCTCTTAGCCCTTGTCCAACAAAGGGTGATCTAGTCATTTTGCCCTGAAGGCAAGATTCACAAGTTGGAGTAAGCTCAGAGCCCAATGAGGATAGAATCCCCATTTTCTCCAGTTTTGCAATCCTACCTTCTGCAACATGACATAACCTTAAGTGCCAAAAATATTTTGAACTTGAGTTGGTTTTCACCATGGCATTGCGTTCTTTTAGATAGCTATGCTCTGGGCAGTGGAAACACTTTCTTACTGGCAATGGAAACACTTTCTTATTGGTAATGGAAACACTTTCCTTTTGGCAGTGGAAACACTTTCCTGTGCCTTTGTCAGCTTTGGTCTTCCTTTTCTGTTTAGCTATTTTCTTGGAAGGACCAAGAATCTGAGGTTTCTTTTTCTTATTGCCCTTCTTCTTATTGGACTTTCCAGCAGAAGAAGATGCAATCAAAGCTACCTCTTTTCCTTTATTGCCCGGCATATTCTTTTGGGCAATAACCAGCATGTTGAGTAAACCAGCTAAGGTGCATTCCTATTTAGTCATATGGATATTTGTCACAAAATTCCAAAAGACTCAGGAAGGGACTGAAGGATCAAATCCATTTGTAGTTGGAAATCCATGTTGAAGTCAAGATGTTCCAACTGCTCAATCAGCCGAAAACTACAGTGTGCTAAAGAGTTGAAGTTCAAATATTCAGTATCACTTCTGCAAGGGGATGCATATGAGTGGTGGAAGACCATCCCCTACAGTCTGGTAGAGCCACCAGTCCTCACATGGGCAGACTTTTTAAGGGAATTTCTATAAAAGTGGGTCCCTGATACTTATGTAGACATGAACCTTGTAACACCCTCCCGGTAACCACTCCGTACATTCTACTGTTCCGGTGACCGGTGTCGGTCCGGACAGCTAGAACGTCCAGAAAAATATTTAAACTAAAGTTAGGAACCCTAATTAACTCAAATATTAATAAGAAAAATTTAGTAAAAATTTTAGAAATAAAATACAATGAGTCAAGCAGTAGGTGCCCAAGCGATGGGTAGCAGGAGGGAAGTTGCGGTTCTCATAACGAGGAGCCCTAGACCAGGGAAAAATTATAACATAATTTTTGGGACTCCAGAGAAGGGTAATTGAGGTTCCCATGGCATTAGAATGCCAAGAAAATACTTAGAAAAATTTTTCAATCGGTACAGACAATTTTGACCCGTTAAGCCAAACGGAGGGCATTTTGGTCATTTCGCCTTCCGAGGTGATTTTTGGCCGACTTGCCTAGTTGAGTAAATAATTAATATGACATCAAATATGAAGAAATATTACTAGAAATGAAAATTGAAATGAGTAGTGGAAGAAAAGAAAAGAAAATGCAAAAATAAGGCAAAAATGACATCATTTAAAAAGTTGGACCAATCACACTTAAGCCATTGTTTGACTAACCATTAAAAGAGATAAGAGAAGACCAAATTCAACAAAATTTCAGCAGCCATCCTTCTCTCCTTAGTGCAGCCAAAACGTGAACCTCTCTCCTCTCTCAAACTCCATTAAACCTCACTTCTCAAGCTTAATTTCTCCCTTGTTTCACCACAAAGCCCTAACCTCTCTTCATTAAAATTTTACTCCACACCTTAAACAACCTTTTGGCAGCCTTGAAAGTGAAGCAAAGTGAAGTTTAGAGGTGGGAAAAATCTGCCCTAAGTGAGGTTAGTGCTACAAACTTCATTCTCCTTCTTTTAATCTTAGTTAGAATATCATTTGAGCTAAGAAATTTTAAAGAATTGAAGTAAATTACATGAGTTATGGTACTTTAAATTTTCAGCAGCCCTATGGAAGTATGAGGTTGATTGTTTTGATAAATTTAAAGTGGCTAGAAATGATGGTTAAAGTATTAAAACACATGGACATTAAACTAAGTATGTTAATTAAGTTCATGAGTAAATTTAGTTGGATATTAGGGTTTGGAAGGGTGAAAATGTGAATTGGCTTAGGAAATTGTTAGGGCACATTGTAATGGTCAATTAGTGACCATTTTAGATATGTTGACCATAAATGGGACTGAAAAATGCTATGGCAAAGTGAGGTGAAATCTGCCCTATGGACAGCAGCATAGGGACTGAAATTTCAGTCCCTTTGCACAGCCATAACTTGGGCTGTGTAAGTCCAATTGAATTTTGGCCAATTGGACATGAAACTAGGCTTATAATGGCACATTTTTGCTGAAGAAACCATGCCCAAAAGACCAAAGCAAGAGGACCAAAACTTGGCCCCAATCCGGAACCCTGAAACTGCCTCTGCAGAATTTGACCAAATGAACAGTAACTGTTCATTTGGCCATAACTCACTGTATATTTGGTCAATTGGTCTGAAATTTTTACAGCAACAAGTTAAGACATAGACAAACAACTTTCATGAAGGAACCTACCCCAAATTATGGCCAGAACCCAGTCAACCAAGTGACTCAAGTCACTGTTCATGTTACTGTAGATATGGTAAATCTGCAGAATTTGAAATCCGGCCAGCTTGGGATTTTGAGCCATATCTGGAGCTACAAAACTCCAAATTGAGTGATTCAAAAAAGGAAATTCAACTAGACAAAATAAGGAACAACTTTCATGTTTTACATTTCTTCAAATTCCAACAGTAACAGTGTCCAATGGAACAGTGAAGTTAGGGCATCAAAACTGAAATTTTCTGCTAGTGTGGGTTACACTTTGAAATTGCATTAACACTTAATGCCAACAAGTTTTAAACACCAAATGTGGTATGTTGGGAGTGCCAAAGGCAATGTACACATTTTTATTCTAAAAGTCAACATTTGTGTTGACCAATGATGAATAGTGACACCAACAAGTTGAAATTCACAAATTGACAAATTTAAGAGTTTCAAATGCCCTAGTCTACCTCACAAGATTGGTGTGGATAGGTTGGCATGCCAATAGGGTTCCGTTAGCGATCGCACATGGCAACAATGCCATTCGTGATTTCATGGCTTTTAGCCATTCGACTTTACATTGAGACTTGGCCTTGTGCACGACATTATTTACACTTGCTAGCTGTTACATTTACACCGGAGATGCATATGCAACCAATGGTGTGAGGCCCGAGTACTAGGTACCCGGTGCGGTTACCCGTTATCGATCGATCGTCTAGTGTAGGTTACTTGGGGCAACCAAATGAATAAAAGTGAACAAAGTTAATGAATTAATGAATATACCAAAATCAAACAAAGAAAGCATACACTTTGCATACACATTTATTTTTTTGCTATTTTCTTCGATTATATTATTGCACCACTAAGCATTATTGCTTAGCGCGTTGCTTTGCCACGAGTAGGTACTGGAGATCCCGATCGTGAGCCCGTAGACCACGGTGGTGAGTCCATCCGATTACGCTCGATTATGTGTCACCTCACTACTGCGATTGCATCGGTAGGGCACTAGGTGTCGGTTGTCATTTTGATTTTTTTTAGTAGTTTTGTATTTTCTCATCTGTATTTGATCTCATGTAATATATTTTGATGTATATGTAAATTATGAAAATTGTATTTGTTAATGGAAAAGTAGATGTTTACTTGTGAATTACATGCGAACATCACATGTGAATGATGAATGAAAATGCAAATTGAAATCTTGAAATCATGATATTCAATTAGGTGTTGATAATTAAAGATTGAGAAATATTGTTGAGATTTTGGGATATTTGAGTTTGAGATGATGAAATAAAAGTATTGGAAGTGTTTTTAACAGGTTCAGAATAACGGTTTTATCCATTTTTAGCCGGTACTCAGCAGGATTTTCTTAAAATTTTTGGAACCTTAAATGCATGATACTTTTGATAAATGGTTTAAATAATTTGTATTTCATAAATTATGTGCAAAAGCATTTTCTAAATTAATTGAGAAATATTAGAGTGTCTTGGTACACTGGGTGGCATTACTTACTCGGGTATCTTGTACGGGTAAGGGGTGTCAAATTTAGTGGTATCAGAGCTCGGTTTAGGCGTTTCTGGGCCTAGATTGAGTCCATACCATGGATTGCATTTGTAAGAGTCGAGGTGACACTAATGCAGATCTGTTTATCTTACTTATTTTGAATAGGATATGGATCCTTCCTCTCGAGAGCCGTTGAGGAGGAAGTGGAGAGTCATGCTCCACTGCAGCGGTGAGACCGGAGGCATGAGAGAATCTGCTCGCCCACTCAAGCGAGCACCTCGGCCTCCACGGCCATGTTCCAACAAATGGCCGACTTCTTTAGACAGATGGTGGGTAATGCCAGGCACCACCACCACCACCACCGGCTCCACAGTAAATCACACTGGAAAGGTTAAGAAAATTTGGAGTCGTGGACTTCTATGGCAAGAGAGAAGATGACTCATTGCAGCCAAGAATTGGTTGAACAAGGCAGGCGAGTCTTAAAACAACTCCACCGCACCCCAGAGCGTAACTTAGAAGGCTATATCCTTGTTACAAGGCGATGCCTACGGATGGTGGGACACTGTGTCAGTGAAGTGCGGCCGAAAGTAACTTGGGACTTCTTCCTCTCTGAGTTCAAGAAGAAATATGTGGGTCTTGTATACGGAAGAGAGAAGAAGGGAATTTATTAACACAGCGAGAGACAATTGTCGGTGGCTGAGTATGAGAAAGAATTCGTCCGATTAAGCCGCTACGGAAGGAGATAGTCCCTAATGAGGCTGAAAGGTGCAAGAGATTCAAGAGGGACTGAATGACAATATCAAGATACGACTCACCGCCTTGGGAATCACGAATTTAGCAAGCTAGTGGAAGCTGCAATAAGGGTTGAAAAAGTGAGAATCAATGAGCGGACTGGAAGGGAGAGACAGAAGAGGGGACCAGTCGGTCTAGTTCCACCCCGGATTTGGGAAGAAGTTTAAGGGTCCTCTTGCACGAGTTCGGGTCGACCACGGTCGTGGTCGGTCTCGGGGCCTGGGCCACATTTCACCCCTAGGAGAGGTCGGTCCACACCATCGGTGGGCGCTCTCGAGGATGGGGTTGAGGACCAGCCCGGCATCTTCTGCGTGTCCACCGCCGAGAAATGGCACAAGGAATGTTGGAGAGTGGCGGTGCTTGCTTGAGATGTGGGTCAACAGAACATCAATCGAGGAACCGCCCACGCAGAACTACTACGGTGCTCAGACACAAGTAGCAGACACGCTCCTACACCACCAAGGGGCGAGAAGGTCGGGTAAATCCGTGGGACCATCTCGAGGCTGCATCCGAGCGGCAGAGGCCGGATAACGGACCACCGCGAGAAATTATGCCTTGAGAGCTCGGGAGGAGCAAGATGCCGGGCGTCATCGAGTACGTTCTCCTCTACAATACTCCTGTGCATGCATTGGTGGATCCAGGATCCACTCATTCTTACATTTGCATCAACCTACCCGTAGAAAGGGGATATTGGTAGGGAGAGTGACCAAGACATTCGGTCACTAATCCATTGGGCCACAGTGTGGTAGTGAACAAAGTATACAAGGGTTGCGTTGAGGATTCAGGTATGAATTCTTGGCGACCTAATTGAGTTGCCCTTCCATGAGTTTGGCGTGATATTGGGAATGGATTGGTTGTCACGTCATCGAGCAATAGTTGATTGCAAATTGAAGAGAATTTCTCTAAAAACTTGAGAGGGTAATGAGATCACGGTTGTGGGAAAGGACAGATTTCTGTCCAATGTCATCCCACGATTTGCAAGAAGAATAATGAGAAAAGGTGTGAAGCCTACCTAGCACATGTGGTGGATACTAGGCGAGCTAAGCCAAACCTGAGTGACATACCCACGGTGAGAGACTTCCCAGGTATTTCTGAAGAGTTGCACGGTTTGCCACGAGAAAGGGAAGTCGAATTTGCCATTGAGACAACTGCCGGTCTGACACCCATTTCCATTGCTCCTTATAGGATGGCACCCATCGAGTTGAGGAGTTGAAAACTTCGTTGCAAGAGTTGCTTGATAAGGGGTTCATACGCCCGATGTGTCACCGTGGGGAGCTCGGTCTGTTTGTGAAAAAGAAGGATGGGACTTTGAGACTATGCATCGATTACAAGCGTTAAACAAAGTGGATGAAGAACAAATATCCGTTGCCTAGAATTGATGATCTGTTTGATCGGTTGAAGGAGCAGGAGTATTTTCCAAGATTGATCTCGCATCGTGGTATCATCGATTGAGGGTGAAGGATGCAGATGTGCCAAAGATCGCATTCAGGACCCGGTATGGGCATTATGAGTTTCTGGTGATGCCCTTTGGCCTAACAAATGCACCAGCATTCATGGACCTTATGAACCGTATCTTCCATCCACACTTAGATCAGTTCGTAGTGGTCTTTATTGATGATATTTTGGTGTATTCCAAGACCAGGAAGAACATGATGAGCATTTGAGGATTGTTCGCAAACCACGAAAGAAAAGAAGGCTGTATGCTAAGTTGTCCAAGTGTGACTTTTGGTGAATGAAATTGCATTCCTTGGACACATAGTGTCGGTGATGGGATTAGGTGGATCCCAAGAAAATAGAAGCGATGATGGAATGGAAGCCTCCCGAACACAACCGAGGTCGAAGCTTCTTGGGGCTAGCTGGGTATTACGTAAGATTTGTGAAGGATTTTCCTAATACCGCTCCAATGACCAAGTTGTTACACAAGAATGTCGATTTGGATGGAATGACAAGTGCCAGACCAGTTTTGAGAAGTTAAAGGCTATGTTGACAGAGGCACCAGTGTTAACACAGCTAGTGTCAGGGAAGGATTTTGTGGTTTACGGTGATGCCTCTCATAATGGGTTAGGGTGTGTGTTGATGCAAGAGGGGAAAGTGATCGCCTATGCTTCCAGACAGCTAAGGCCACATGAACAGAACTACCCTACCCATGATCTAGAGCTTGCAGCAATTATCTTCGCACTGAAGATATGGAGGCATTATTTGTATGGTGAAAAGTGCTACGTTTACAGACCACAAGAGCCTAAAATATTTGCCAACCTGGAAGGAGCTCAACCTTAGCAGAGGCGATGGATTGAGTTCTGAAGGATTATGACTGTAATTGACTACCATCACGGGAAGGCAAATGTAGTTCTTGATGCTTTGAGCAGAAAATCCATGACGACCTTGAGATCATTGAATGCCCATCTATCTTTGATTCGAGATGGAGCTATTTTGGTGAGTTGCAAGTGAGGCCAAACTCATACAGCAGATACTAGATGGGCAAAAGCAGATGAAAAGTTCTTGGCTATTATGAGCAAGATTTGAGAGGAAAAAGCAGCGACTATGGGGTGAAAGCGGATGGGTGTCTGTACTACAAAGGAAGACTGTGTGTACGGATGATGGGGAATTGAAAGCTAGTATTCTAAAAGAGGCACACACTAGTGTATATGCTATGCACCTGGAAGTACAAAGATGTATCACGACACGAAGCTTGATATTGGTGGCACAGTATGAAGAGAGATATCGGTGACTATGTGACTAAATGCTTGACATGTCGGCAAGTCAAGGCAGAACATCAAGTTCCATCGATTGCTACACTATACACATACCTGAATGGAAATGGGATCGGGTCACCATGGATTTTGTAAGTGGTCTGCCTCTCACCCAGAGGAAACATGATGCAGCATGGGTAATAGTGGATAGATTGACAAAGTCAGCACACTTTCTGCCCGATTAGGGTGACTACTCACTAGAGAGGTTAGCGGTGTATATCGGTGAGATAGTTAGACGCATGGAATCCCACTTTCCATTATATCGATCGAAACCCAAGGTTTACATCGAGATTTTGGAAGAAATTGCATGAGTCCTTGGGTACACAACTCCATTTCAAGATGACTTTCCATCCTCGAGACGGATGGGCAATCGTAAAGAGTAATCGGGTAAACAATTGAAACCCACGAAATTGATACAAATATTGAATTGAAATGAAAACAATAACATGAAATATTTGTCAGGTCCTTGAGGATATTCTTGAGGAGTTGTGTCATTGAGTTTGAGGGAAGTTGGGATAGATACCTCCCACTGGCAGAATTCGCATACAACAATAGCTATCAAGCTAGCATCCAAATGGCCCCATATGAAGCACTGTATGGGAGAAAATGTAGAACTCGGTGTCTTTGGACTGAATTGGCGAAGACAAGCTGGTAGGGCTGGACACGGTGAAACAGATCGAGGACAAGGTAAAATTGATCAAAGCTAATCGAAGGTTGCCTCGCATGCATGTAAATCTTATGCCGACCTGAAGAGAAAAGAAATAGAATATGGGGTTGGCGACAAAGTGTTCCTCAAGGTGTCACCATGGAAGAAGGGATGGAGGTTTGGAAGACAAGGTAAGTTGAGCCCTAGGGTCATTGGCCCATATGAAGTCATTGACCGTGTGGGTCCAGTGGCCTATAGGCTAGCGTTACCACCAGAGCTGGACAAGATCCACAATGTGTTCCATGTATCCATGCTCGTAAGATACCGCTCGGACCCTTCACATGTCATCTCCAGAGAAGAAATTGAAATACAACGGATTTGACATATGAAGAAGAACCTCTACGAATCTTGGCTCGGGAAGTGAAAGAGTTAAGGAACAAACATTCCATTGGTGAAAGTGCTTTGGAGGCACCACAACACCGAGGAGGCAACTTGGGAAAGTGAAGAAGCGATGAGGCAACAGTTCCCTCAACTGTTTGCATCAGTAAATTTCGAGGACGAAATTTAAATTAGAGGAAGAGTTGTAACACCCTCCAGGTAACCACTCCGTACATTCTCATTGCCCGATGACCGGTGTTGGTCCCATACCTAGAAACGTCGAAAAAATATTTAAACTAAAGTTAGGAACCCTAATTAACTCAAATATTAATAAGAAAAATTTAGTAAAAATTTTAGAAATAAAATACAATCGAAGTCAAACGAGCCTGCCCAAGCGATGGGTAGCAGGAGGAAGTTGCGTTCGCAACGAGGAGCCCTAGACTGGGGAAAAATTATAAAATAATTTTTGGGACTCCAGAGAAGGGTAATTGAGGTTCCCATGGCATTAGAATGCCAAGAAAATACTTAGAAAAATTTTTCAATCGGTACAGACAATTTTGACCCGTTAAGCCAAACGGAGGGCATTTTGGTCATTTCGCCTTCCGAGGTGATTTTTGGCCGACTTGCCCAGTTGAGTAAATAATTAATATGACATCAAATATGAAGAAATATTACTAGAAATGAAAATTGAAATGAGTAGTGGAAGAAAAGAAAAGAAAATGCAAAAATAAGGCAAAAATGACATCATTTAAAAAGTTGGACCAATCACACTTAAGCCATTGTTTGACTAACCATTAAAAGAGATAAGAGAAGACCAAATTCAACAAAATTTCAGCAGCCATCCTTCTCTCCTTAGTGCAGCCAAAACGTGAACCTCTCTCCCTCTCTCAAACTCCATTAAACCTCACTTCTCAAGCTTAATTTCTCCCTTGTTTCACCACAAAGCCCTAACCTCTCTTCATTAAAATTTTACTCCACACCTTAAACAACCTTTTGGCAGCCTTGAAAGTGAAGGAAAGTGAAGTTTAGAGGTGGGAAAAATCTGCCCTAAGTGAGGTTAGTGCTACAAACTTCATTCTCCTTCTTTTAATCTTAGTTAGAATATCATTTGAGCTAAGAAATTTTAAAGAATTGAAGTAAATTACATGAGTTATGGTACTTTAAATTTTCAGCAGCCCTATGGAAGTATGAGGTTGATTGTTTTGATAAATTTAAAGTGGCTAGAAATGATGGTTAAAGTATTAAAACACATGGACATTAAACTAAGTATGTTAATTAAGTTCATGAGTAAATTTAGTTGGATATTAGGGTTTGGAAGGGTGAAAATGTGAATTGGCTTAGGAAATTGTTAGGGCACATTGTAATGGTCAATTAGTGACCATTTTAGATATGTTGACCATAAATGGGACTGAAAAATGCTATGGCAAAGTGAGGTGAAATCTGCCCTATGGACAGCAGCATAGGGACTGAAATTTCAGTCCCTTTGCACAGCCATAACTTGGGCTGTGTAAGTCCAATTGAATTTTGGCCAATTGGACATGAAACTAGGCTTATAATGGCACATTTTGCTGAAGAAACCATGCCCAAAAGACCAAAGCAAGAGGACCAAAACTTGGCCCCAATCCGGAACCCTGAAACTGCCTCTGCAGAATTTGACCAAATGAACAGTAACTGTTCATTTGGCCATAACTCACTGTAGATTTGGTCAATTGGTCTGAAATTTTTACAGCAACAAGTTAAGACATAGACAAACAACTTTCATGAAGGAACCTACCCCAAATTATGGCCAGAACCCAGTCAACCAAGTGACTCAAGTCACTGTTCATGTTACTGTAGATATGGTAAATCTGCAGAATTTGAAATCCGGCCAGCTTGGGTTTTTGAGCCATATCTGGAGCTACAAAACTCCAAATGGAGTGATTCAAAAAAGGAAATTCAACTAGACAAAATAAGGAACAACTTTCATGTTTTACATTTCTTCAAATTCCAACAGTAACAGTGTCCAATGGAACAGTGAAGTTAGGGCATCAAAACTGAAATTTTCTGCTAGTGTGGGTTACACTTTGAAATTGCATTAACACTTAATGCCAACAAGTTTTAAACACCAAATGTGGTATGTTGGGAGTGCCAAAGGCAATGTACACATTTTTATTCTAAAAGTCAACATTTTTGTTGACCAATGATGAATAGTGACACCAAAAAGTTGAAATTCACAAATTGACAAATTTAAGAGTTTCAAATGCCCTAGTATACCTAACAAGATTGGTTTGGATAGTTTGGCATGCCAATAGGGTTCCGTTAGCGATCGCACATGGCAACAATGCCATTCTGTGATTTCATGGCTTTTAGCCATTCGACTTTACATTGAGACTTGGCCTTGTGCGACATTATTCTGACTTGCTAGTCGCTCATGCACACCGGAGATGCATATGCAACCAATGGTGTGACGGCGAGGTACTAGGTACCCAGGTGCGATTACCCGTTATCCATCCGATCGTCTAGTGTAGGTTACTTGGGGCAACCAAATGAATAAAAGTGAACATAGTTAATGTATTAATGAATATACGTAAATCAAACAAAGAAAGCATACACTTTGCATACACATTTATTTTTTTGCTATTTTCTTCTATTATATTATTGCACCACTATGCATTATTGCTTAGCGCGTTGCTTTGCCACGCCGTAGGTACCGGAGATCCCGATCGTGAGCCCGGTAGACCACAGAGGTGAGTCCATCCGATTCGCTCGATGTCTGTGTCACCTCACTACTGCGAGCATCGGTAGGGCACTAGGTGTCGCTTGTCATTTTGATATTTTGTAGTAGATTTGTATTTTCTCATATGTATTTGATCTCATGTAATATATTTTGATGTATATGTAAATTATGAAAATTGTATTTGTTAATGGAAAAGTAGATGTTTACTTGTGATTTACATGCGAACATCACATGTGAATGATGAATGAAAATGGAAATTGAAATGTGGAAATCATGATATTCAATTTGGTGTTGATAATGAATGTTTGAGAAATATTGTTGAGATTTTGGGATATTGGAGTTTGAGATGATGAAATAAAAGTATTGGAAGTGTTTTTAACATGTTCCGAAGAACAGTTTTCTCCATTTTTAGCCGGTACTCCGCCGGATTTTCTTAAAATTTTTCGAAACCTTAAATGCATGATACTTTTGATAAATGGTTTAAATAATTTGTATTTCATAAATTATGTGCAAAAGCATTTTCTAAATTAATTGAGAAATATTAGAGTGTGCCGGTACACCAGGTGGCATTACTTACTCGGGTATACTGTACACGGGTAAGGGGTGTCACAAACCTGCAAGAGTTTTTAAGTTTGAAGCAAGGGGATAGAACTGTAGCAGAGTATGAGCGGGACTTTTCAAGGCTAAGCCATTATGCTGGAAGCTTAGTCTCCAACCCCAGAGACTGGTGTAAAAAGTTTGAGGCTGGGTTGAGGCCTAGCTTGAGAATGCAAGTGGTAGGGTTCCAACACTAGAATTTTTCTGAATTGATTTCACAAGCCCTGGAACTGGAAAGGATAGAATCAGAATGGGCAGTGAAAAAGAGTACACAAGAGAAAGAGAAAACTGAAAAGGTTACTGGTCAAGCTACTGAGAGTGGCTCTGGGAAAAGAAAACATTTTGGAGGATCTAGCTCGCGCGAATCGGGTAGAGGTATATCTTCTAGACAGAAACCATCCCAATCCGATCAGCAAACTCAACAGAGATGCAGAAATACGCTATCGGATCGACTTTGTGAGACTTGTGGTAAACCACATAGTGGAGTATGTTATAGAGCTATAGGAGCATGTTTCAATTGTGGAGGGACTGGTCATTTTGCTAAGGATTGCATAAGTCCACGCCGTTATGGATCATTTACCACGGCAGAAGGATCAGCCCAAGTTTCTACCCCGAAGAGTTTACCAACAGTTGGTAGAGGCAGAGGCAGAGGTAGGGGTAGTACACCTGGAAGTCAGAGTACTGTGAATCAACCAGGACAAGGTGATGCTCCAGTGAGAGTATACACTATGCGACAGAGGGACGAGGATGAGACTTCTGGTATGGTTGCTGGTATTTTCTCAATTCTTAACTGAGATATGTATATGTATAAAAAAAAAAAAAAAATTGATATGTTAGTGACTAGTCTTTTTAAAATTAATTTTGGAAGAGTTTGTCAGTGAAAAATATTTGCTAGCACACAAGAATTTGTAAAGTTAATTAGTAAGCCTAATTATGTAAGGAAAGAGAACCTAAAAGTAAGTTATAGTAATATAGTTATCTTAAATGCGGGTAAGGGTATTACTGCTGATAGATGTCAGTGGGTACCGTAATCAAAATAAGTTCAAGATATTAGTGAATTTAAAAGAAATAAGATATAGGGAAGTTTGTTCTATTGGGATGTATCGTAGTAACTATGCAATATTCTTGATGTTTGTGTTGTAAGCTCTAGATTACAGTACTGACTTAGGATTTATTGTGTAGAGCTATGTACTAACCAATAGTACATAAGAATAAGAATAGTTGCAAACGGCATCTATTTTGGTACAGTTATGATAAGATGAAGTTTTCTTATTGGAAAGGAGTTTGAAAATCCTAACTTGGGATTTAAAACTCTAAAGTTAGAATATTGAAAGGTTATAGTTCAGCACAAAAGAAAATAATGACTACACATCAGTGCAAAATAAGCTATAGAATATTGATAGATAAAAATAAATAGAACAGTAAGAAATGAGAAAAATACTAGATGAGGGATTGCTACCAAGGCAAGCAATTTACTTAAGATGCGTAACGATATTCCGAACTATTTTATCAAAAAAGAAATAAGTTAAACCAAAGCAAACAAGATAGTGTAAAATGGCACATAGGCCTTGGTCATAAATGGAGATGGTAAGATAATGGTTATGGACCTATGGCCAAGAAAGAAAAGACTACAAAAGAAAATAATTGCTAAAACAATAGCAAGAAAAGACTAAAATATTCTAAACTAAACTGAAGGTTACATCAAACGATTAAGAGATTTGATAAGAAAAGAGTAAAACTAAGTTCTCACCCATAGGATCACACGAGGTCCTAGAAAAGCGGATCCACTAGCACACAGATTTGCTTACCTCTAAAATTGAAATGAATTTGAATCTAACTTATGACAGAAGCTCGTAAGAAACTTGGCACACGAGGTGAGCAACCGATGAGTAAATAGTATTAGTTAAAGTGCTAAGGAACCATCATTCAGGCTAAGAAGCTACTTGGAAGCGTGAATAGGATATGAAGAGACAGCACCCATAATTGTTTAGAGATTGATATCAAGTAAAATTTTGAGGACGAAATTATTTTAAGGGGGGAAAAATTGTAACACTTCTAATTACATAGCCTGGTATATTTCACTATTCCGGTGACCGGTGTCGGTCCGGACAACTGAGGGGATTAGAACCATACTTAAGACAACTAGATAAGCCCTGAACACAAATAATTAGTAATTTTCAATTAGTTAAGTATAAATAAGAAAAACAGAACATAATAAGTTAAATGAGCCGAGAGTCACAGCGATGGGTAACCTTCTCGGGAAGGATTACGAAGTCGATTTAAACTCAAATTTTAAACCGTAAAATATGACGCCGCGGTCCTTAGGGCTATTGTGAACACAGTGGAAAAGAGAAAATCACAAAAAAGAATTGTTAAGCCGGTCAAATAATTAGGTCAGGGATCTAGAGGAAATCTTGAATTATTTGCAAATCGGGTTGAACCAGCGAGGGGCAATTTGGTCAATTGACCCTGAGAGCTGACTCTTGACCTAACTGTTTAATAAAATCGGAGAAAAGAAAATTTTGGAATCGATAATTAAATTAAAGAACTAAAGAAAATTATATGAAAAAGAAAAAGAAAAAAATTTGGAAGAGGTGAAAAAGCTTATTACATCATGCATGACATCATGCATGATGCAATAAACTTAATAATTAAAAATTAAAATTTTAGGATAATTTTGTCTTACTAAATATTTAAAAAAACATAAAATGAAAAAAAAATAAAATAAAAAGACCCATCTTCTTCCATTCTCGTAGCTCTCTTTCTCTCTTTCTCCCAAAGCTCCCTCACCCTTAAAACCTCCATAAAAGCTCATCTTTGAGCTTGAAAAACCCAAAAACCTCACCATAGAAAATTGTCCTATCATAGACAAAACTTGTTTGGGCAACTAGAAAAACAAGATCCAAGGGAAAGAAAGAAAAGAAAATTTGAAGGAAAGGAAGAAGAAAATTCTTCACTCAAGGTTAGTAAATTCACTTCAAATTTTTAGTTTAATCAATGTATTTATAGCATAAAGAACTCATAAATATGCTTAAAATGAAATGAAAACATCCTTGGGGGACAAGAGTAAATTCTTCCAGCCTATGTAGGGGTGAGAATTGCATGTATTTGAATGAATTAAAAGTAAAAATGAGCTTGAATGAGTTGAGTAAGTAAGTTTATATGTGTTGAATTAATAAAATGTAACAAAAATTGTGAGTTAGGGTTTTGGACGAAGGGTTTGGGAGACAAAAGGTGGAGAAATGGTGAAGTGATGTGGTTGACCTAGTTTGAGGTGAGAAATGGTCATTTGTGACCAAATGAAGTGTGTTGGAAGTCTTGGAGTTGAGGTTAAATTCGGATTCAATGTGGTCATGCTGCTGGCAGCAGGACCAAGGTCCCTTTTGTTAGTAGTATGCTCTAGAGCATATCATTTAGTATGTATCTTGTACATAATTTTATTAATAAAAGGCATTTTCACTTTTCTGTTTACATAATATATTTATGTGTAATAGAAAAGGTCCATTGATATTTTGTTAGAAATATTATTCTTAAGTTGTTAAGAATATGAGTGACAATATTTCTAGCACAAAGTATCATAAATAGGTTCACAATCGAGGATACTTCATAATAAGGACATGACTTATCCAGAAAGATTGTATTCATGTTTGTTCCCAAGTTATTTATATGAGATATAAATAAGATGGAATGGTGAGTCTCATGCCATATAACAAACATGATAGGCACTTATAGATGATAAGTAGGCCGAACCAGTGACACTTATGACAAGCACATGGAGTTTACTCTTGTCAATGTTTTGTCATAAATCATATCAGTGCATATAATCTTTAGACCTGAGATAGCACAGTTATCTTGTATATAGGTAGTTTAAGTTTGATACTGCTTTCATACTTGTACTGTGTATGGGTATATGGGCATGTGTTGGCTCCTACTAGTTATATATGGAGGTAGGTGTTGATCAAGATGGAATCTGTTCCTCTAAGTAAATAGAGATAAAATCCTAAGTTCATTTAATTGTTCTTGATGTTTCAAGTTCTTGGCCAGGACAGATAGATTTATTCAGAAAAGAGTTTCTGATGAGAAAATCTTTTTAATCAAGAACTGGAATTAAAAGAGAACATAATATTCATAGCAAATGGAGTTTGACATAAACCATGACTCCAGCTTGAGTTGGGATTTTGTAACAGAGAGATTCTAGTGCATGCTAACATATGATTATAGGTTCATTTAAGGTAAACCTTATTACTAATTGGGTGGCCATGGCATGCTATGCTAGGTATTAACCATAGTCTATGAGGTTCATAAAATGATTTAGAGAAATCATTTATGGTAAGAAAGAGTTCTGATGATATTAAGAGTTGATATCGTGTCTTATTGCCAATTAGTGATGAGCCTAGTAAGTCACACACATACACAAGTTATCACCTAATTAAATATGATTTAATTAATTAATTAAAGAGTTTAATTGATTAATTAAATAGGTTTGGTTTGCAATTAGTTTGCAAAGTCCCTAGCATGACTTGAAACCAAATCTAGATTATTGGATGTATAATATAAGTTAAATTTATATTTAAAGTGTTTAAATATGAATTTAATTAATGAGAAATTAATTAATAGAGATTAATTAATTAATTTATATTTGATATAAATTAATTAGAAGAAGAAAAATAATTATTTTGGGTTGAGAACTCAAAATTAAGACACAGGGGCATTTTGGTCATTTTGCAGTGTGACACGTGGCACCATGAGATGGTAACACATGGCATAACACATAAGCTTGCCAAATGTTTTTTAATCATGTAAGATGATTAAAATCAAGATTACATATAGGTTTGACACTTGGCACAATGTGATTGGGTCACTTAAACCTAGAGCTAATCAAAGGGTGACATGTGGCAAGGGTTTAATGTGTTAACCTAGCTATTTAAGTGTTGTTATGAGAAAATAAAATACAACCAGCAGCCACACTCCTTGGTCACGCCATTTTGCAGCCCTCCCTCTATTCTTCTTCATCTCTCATCAATTCAAAGAGATTAGCCATCAATCTCTTGAATTAAGAACACTAGAAATTGTTTCTAGTGTCCTGTTTACATCTCTAATCTCTTAAAAGGCAGAACTTGAATTTCTAATTAATAGAAAAGGCTTTAGAAGCTGTTCAAGGGCTGCCATAGGTGTTCTTGGTGTGGACAAGCTAGAGGGACAACATCCGTGTCCTCAAGACGAATCTCAAAGGCGCACACTGCGAAGGCATCAAGAGGTTAGTGTAATCGTTCTTGATTTAATCTAGGGTTCTAAAATTAATCTGATTAATTTTAAAATCTTAAATGGCAAATACAGATCCAAAAACATATTAAAAGAGTTTTAATATGTTGTTTATCATTGAAATCAAATAGATAAAAATAAATCTTGCATGATGCATGTGACCCTAGGTGAAAATTTTTGAATTCAATGGTATAAACTTGTGTTTTTTCACGCTTCCGTTCCTTCACCTTTGAGGGACTAAAACTGAAAATTTACAAGTCGAGTTTGGACATGTAAATGAGCTAGGTTATGTGGTTAAATTGTTTGTAATTTGAACTTGGAAAATTATGGACTATAATGTGCATATTGAGTGTGGTTATAAGCTGCCAAAATGACAAAAAATGTGTTGTGAAATGTGTTTATGTTATGGTACAAAACAGAAATGGCATGAAAGAAGTGACTTGGTAAGTGTTGAATGTGCCCTTTGGTATGTAATGAAGAGTATGTTGCAGGGCAGTGTATATTTTGGCTTAGAACCTTAAGTGTGTGGCTCCAATTGGTATGAGACCAATTGGAGGTGAAACTAGGCACAAAATTTGCCAACTTTCATGGAGGAAGCTTACTAAAATTCTGTTTGGAAGGTGACTTGAAAAAATGACCAAATCTGGATTAGTGCATTGAAAGACTGAAAATTGACCATTTGGGCAGCAGTTAGTGTTTTGGCCATAACTCACTCAAAACAGGTCCAATTGACCTGAAAGTTTTACCATGAATAGTTGAGACATATATCTACAATTCTTATGAAGACATAAAAGCCCAGAAATGGCCAGAACCAAGCCAAATAGCTTGCACAAGTTCAGGTCCAAAAACTGACCGAACCAAAAGTGACCTAAAAATTACCTAAAATGACTATTTTGGTACATTCTGACCAGCAATAGTAAAATGACCATAACTTGGGCTAGTAAACGTAGAATGACCTGAAATTTTGCCCCGAGTGCAATTAGACATAGACCTACAAGTTTGTAGTTTTGACCAAAACCCAAAAACTAAAGGAACTAGGTTATTCGGTTAGGTCAAATTAGTATACCGAAATCCGACAAATTGCAATAAAATGCACTATACATGGAAATGAATTGGGTAACATGTACCAACACTAAAAAGATATAAAATGTAACATATTGGTAACATTAAAACCTAATTCACCTAGACTGCATCGAGGTTCAACATCTTAGGTTGACTAAGGAAATGATAGAATTCAATAAATTGAGTATTAAGCCTTATTGTTAAAGACGGTTTAAATGAGTACTGAAACACTTCAAATTGTGTGTTTTAGTTAGCAAAGACTCAGGAAAGGGGAAGGAAACACTGAGTCAGAGCCAAGAGATATATATCAGAGGTTTGTGCACAATAGCTATTTCTTTTGAATTTTTCAATTGAAATAAATTATGATTATTTGTATGTTATTGTTTTAAATTGTGTATGTGCACAATACTTTTTATATTCACTGCTTTTACTACAAAATTTATTTGGAGAAATGAGTTATGAATAATTTTTGATTGTTTTAGCTTTGAGAATCTTATTTGGAAATTATTGTGTTGCCTACTTTGCAAATTGAAATTTTGAGATAAAATGTGATTTGGGAATTGTATGAAATATTATAATTTGGAATTGATTTAATTCACACTTGGCATGACACTGTTATTAAATTCCTCCCTCTTTGACTTATCAGTCTAGTGTGAGTGTGATTATGTTCCTCCCTCTTTGACTTGTCAGCTTGAGGTGAGTGTGGATGAGTTCTCATTATTTAGCTAGCTACCTCCCTCATTGATTTCGATTATTGGGGTGAGTGTGTCTTGTCGTGGTGTACAACACGGCATGTGTGGAAGAATTATGTCATGGCCTAAATTGTGCTATTGATTGGCAACACTGTATTATTTAGCTATTTGATCAAATGGTATTATTGATTGGCAACACTGTATTATTCAGTTATTTGATCAAATGGTGTTATTGATTGGCAAAACTGTATTATTCAGTTATTTGATCAAATTTGTGTTATATGAACTTTGTAAATTGTGAAATGGAATTGTGAATTATTTGATTTGTGAATTGTCAATAAAAGATTTATATATCACATTTCAAATTATTATTGTGCACCACTGAGTAAATTTTACTCAACGATAGCTTTTCATTACTGTCGCAGGTAGACAGACTGACAGAGCAGCAGACTAGGCTGCTACTACTACACTGAGAGATCATCGGGTATATTGAGTATACCATAGTTTGCATTTTGTATTGTAATGTATGTTCACTGTATGTATATAGTGTTCTTGGTTTTGAGCAGTTGTAAATTAAAATTGTACATTAAAGTTGTAAATTAAATTTGTAAATTATTTTAGTTTGTAAATATTGTGATATATTTCTTTTATCTCAGCTTTTGAAAACACTAGAAAATTATTATGGATTGAGTAGACAAATGTTGAGAAACTTATTGTGTTGATTTGGATGTTGGAGTTTGAGATTGAGAAATATATTTGAAGTGCTTTTTACAGGTTTTTGAAGAACTATTTTATTCAAATTACAGAGGGCACTCAGCCAAAATTTCTACCGAAATTATTAATTGTTCAAATGTGTTAGCTGTTTCACTTCAGTTCAAAAAAATTTTTAACACCTGTAAATAGTGCTCACCACTGTAAAAAGAAGTAAGAAAAGTTTTAAAATCCCTTGTAGTGTATTTAATGGGTTATCAAGAAACGAAGTTGGTAATTCATTAGGTATACTACGGGATCATGTTATACCTTATGGAGGAGTAGGGTGTGACATGTTTTAGTGGTATTAGAGCCTGGCTTTTAAATTTTGTTTTCACCTATAATTTGAATACTTTTTTTTCATAGTACAACTACTCAATGTCATTGTTTGATACATACAGTACATTACAGTATAAATATGCACTAACGGGAGGAAATCTCCTTGTGTTATCTGTTCAGGAGGTTTAAGATCCTCGCATTGACTATGGAAGAGGGTGATCGTTCAGTCGATCAATCGATAGAGGCTGAGGTGCAAGGGGATGCCCCAGCCCTACAAAATGTCAGTGGAAGCCGTACCAACCCCCTCAGTACTGCAGTTTCCTACTCAGTTCGCTCAGTAGATGGCTACAATGTTCCAACAGATGGCTGGTAACATGCCTACTCAAGTCCCACTACAGACACCAGTAGTACAACCATAGTCTTCTGCTAGGCAGTATGACAAATTGATGAAATATGGGGCTATTGAGTTCAAGGGGATAGTAGATCCTCTTGAGGCAGAACATTGGTTAGAGAGAATGGATAGGGTGTTCAAGAAACTGCACTGCACAGAGGAGCTCAGATTTGAATATTCAATGTCTCTGCTATAGGGGGATGCATATGACTGGTGGAAAACCATTCCCCACAGTCTGGTAGAACCTTCAGTGCTAACATGGAATGATTTTCTAAGGGAGTTCAGACAAAAATATATCCCTGATGCTTATGTGGACCAAAAGCTTCAAGAGTTCCTAAGTCTGAAACAGGGGAGTAGACTAGTGGCTGAATATGAAAGGGAATTTTCCCGCCTAAGCCATTATGCAGTAAGTCTACTTTCCACCAGCAGGGAGAGATGTAACAGGTTCGAAACCGGCTTGAAGCCTAGTATCAGATTATAAGTGATCAGATTCAAACATAACAACTTCTCTCGGCTTATTTCTCAAGCACTAGAATTAGAAAGAATTGAATCTGAAGCAGCCCCTGAGAAAAAGAAATCAGAGAAGATAGAAAAAGAAGGAAAGTCAGTAGAACAGAGTTCCAGTGGTCCTAGTGGAAAGAGGAAAAACTTTTGGGGGACACAATAGAGGTGGTAAGAAGTCCGGTAGAGATAGATCTTCTGGACTGAAACCACCCGGATCGGTGTTAGTAGTATGCCCTAGAGCATATCATTTAGTATGTATCTTGTACATATTTTTATTAATAAAAGTCATTTCCACTTTTCCGTTTACATAATATATTTATGTGTAATAGAAAAGGTCCATTGATATTTTGTTAGAAATTCTATTCTTAAGTTGTTAAGAATATGAGTGATAGTATTTCTGGTACAAAGTATCATAAATAGGTTCACAATCGATGATACTTCATAATAAGGACATGACTTATCCAGAAAGATTGTATTCATGTTTGTTACCAAGTTATTTATATGAGATATAAATAAGATGGAATGGTGAGTCTCATGCCATATAGCAAACATGATAGGCACTTATAAATGATAAGTAGGCCGAACCAGTGACACTTATGACAAGCACATGGAGTTTACTCTTGTCAATGTTTTGTCATAAATTATATCAATGCATATAATCATTAGACCTGAGATAGCACAGTTATCTTGTATATAGGTAGCTTGAGTTTGATACTGCTTTCATACTTGTACTGTGTATGGGTATATGGGCATTTGTTGGCTCCTACTAGTTATATATGAGGTAGGTGTTGATCAAGATGGAATCTGTTCCTCTAAGTAAATAGTGATAAAATCCTATATTCATTTAATTGTTCTTGATGTTTCAAGTTCCTGGTCAGGGCAGATAGATTTATTCAGAAAAGAGTTTCTGATGAGAAAATCTTTTTAATCAAGAACTGGAATTAAAAGAGAACACAATATTTATAGTAAATGGAGTTTGACATAAACTATGACTCCAGCTTGAGTTGGGATTTTGTAACAGAGAGATTCCAGTGTATGGTAACATATGATTATAGGTTCATTTAAGGTAAACTTATTACTAATTGGGTGGCCATGGCATGCTATGTTAGGTGTTAACCATAGTCTATGAGGTTCATAAAATGATTTAGAGAAATCATTTATAGTAAGAAAGAGTTCTGATGATATTAAGAGTTAATATCATATCTCATTGCCAATTAGTGATGAGCTTAGTAAGTCAGACGCATACACAAGTTATTACCTAATTAAATATGATTTAATTAATTAATTAAAGAGTTTAATTGATTAATTAAATAGGTTTGGTTTTGCAATTAGATTGCAAAGTCCCTAGCATGACTTGAAACCAAATCTAGATTATTGGATGTATAATATAAGTTAAATTTATATTTAAAGTGTTTAAATATGAATTTAATTAATGAAAAATTAATTAATAGAGATTAATTAATTAATTTATATTTGATATAAATTGATTAGAAGAAGAGAAATAATTATTGGGTTTGACACTTGATATAAATTGATATAATTATATTTGATATAAATTGATTAAATATAGGTTTGACACTTGGCACAATGTGATTGGGTCAATTAAACCTAGAACCAATCAGAGGGTGACATGTGGCAAGGGTTTAATGTTGTTATGAATTAAAAATAAGACAACCAGCAGCCACTCCTCCTTTGTCATGCCATTTTGAGGCTCTCCATCTCTTCTTCTTCATCTCTCATGAAATCAAAGAGATTAGCCATCAATCTCTTGAATTAAAAATACTAGAAATCATTTCTAGTGTCCTATTTACATCTTTAATCTCTTAAAAGACAGAACTTGATTTTCTAAATAATAGAAAAAGCTTTAGAAGTTGTTCAAGGGCTGCCATAGGTGTTCTTAGTGTGGACAAGCTAGAGGGACGACATTTGGTGTCCTAAAGACGCATCTCAAAGGTGCAAATACACTGCAGTGCATCAAGAGGTTAGTGTATTTGTTCTTGATTTAATCTAGGGTTCTAAAATTAATATGATTAATTTTAAAATCTTAAATAGCAAATACAGATCCAAAAACATATTAAAAGAGTTTTAATATGTTATTTATCATTGAAATCAAATAGATAAAAAATAAATCTTGCATGATGCATGTGACCCTAGGTGAAAAATTTGAATTCAATGGCATAAATTTGTTTTTTTCACGCTTCCGTTCCATCAATTGGTATCAGAGCCACTATATTTGCCATTTAGAATGTTGATTATATGATTTAATTGTGTGTTTGGTTATGAGATGATTTATCCATTGCTGGTTGCAATGGATATGTGGCAGCATGCTTGAAGAACACCATCAATAGTGCGCATGGTTTGGCTTTATGGGTGGTGCAAAGGTTTGGCTTTTTAATTTGTAATTGTTGTATGATCTAAAAGCTCATCCTATGGTTAATTAAATTGTTTAATTATAATTTTAATCACACAATTAAATTTTCATTCAAATCATAATTTTAAAAAATTGTTTGAATGTGATTCAAATCTGAATTTTAAAAGTTGTTTGAATCGTATTTAAATCTGATTTTTTAAAGTTGTTTGAATAATATTTAGATCTAAATTTTTAAAAATTGTTTGAATGTGTTTCAAATCTGAATTTTTATGGTTGTTTGAATGTGATTCAAATATGAATTTTTAAATTTGTTTGAATGAGATTCAAATCTGAATTTTTAAATTTATTTGAATCATATTCAAATCTGGATTTTTAAGTTGACTATGAGATATTCAATTTAATTTAAGTATGTATGTTTTATTTATTGATAAATAGTGATATGCATGATGGGTGATCATGGACTATAAAAGACCAATGTGATTGGATTTATTTCTTTTTATGTTTCTTTGGGATTATAAATTAATTAATTAATTTTAATTTATTTGGGCATGTATTATTAAGTTTGTAATAATTTTTTGTTGTAATTTCATTTATTCAAGTTCTTGTAAATTCGCCTTGGTATGCCAATGATTACTATGTAATATTGGATTGCAAGAAGTTCAAGGAGGTCAAGAGCATTGGTGGGACTAGTGGGAGGAATTCAAGATCAAGTGTTGATTATGTACTTCTTCAGTAACTCTTGTAAAATGAGTGAATGAAATGCACGTAGGAATGCCCTGATTCAATTCTTGGTGGCTCAGAATTAAATCCCTTAAAAAGTCCATGATCATACCATATTTACTACTTATCCATGAATGCATGAGATGTATGGGAATGTATGCAATTATATGATATATGCATGCTAAATGGATAATGTGCAAAGTGAGACCTTAATAGTAATTAGGATGACTATAAAATCTTCCAAACAAATGATTAAGTTGGAAATGCTGTAATTAAAGTAATTATAACATGGGCCCTCCATTGGGGCAATTATTTTAAGAAATTTTAAATAGTTGCATAAGATGCAATTAATTTAAGAGATTTTCTTAAGAATAATTTTTAAGCATGAGATGTTGTAAATATGTAAATGGTTTGGTGGTCAATATTGGATGTACCTGAGGACATTAAAATTATTTGCATAATTACTGGCTTAATGGGATCAACTTAACTAATGCAAGATAAGTCAATAATGGATGTACCTGAGATTTTGAGCATTAGGGGCTGGGTAAAGGATTGAACCTCACATGAGATGTGATGGGCAAGGAGTTGCTCACTTATATTTTATTGTAATTCCAATAACAGATGTACCTGAGGATGATCAATAGAATTATAAGAATTCAATCACCCACTAGAAATCCATCCAACTAGGATTTCCGTTTTCTACTTTGGAAGTGTAGGATTCGCTAAGTTAGTGGGAGGACCAATTTGATTAAAAGATCATAATCATTTTGTTTAATTACTTGATACATTTACTAATTAATCTGGTTATTTTCTGCAGTTAATTTTCTGATAATAATGAGCACAGAACAACCACCATCATCCAATATCCTTGCAAGCATACTTGATCACAATAGGTTGACATGACCTAATCTCTCTGATTGGCTAAGAAATTTGAAACTTGTCCTGAACCTTGAACATATAGGATATATTCTAGATTCAAATGTTCCTGGTCCCTTACCTCCAGAGGCCACTCAAGAGGAACATGAAACTTTGGACAAGTGGGAAGGAGCATGATATGAGAGCTAAGTGTTACATGCTTGCTTCCATGAGTAATGAGTTACAGAAGCAGCATGAGAACATGCAGAGTGTGAGTGAGATCCTCCTTCACCTACAAGAGTTGTATGGTGAGCACAGTAGGAATGCTAGGTATGAGATATCTAGGTAGCTGTTCCGCATGAACATGTCTGAGGGACAGAATGTTGGGGATCATGTCCACAAGATGATTCAATTGATTAAGCAGTTGGAACATCTTGACTTCAACATGGATTTCTAACTACCGATGGATTTGATCCTTCAGTCCCTTCCTGAGTCTTTTGGGAATTTTGTGACAAATTTTCATATGACTAAACAGGAATGCACCTTAGCTGGTTTTCTCAACATGCTGGTTATTGCCCAAAAGAATATGTCGGGTAATAAAGGAAAAGAGGTAGCTTTGATTGCATCTTCTTCTACTGGAAAGTCCAATAAGAAGAAGGGCAATAAGAAAAAGAAACCTCAGATTCCTGGTCCTTCTAAGAAGATAGCCAAACAGAAAAACAAAGATCAAAGTTGACAAAGGTAAAGGAAAGTGTTTCCATTACTAGCAGGAAAGTGTTTCCACTGCCAGTAGGAAAGTGTTTCCACTGCCAGCAGGAAAGTGTTTCCACTTTCCAGAGTATAGCAATCTAAAAGAATGCAATGCCATGATGAAAATCAACTCAAAATTCAAAATATATTTGGCACTTAAGATTAGGTCATGTTGCAGAAGATAGGATTGCAAAATTAGAGAAAATGGGGATTTTATCCTCATTGGGCTCTGAGCCTACTCCAACTTGTGAATCTTGCCTTAAGGGCAAAATGACTAGATCACCCTTTGTTGGACAAGGGCTAAGGTCTGAAAGTATTTTGGAACTAATACATAGTGATGTATGTGATCCATTTAAGGAAATGGTTAAAGGCGATTTTCATTACTTTATTACCTTTACTGATGATAAATCAAGGTTTGGGTATTTGTATTTGATGAAATACAAACATGAATCCTTTGAAAAGTTCAAAGAATTTAAATCTGAAGTAGAAAATCAAACAGGAAAGAGTATTAAAGCTCTTCGATCAGATCGTGGAGGAGAATATTTGAGTACTGAATTTGATGAATACTTGAGAGAGCATGGCATTGTTTCCAACTGACTCCTCCAGGAACACCACAGTTGAATGGTGTATTTGAAACGAGAAATCGTACCTTGTTGGATATGGTATGTAGTATGATGAGCTATACTGATATGCCAATCTCCTTTTGGGGTTTGCATTAGAATCAGTTTTGTATATTCTGAATAGGATTCTATCAAAATCAATTTCTTCCACACCTTATGAGATATGACATGGAAGAAAATCAAGTCTTAAGCATGTTAAGATTTAGGTTGTCCAGCTTATATGAAAAAAGCTGAACACTAATAAATTAGAAACCAGATCAGAAAAGGGTCGATTTGTTGGATATCCAAAAGATAGTTTTGGATATTATTTTATTTGCCTACATCACAAAAGGTTATGGTGAGTAGAGATGCCACATTTCTTGAACAACAGTTTGTCCAAAAAGGAGGCAAAGGAAGACAAATAGAGTTGGAATTAGAGAATTTTGACCAATCAACAGATCAGATGGATATCGATCCATCTAGTCAACCTATACCCGTTGATGAAACATCTACAGCTGTTCCTCGTAGAACAACCAGGGTATCTCACCCACCAGTGAGATATGGTTTCTTTCATGAAGAAGAACAAGTGTCACACCTTACCTCTCTGTAAGGCATAACATGATCCCGTAGAATACCTAATGAACTACCGAACTTCACCTACCGATAACTCATTAAGTACCCTATAAGGGATTTTAAAATAATTTTCTTATTTTTGATAAGTGGTGAGCATTTCTAATAAGTATTTAAAACATGTAATTAAGTGCAAGGCTAGTTGGAAATTTTGGCCCATTTTATTTTTCCGCAAATTTTATAAAAATTTTGACAGAGTTCTGTCTGTATTTTGAGAAACCAGTTCTTCAAATACCTGTAAAAAGCACTTCTAAAATTTTTTCTCAACTACTACTTCAATTTCACAATCAAACTCAATCAATTTCACAATCATGTCAATAAATTTCTCAGGTTCAAAATTCAATAATCCTCAGCATACTAGCAACACATTTCATTTAAATTAAATAAAATAATTGTACTCATATTTCATTAGAGACAAAACAATTTATATACATTCTTACAAAATTTACATTAAGAGAGTTTCAGACTACAATATATATTACAGCTTTATACAAATTTTATACAAACTGCTCAAGACCCATTTTTACATGTCCATACATCTATGTGCAATATATATACATCAAAAGAAATATTTACAGTTAGGGTATAAATTATAGCCGAAGACTTCAAGCTGAATGATCCTCAATCTTCAAGACTCGATCTCCGCTCCTCTAGTCTCTAAATCTGCGACAGCAATAAAAGCTATCGCTGAGTACTAGGACTCAGTGGTGCACAACATAATAAATTAATCTTTATGTAGAATATAAATCACATTTATTCAAAAATTTAACTAAACATGAGCATTAAACACAAAACATGAATTATGAGATTTTAATGCAAACCAAGTTCATTTCAAAGTATCAAAACACTTTTCATAAAACCCACAGTTAGATCATGCCATTCGAAACAAATAGAATCTCAATAGCCAGAGGCTAAAGAGAAATCACATCACAAGGATAGCTAGCTCAAATATATGGATATCCATTCACATCCTCTTCTACTGGCACACCTCAACACTTCTCCAGAGAAGGAATCAAAATTCGAAACTAATTACCCCACTAGTCGTGCTAGTGAGGTGTCCAAATATATGGTCATGACACTGTGGTTTCAAAACTTATCTTAACAATTTGCTAAACATTTTCATTTCAAATATACACAATAACTTTCACAATTTAAATCAAACATCATAAGAATGCCATAATTCAATATTTCACATTATTCAAAACAGTATGCAGAAGATAATTATAAAAAGTATACGTTGTGCACAAACCTCAAGCGAGTCGCCTCTTGGCCTCGACTCGGTTCCTCGGGTCCTTTCCTGGTATTCTTTTCCACTGAAACACACAATTTCACAGTGTTTCAGTACCATAACTTAGCATAAATCCAATAATAAATTTAACTTCACTTTTACCTAGCTCTAACGTGCTAAATTCGACGTTCTTGAAATTTTGCGTTTCGCGTTACTATTCACTGCACTAGTCAGGTCAAATTATTGACTTTCTAAGGCTTAATAGGTATGGGAATTCCAACTTCACCCACATACCACATTTTGGTCACTAAACTTGTTGGTTTTGGTCATTTTCTCAAAACTTAGGTCTTTTAGGCAAAATTTCCAATTTTCAGTTTTGGTGTCCCTAATTGTATTGTTTCATTGGTCAATTTATTGTTGGAATTTGGCAAAACTTTCTTCATAGAAAATGTTCCTTATTGTCTTAAGTTTATTCTCCTTTTTGAATCACCCCAATTGGAGTTTTGTAGCTCAAGTTATAAGCAAATAATGTTTACTGTTCATGCTGCAGAATTTTATTCTAGTAGATTATTGATTCCAACTTCGTTAAGCAATTTGATCAAGTTAGTTCCATAATTTGGTCTAATTTTCGTCATATGAAATGTTCTATTATGTCTTAGGTTTCCATCGGTTCAAGAATCGCCTAAATCGAAGTTTTCTAGAGAGAGTTATAGCCATTGAAACTTTACTGTTCATATGGCAATCTGCAGTTCTGCAGATTCAAGTCACCAATTTTGCTCAGTATTTTGATTAGGTTAATGGCATAATTTGGATTGGTGTTCTTCATAAAAGTTTTAGATTTATATCTTATCTAACCCCTGGTAAAATTTCAGGTCATTTTGACCTGCCTAGCTCGAGTTATGACCAAATGAACAAATACTTTTCATTTGGTCAGTTTGTGCAGAGGCAGCTTGCGATTTTCCGACTTCGGCCACTTTGTTCACTAGGTTTTAGTCACTTTTTGGGCAGGCTTCCTAAATGAAAATTGTGTCATTTAGTGCCTATTTTCATCCCCAATTGGTCCCATATCCATTGGACTTGTAAAATTTCATTTTTGGTCCCTCAAAGGAGGTTTTGGTCATGCTGCCAGCACATGACCTTATCCAATCCGAATTGGCTTTTAATTCCAACATTTCTAACACACCTCATTTGGTCACAAATGACCAATTTTCACTTCACATTAGGTCAAAGACACCATTTATAAGTTTTTCACATTTTTGGTCTCTAAACCCTAATGTTCAAAACCCTAATTCACATATTTGTTCCATTCATGCAATTTAAAGTGTGGCACTAACACCTACCCACTTAGATTGACTTGCATGCATGATTTATTGAAGTGAAACATATCACTTTCCCCCAACCCTCATGGCTGCCAAATTGTTTGTCCTTTCACAACTTATCATTTTCTTTAACTTTTCATGCAATTTAGACTCATCTTAACTTAATTTCAAAGCTTAAAGAAGAAAAGAAAGGGAAACAAGTACTAACCTCACTTGTCAAATTTTCTTGAATTCCCAAGTTTGATTTTCCTTCACTTTTCTTCCCTCCTATTCTTCTTTAATCTTCTTTTCTAGGGTAACTTAGAAGCTTTTTAGGGTTTAGGGTTGAAACTTGTGGGGAAGAACTAAGTTTTTCAAGCTTTAAAAGCTTGTTAATGGAGGAACCTTGGGAGAGAAAAGTGAGAGAGAGATGAAAACGTTTTTTGAAGAAGAAGAAATAATTTTGTTCTTCTTTTATGAATTTTTAAGTCTTATGGAAGACCAAAAATGTAAATAAATAAAAAATTAATTATATTCTTTATGGCATCATGCATGAGGTCATGCATGATGTCATCACCTTTTGACTTTTCCTTTTTTCATTTTCATTTTTTTTTTATTTTTCTATTAGTTCTTTAATTTAATTTTCAATTACGAAATTTTCTTTTCTCTGATTTTATTTGACTGTTAGGTCAGGAGTCAGCTCTCGGGGTTAATTGACCAAATTGCCCCTCGCCGGTTCATCCCGGTTTGCAATTAATTCTATATTTCTTTTGGCTCCCTAACCTAATTATTTGACTGGCTTAACCAATATTTTTCGTGATTTTCTCTTTTCCACTGTGTTTATAAGGGTCCTAAGGACCGCAGCGTCACTTTTTACGGTTCGAAATTTGAGTTTAAAATGACTTCACAGTTGTTCCTGAGAATATCACCCATCGCTGTGACTCTCGGCTCGTTTAACTTCTTATGTTATATTTTTTTTGTTTATACTTAACTAATTGGACATTACTAATTATTTGTGTTTATAGCTTCTCTAGTTGTCTTGAGTGTCGTTCTAATCCCCTTAATTGTCTGGACCAACACCGGTCACCGGAACAGTGAAATATACCAGGCTATGCAATTAGGGGTGTTACAACAAGAGTTGTCTACTCATGAAGAAGTAGATCATGGAGATGATCCACTTACCTATGAAGAAGGTATATCAGATAAAGAATCTTCAAAATGGATTGATGCTATGAAATCTGAAATTGATTCCATGTATAAAAATCAAGTTTGGGATCTTGTTGACCCACCTAAAGGTATTGTACCTATAGGGAACAAATGGGTTTTCAAGAAGAAAATCAGTTCTGATGGAAAGGTAGAGACTTATAAGGCAAGGCTAGTAGCGAAAGGGTTTCGCCAAAGGCAAGGAATTGACTATGAGGAGACTTTCTCGCCTGTTGCCATGCTTAAATCTATTAGGATTCTATTAGCAATAGCTGCATACTATGATTATGAGATTTGGAAGATGGATGTCAAAATAGCTTTTCTCAATGGATACATTGAAGAAAACATTTTCGTGGAACAACCTAGGGGTTTTGAATCCCAAGATGGTTCGAAGGTATGCAAGCTAAAGCGATCCATTTATGGGTTGAAGCAAGCTTCGAGGAGTTGGAACATCCGTTTTGATTAAGCCATTAAATCATTTGGTTTTATAAAAAATGAGGATGAGCCATGTGTATATAAGAAGGTTAATGACAGTGCTATCACTTTCCTTGTCGTATATGTGGATGACATACTGTTGATGGGTAATGACACAGGTATATTGACAACTGTAAAGGTATGGTTGTCAAATACATTCTCCATGAAAGACTTAGGGGAGGCAACCTATATTCTTGGGATTCGCATCTATAGAGATAAAGCGAAAAGAATAATTGGTTTATCCCAAAGTCTATACTTGGAAAAGGTGTTAAAGAGGTTTAACATGCTTGATTCCAAGAGAGGATTGTTACCAGTGAGACATGGTATCCATCTTTCTAAAGAGATGTCTCCAAAGACACCTGAAGAAAGAGATAAGATGGGCAGGATTCCATATGCTTCGGCTATTGGAAGTTTAATGTATGCAATGTTGTGTACTAGGCCGGATATCGCATATGCTATTAGTTTGACTAGTAGGTATCAATCCAATCCAGGTTTGGAGCACTGGATAGCTGTCAAGAATATCCTTAAGTACTTGAGAAGAAGTAAGGATTTATTCTTGATCTATGGAGGTGGAGATTTGCAATTGGATGGTTATACTGATTCTGATTTCCAATCAGATATCGATGATAGAAAGTCTACCTCTGGATATGTGTTCATTTGTAATGGAGGTGCAGTTAGTTGGAAGAGTTTCAAACAGAGCACGACTACAAATTCCACTACCGAGGCTGAGTATATTGCTGCACCAGATGCTGCAAAGAAAGTTGTTTGGATAAAGAAGTTCATGGCAGAACCTATAGTAGTTCCATTGAGTCAACAATTCCACTACACTGTGACAATAATGGAGCAGTCATACAAGCTAAGGAACCAAGGTCTCACTAAAAATCCAAACACATAGAAAGGCGCTACCACATTATCAGAGAAATAGTTGGTCAAGGCGATATAGCCATGTAGAAAATAGCATCAGCTAAAAATCCAGTTGATCCATTCACTAAGCTTGTGCCACAGACTCAACTAGACCGTCATATTGAGAAGATGGGTCTAAGATATTGTAATGAATGGCTCTAGTGCTAGTGGGAGATTGTTAGTAGTATGCCCTAGAGCATATCATTTAGTATGTATCTTGTACATATTTTTGTTAATAAAAGGCATTTCAACTTTTCCATTTACATAATATATTTATGTATAATAGAAAAGGTCCATTGATATTTTATTAGAAATTCTATTCTTAAGTTGTTAAGAATATGAGTGATAGTATTTCTGGTACAAAGTATCATAAATAGGTTCACAATCGAGGATACTTCATAATAAGGACATGACTTATCCAGAAAGATTGTATTCATGTTTGTTACCAAGTTATTTATATGAGATATAAATAAGATGGAATGGTGAGTCTCATGCCATATAGCAAACATGATAGGCACTTATAAATGATAAGTAGGCCGAACCAGTGACACTTATGACAAGCACATGGAGTTTACTCTTGTCAATGTTTTGTCGTAAATCTTATCAGTGCATATAATCTTTAGACCTGAGATAGCACAGTTATCTTGTATATAGGTAGCTTGAGTTTGATACTGCTTTCATACTTGTACTATGTATAGGTATATGGGCATATGTTGGCTCCTACTAGTTATATATGGAGGTAAGTGTTGATCAAGATGGAATTTGTTCCTCTAAGTAAATAGAGATAAAATCCTATGTTCATTTAATTGTTCTTGATGTTTCAAGTTCCTGGCCAGGACAGATAGATTTATTCAGAAAAGAGTTTCTGATGAGAAAATCTTTTTAATTAAGAACTGGAATTAAAAGAGAACATAATATTCATAGCAAATGTAGTTTGACGTAAACCATGACTCCAGCTTGAGTTGGGATTTTGTAACAGAGAGATTCCAGTGCATGGTAACATATGATTATAGGTTCATTTAAGGTAAACCTTATTACTAATTGGGTGGTCATGGCATGCTATGCTAGGTGTTAACCATGGTCTACGAGGTGCATAAAATGATTTAGAGAAATCATTTATGGTAAGAAAGAGTTCTGATGATATTAAGAGTTAATATCATATCTCATTGTCAATTAGTGATGAGCCTAGTAAGTCACACACATACACAAGTTATCACCTAATTAAATATGATTTAATTAATTAATTAAAGAGTTTAATTGATTAATTAAATAGGTTTGATTTGCAATTAAATTGCAAAGTCCCTAGTATGCCTTGAAACCAAATCTAGATTGTTGGATGTATAGTATAAGTTAAATTTATATTTAAAGTATTTAAATATGAATTTAATTAATGAAAAATTAATTAATAGAGATTAATTAATTAATTTATATTTGATATAAATTGATTAGAAGAAGAGAAATAATTGTCTTGGGTTAAGAACTCAAAATTAAGACACAGGGGCATTTTGGTCATTTCACAGGGTAACATGTGGCACCATGAGATGGTGACACATGGCATTACATATAAGCTTGCCAAATGTCTTTTAATCATGTAAGATGACTAAAATTAAGGTTAAATATAGGTTTGACACTTGGCACAATGTGATTGGGTCAATTAAACCTAGAACCAATCAGAGGGTGATATGTGGCAAGGGTTTAATGTTGTTATGAATTAAAAATAAGACAACCAGCAGCCACTCCTCCTTTGTCATGCCATTTTGAGGCTCTCCATCTCTTCTTTTTCATCTCTCATGAATTCAAAGAGATTAGCCATCAATCTCTTGAATTAAAAATACTAAAAATCATTTATAGTGTCCTATTTACATCTTTAATCTCTTAAAAGTCAGAACTTGATTTTCTAAATAATAGAAAAAGCTTTAGAAGTTTTTCAAGGGCTGCCATAGGTGTTCTTGGTGTGGACAAGCTAGAGGGACGACATCTGGTGTCCTGAAGACGCATCTCAAAGGCACAAATACACTGCAGTGCATCAAGAGGTTAGTGTGTTTGTTCTTGATTTAATCTAGGGTTCTAAAATTAATCTGATTAATTTTAAAATCTTAAATGGCAAATACAGATCCAAAAACATATTAAAAGAGTTTTAATATGTTGTTTATCATTGAAATGAAATAGATAAAAAATAAATCTTGCATGATGCATGTGACCTTAGGTAAAAATTTTGAATTCAATGGCATAAATTTTTGTTTTTCACGCTTCCGCTCCATCAATCGGATCAGCAAACTCAACAGAAAACCAGAAATGCACTGTCAGATTGACTTTGTGAAACTTGTGGTAAACCACATAGTTGGTTATGTTATAGAGCCATGGGAGCATGTTTTAATTGTGGAGAGACTGGTCATTTTGCTAGGGATTATGTAAATCCATGTCGTTCTGGATCATTTACTACACCAAAGGGATCAACACAAGTTTCTACCCCAAAGAGTTCACCATCAGTTAGTATAGGCAGAGGTAGAGGTAGTGGTAGTACACTTAGAAGTCAGAGTACTGTGAATCAGCCAGAATAGGGTGATGCTTCTACTAGAGTATACGCTATACGGTAGAGAGAAGAGGCTGAGACTTTTGACATTGTTGTCGGTACTTTCTCAATTAGTAACTAAGATATATATATATATACATATATATATATATATATATATATATATATATATATGTATATATATATATATATGTATTGTTTGAGCTGGAGTCTGCATACTTTTATGTAAGTGTTAGAACTATATGTTCTGTTATTATTCCTTTATAGGGGAATAAATTTTGATGCATTAGTGATTAGTCCTTTAAGATAAGGATTGTGATAATAAGTGAAATTAGTTTGGAAGAGTTTATCGGCGAAAAGTATTTTCTAACACACTATAAATTATAAAGCTAAATGGCAAGCCTAGTTAATGTAAGGCAAGAGGACGTAAAAGTAAGTTGTGGTAATAGACTTGCTCTAGATGAGGGCAAAGATGTTACAGTTAGTAATTATTAGTGGATATTGTAATCAAAATAAGTTTTGAATATTAGTGAATTCGAAAAGGATAAAAGATAGGGAAGTTTGATCTATTGGGATATATCGTAGTAACTATGCAATGTTCTTGATGTTTATACTATAAGTTGCAGATTACAGTATTGACTTGAGATTATTATGTAGAGCTACGTACTACTCGATAGTACACCAAGATGAGAATAGTTGCCAACGGCATCTGTTTTGGTATAGTTATGCCAAGACAGAATTTAATTGTTAGAAATAAGTTTAAAAATCCTACTTAGGGATTTAAAACTCAAAAGTTAGAAAATTAAAAGGTTATAGTTTAGTACAAAAGGAAGCAAGTTATAGAATATTAATAAATAAAAAGAATTATGGAAGTAAAAATTTGAATAGTTGGTGCAGATATAACAAAGAAATGTTACGAATGTGAGGAAGACTATTGACTAGAATGGTCAGAGGACCAATGACTAGATAAATCATTCTAACATGACCTCAAGGGTCATTCAGGAAGAAACATGAACCCAAATATTAGACAGCACAATAGTAAGAGAAGATTGGTGTTATACAAACAAATTAAATGTTGTATTAGATTGTTAAAAGTCTTATACAAATTCGAGGGAAAGAAGATTATACGATCATATAGAAAGGAGAAAATAAACGTATGACTATTGTAAGATGGCTATTGAGTAAAATTTCGTGGACGAAATTTATTTTAAGGGGGGGAGAATTGTAACACCCCTATGTTCGGTAGTGCATTCTACTGTTCCGGTGACCGGTGTCTGTCCAGACAGCTAGAATGCCTAGAACTACATTTAAATATTGATGAGGAGACATAAAATAATGAAATATAAGAAAAGAAAATACAAGAAAAATAATGAAAAAATAATAGCAATGAAATGTAACCAAGTTAAACGAGCCGAGAACCCTAGCGATGGGTAATCGCATCGGGAATTTGTGGCGTGGACCGTTGACTAGCCCTGGACTGCGGGGAACCCTGGAAAATATTTTTAAGACTTTTATAAACACCTATTGAAGTATAAATATCATTAGAAATATCAAAGAAAAATTAATTAATTAGTACAAAGAAAAGTGAGAAATCGAGAAAACGATAAAACCCTTGCATAGAAAAATAAGGAATGCAACCCGAACAGGGGCATTGTGGTCATTTGACACCCCGAATTGTCTTTTGACCTAAATGTCCATTAAAAATAAATGATATTACACTTGGAAAATTTCATAAAAAATTAAATTGGTGGTACCTAATGTAAATAGCAAAAGATAGGAGTTAAATGTGGAATTTGGAAACCTTAGGATAAATAAACATTAAATTTCTACTTAGTGCTCCACTCACCTCACTTAAGTGGACCACTAAACCTTCATTTAGACAGAATATACTTCATCTTCCTCACCTCTCAAAGACCAGCCGAAATGCTCCCAAAGAAATCCTCCATGGCCGAAATGCACAAGCTCCATGCAACCATGAATTCCACCTCCATTCCACTTGGTTCCTTCACTAAAGTTATTCTACACAAATTGGGTAGTAGATAGGCAGCAAGAAGATTAAGTTTTGGTGAAGTTTTGAAGAGTTTCAAAAGTAGTAAGTATATATTTTTTATTATTGTTTCATTAAACCTTGTGAGGATGTTATGGGTAGTTGAATTATGGAAGGATTTTTTAAGTTTGATGAGTTAAGGGAGAGGTATATTTTTGGCATCCATGGAAACTCCATAAGAACATTTTATCCTTGCATGTAAAATGGTAGATTAAAGTATTGATGAAGTGTTTATGTGTGTAGGAATAAATTAGGTGATGTATACTAAATGTATGTGAATGTACACTTGATTTTGGAAGCTTGAAAGTTAATTGAGAGAGATGTATGAATCAGCAACTTGAAGTGTGAACCAAAACATGTTATTTCATGGTTTGGTTTATGGAATTATATGGTTGAATTATGGTGCTTGCTATGGCAGCTTGTATATGTGTATAAAGGTTTGAGTTTGGACATGTAAATGAGCTAGGTTATGTGGTTAAATTATTTGTAATTTGAACTTGGAAAATTCTGGACTATAATGTGCATATTGAGTATGGTTATAAGCTGCCAAAATGACAAAAAATGTGTTGTGAAATGTGTTTGTGTTATGGTACAAAACAGAAATGGCATGTAGGAAGTGACTTGGTAAGTGTTGAATGTGTCTTTGGTATGTAATGAAGAGTATGTTGCAGGGCAGTGTATATTTTGGCTTAGAACCTTAAGTGTATGGCTCCAATTGGTATGAGACCAATTCAAGGTGAAAATAGGCACAAAATGTGCTAACTTTCATGAAGGAAGCTTACCAAAATTCTGCTTGGAAGGTGACTTGAAAAAATGACCAAATCCGGATTAGTGCATTGAAAGACTGAAAATTTACCATTTGGGTAGCAGTTAGTATTTTAGCCATAACTCACTCAAAACAAGTCTAATTGACCTGAAATTTTTACCATGAATATTTGAGACATATATCTACAATTCTTATGAAGACACCAAAGCCCAAAAATGGCGAACCAAAAGTGACCTAAAAATGACCAAAAATGACCATTTTGGTACATTCTGACCAGCAATAGTAAAATGACTATAACTTGGTCTAGTAAACTCATAATGACCTGAATTTTGCCCCGCGTGCAATAAGACATAAGCCTACAAGTTTGTAGTTTTGACCGAAACCCAAAAATCAAGGGAACTAGGTCATCCGGTTAGGTGAAATTAGTATACTAGAATCCGACAAATTGCAATAAAATGCACTATACATGGAAATGAATTGGGTAATATGTACCAACATTAAAAGGCTATAAAATGTGACATATTGGTAATATTAAAACCTAATTCACCTAGACTGCATCGAGGGTTAACATCTTAGGTTGACTAAGGAAATGATAGAATTCAATAAATTGAGTATTAAGCCTTATTGTTAGAGACGGTTTAAATGAGTACTGAAATACTTCAAATTATGTGTTTCAGTTAGCAAAGACTCAGGAAAGGAGAAGGAAACACTGAGTCAGAGCCAAGAGGCATATATCAGAGGTTTGTGCATAATAGTTATTTCTTTTGAATTTTTTAATTGAAATAAATTATTATTATTTGTATATTATTGTTTTAAATTGTGTCTGTGCACAATACTTTTTATATTCACTGCTTTTACTAGAAAATTTATTTGGAGAAATGAGTTATGAATAATTTTTTATTGTTTTGGCTTTGAGAATCTTATTTTGAAATTATTGTGTTACCTACTTTGCGAATGGAAATTTTGAGATAAAATGTGATTTGGGAATTGTATGAAATATTGTGATTTGGAATTATTTTGATTCACACTTGGCATGACACTGTTATTATATTCCTCCCTCTTTGACTTATCAGTCTGGGGTGAGTGTGATTATATTCCTCCCTCTTTGACTTGTCAATCTGAAGTGAGTGTCGATGAGTTCTCATTATTTAGCTATGTCACACCCTACCCCTCTGTAAGGCATAACATGATCCCGTAGTATACCTAATGAATTACCAACTTCGTCTACTGATAACCCATTAAATACACTACAAGGGATTTTAAAACTTTTCTTACTTCTTTTTACAGTGGTGAGCACTATTTAAAGGTGTTAAATTTTTTTTTTTTTTGTGACTTAAGTGAATGAGCTAACACATTTGAATTATTAGGAATTTCTATAAAAATTTTGGCGGAGTGCCATCTGTATTTTGAATAAAACAATTCTTCAAAAACCTGTAAAAAGCACTTCAAATATATTTCTCAATCTCAAACTCCAACATTTAATGAAGAAAATATATTTATCAACTCAAATCCACAATAACTTTTCAATATTTCCAAAGGATGAGATAAAAGAAATATAGTATAAATTTTTACAAGTCAAAATAACACATAATTATTTTACAACTTCAATGTACAATTTTAATTTACAGCTGCTCAAAACCAAGAACAATATATATATATAGTGAACATACATTACAGTACAAAATGCAAAATGTGGTATACTCAATATACCCGATGATCTCTCGCTGAATGCACTAGCACTTAATCTGACCGTCTGTCATTTCTACTGCGACAAAGAATGAAAGTGTCATTTGAGACAATGTCTCAGTGGTTCAAAACATTAACCAAATACAACTTTAAATCACAAATCATAAGTCATATAAACAGTGGATACTTATGTTAGTAGTATGCCCTAGAGCATATCATTTAGTATGTATCTTGTACATATTTTTATTAATAAAAGGCATTTCCACTTTTCCGTTTACATAATATATTTATGTGTAATAGAAAAGGTCCATTGATATTTTGTTAGAAATATTATTCTTAAGTTGTTAAGAATATGACTGACAATATTTCTAGCACGAAGTATCATAAATAGGTTCACAATCGAGGATACTTCATAATAAGGATATGACTTATCCAGAAAGATTGTATTCATGTTTGTTCCCAAGTTATTTATATGAGATATAAATAAGATGGAATGGTGAGTCTCATGCCATATAACAAACATGATAGGCACTTATAAATGATAAGTAGGCCGAACCAGTGACACTTATGACAAGCACATGGAGTTTACTCTTGTCAATGTTTTGTCATAAATCATATCAGTGCATATAATCTTTAAACCCGAGATAGCACAGTTATCTTGTATATAGGTAGTTTGAGTTTGATACTGCTTTCATACTTGTACTATGTATGGGTATATGGGCATGTGTTGGCTCCTACTAGTTATATATGGAGGTAGGTGTTGATCAAGATGGAATCTGTTCCTCTAAGTAAATAGAGATAAAATCCTATGTTCATTTAATTGTTCTTGATGTTTCAAGTTCCTGGCCAGGACAGATAGATTTATTCAGAAAAGAGTTTCTGATGAGAAAATCTTTTAATCAATAACTGGAATTAAAAGAGAACATAATATTCATAGCAAATGGAGTTTGACATAAACCATGACTCCAGCTTGAGTTGGGATTTTGTAATGAGAGATTCTAGTGCATGGTAACATATGATTATAGGTTCATTTAAGGTAAACCATATTACTAATTGGGTGGCCATGGCATGCTATGCTAGGTGTTAACCATGGTCTATGAGGTTCATAAAATGATTTAGAGAAATCATTTATGGTAAGAAAGAGTTCTGATGATATTAAGAGTTGATATCATGTCTCATTGCCAATTAGTGATGAGCCTAGTAAGTCACACACATACACAAGTTATCACCTAATTAAATATGATTTAATTAATTAATTAAAGGGTTTAATTGATTAATTAAATAGGTTTGGTTTGCAATTACTTTGCAAAGTCCCTAGCATGACTTGAAACCAAATCTAGATTATTGGATGTATAATATAAGTTAAATTTATATTTAAAGTGTTTAAATATGAATTTAATTAATGAGAAATTAATTAATAGAGATTAATTAATTAATTTATATTTGATATAAATTAATAAGAAGAAGAAAAATAATTATTTTGGGTTGAGAACTCAAAATTAAGACACAGGGGCATTTTGGTCATTTTGCAGTGTGACACGTGGCACCATGAGATGGTGATACATGGCATAACACATAAGCATGCCAAATTTTTTTAATCATGTAAGATGATTAAAATCAAGATTACATATAGGTTTGACACTTGGCACAATGTGATTGGGTCACTTAAACCTAGAGCTAATCAAAGGGTGACATGTGGCAAGGGTTTAATGTGTTAACCTAGCTATTTAAGTGTTGTTATGAGAAAATAAAAAACAACCAGCAGCCACACTCCTTGGTCACGCCATTTTGCAGCCCTCCCTCTATTCTTCTTCATCTCTCATCAATTCAAAGAGATTAGCCATCAATCTCTTGAATTAAGAACACTAGAAATTGTTTCTAGTGTCCTGTTTACATCTCTAATCTCTTAAAAGGCAGAACTTGAATTTCTAATTAATAGAAAAGGCTTTAGAAGCTGTTCAAGGGCTTCCATAGGTGTTCTTGGTGTGGACAAGCTAGAGGGACAACATCTGGCGTCCTGAAGACGAATCTCAAAGGCGCAGACACGCTGCAGTGCATCAAGAGGTTAGTGTAATCGTTCTTGATATAATCTAGGGTTCTAAAATTAATCCGATTAATTTTAAAATCTTAAATGACAAATACATATCCAAAAACATATTAAAAGAGTTTTAATATGTTGTTTATCATTGAAATCAAATAGATAAAAATAAATCTTGCATGATGCATGTGACCCTAGGTGAAAATTTTTGAATTCAATAGTATAAACTTGTGTTTTTCACGCTTCCATTCCTTCAATTGGTATCAGAACCACTATATTTGCCATTTAGATTGTTTATTATATGATTTAATTGTGTGATTTGATCATGAGATGATTGATCCATTGCTGGTTGGATCAAGAGGTGTGGCGGCATGCTTGATGAACTCCAACATGGTGCGCATGGCTTTGGAAGATCATGGTGCGCATGGTTATTAAATTCTGCAATTGTTGCATGATGAAAGGTTCATCATATGACTAACTAAAATGTTTAATTAGGATTTTTAATCACACAATTAAATTATGATTCAAATCAGAATTTTAAAAAAATTGTTTGAATGTGATTCAAATCTGAATTTTAAAAGTTGTTTGAATGTGATTCAAATCTGAATTTTTAAAGTTCTTTGAATCATATTTAAATCTGATTTTTTAAAATTGATTGAATAAAATTCAGATCTGATTTTTTAAAAAATGTTTGAATGTGATTCAAATCTAATTTTTTAAAAAATGTTTGAATGTGATTCAAATCTAAATTTTTGAAGTTGTTTGAATGTGATTCAAATATGGATTTTTAAATTTGTTTGAATGAGATTCAAATATGAATTTTTAAATTTATTTGAATCATATTCAAATCTGGATTTTTAAGTTGAATATGAGATATTCAATTTAATTTAAGTATGTATGTTTTATTTAATTGTTAAATAGTGATATGCATGATGGATGATCATGGACTATAAAAGACCAATGTGATTGGATTTATTTCTTTTATGTTTCTTTGGGATTGTAAATTAATTAATTTATTTTAATTTATGTTGGGCATGTATTAGTAAGTTTGTAATTATTTTTGAGTTGTAATTTCATTTATTTAAGTTCTTGTAAATTCGCCTTGGTATGCCAAGGATTACTATGTAATATTGGATTGCAAGAAGTTCAAGGAGGTCAAGAGCATTGGTGGGACCAGTGGGAGGAATTCAAGATCAAGTGTTGATTATGTACTCCTTCAGCAACTCTTGTAAAATGAATGAATGAAATGCACCTAGGAATGCCCTGATTCAATTCTTGGTGGCTCAGAATTGAATCCCTTAGAAAGTCCATGATCATACCATATTTACTGCTTATCCATGAATGCATGAGATGTATGAAAATGTATGCAATTATATGATATATACATGCTAAATGGATAATGTGCAAAGTGAGACCTTAATAGTAATTAGAATGACCATAAAATCTTCCAAACAAATGATTAAGTTGGATATGCTATAATTAAAGTAATTATAACATGGCCCTCCATTGGGGCAATTATTTTAAGAAATCTTAAATAGTTGCATGAGATGCAATTAATTTAAGAGATTTTCTTAAGAATAATTGTTATGCATGAGATGTTGTAAATATGTAAATGGTTTGGTGGCCAATATTGGATGTACCTGAGGACATTAAAATTATTTACATAATTACTGGCTCAATGGGATCAACTTAACTAATGCAAGATAAGTCAATAATGGATGTACCTGAGATTTTGAGCATTAGGGGCTAGGTAAAGGATTGAACCTCACATGAGATGTGATGGGCAAGGAGTTGCTCACTGATAGTTTATTGTAATTCCAATAATGGATGTACCTGAGGATGATCAATAGAATTATAAGAATTCAATCACCCACTAGAAATCCATCCAACTAGGATTTCCGTTTCCTACTTTGGAAGTGTAGGATTCTTTAAGTTAGTGGGAGGACCAATTTGATTAAAAGACCATAATCATTTTGGTTAATTACATGATACATTTACTAATTAATCTGGTTATTTTCTGCAGTTAATTTTCTGATAAAAATGAGCACAAAACAACCACCACCATCCAATATCCTTGCGAGCATACTTGATCACAATAGGTTGACAGAACCAAATCTGTCTGATTGGCTAAGAAATTTGAAGCTTGTCCTGAACCTTGAACATATAGGATATGTTCTAGATTCAAATGTTCCTGGTCCCTTACCTCTAGAGGCCACACAAGAGGAACATGATACTTTGGACAAGTGGAAGGAGCATGATATGAGAGCTAAGTGTTACATGCTTGCTTCCATGAGTAATGAGTTACAGAAGCAACATGAGAACATGCAGAGTGCGAGTGAGATCCTCCTTCACCTACAAGAGTTGTATGGTGAGCAAAGCAGGAATGCTAGGTATGAGATATCTAGACAGCTATTCCGTATGAGGATGTCTGAGGGACAGAATGTTGGGGATCATGTCCACAAGATGATTCGGCTGATTGAGCAGTTGGAACATCTTGACTTCAACATGGATTTCCAACTACAGACGGATTTGATCCTTCAGTCCCTTCCTGAGTCTTTTGGGAATTTTGTGACAAATTTCCATATGACTAAACAGGAATGCACCTTAGCTGGTTTACTCAACATGCTGGTTATTGCCCAAAAGAATATGCCAGGCAATAAAGGAAAAGAGGTAGCTTTGGTTGCATCTTCTTTTGCTGGAAAGTCCAACAAGAAGAAGGGCAATAAGAAAAAGAAACCTCAGATTCCTGGTCCTTCCAAGAAAATAGCTAAACAGAAAGGGAAGACCAAAGCTGACAAAGGCAAAGGAAAGTGTTTCCATTGCCAGTAAGAAAGTGTTTCCACTGGCCAGAGTATAGCAATCTAAATGAATGCAATGCCATGGTGAAAACCAACTCAAGTTCAAAATATATTTGGCACGTAAGGTTATGTCATGTTGCAGAAGATAGGATTACAAAATTAGAGAAAATGGGGATTTTATCCTCATTGGGCTCTGAGCCTACTCCAACTTGTGAATCTTGCTTTCAGGGCAAAATGACTAGATCACCCTTTGTTGGACAAGGGCTAAGAGATGAAAATATTTTGGAGCTAATACATAGTGATGTATGTGGTCCATTTAAAGAAATGGCTAGAGGGGGCTTTCATTATTTTATAACCTTTAGTGATGATAAATCAAGGTTTGGGTATTTGTATTTGATGAAATACAAACATGAATCTTTTGAAAAGTTCAAAGAATTTAAATCTGAAGTAGAAAATCAAACAGGAAAGAATATTAAAGCTCTTCGATCAGATCGTGGAGGTGAATATTTGAAATCGAATTTGATGAATACTTGAGAGAGCATGGCATTGTTTCTCAACTGACTCCTCCAGGAACACCACAGCTGAATGGTGTATCTGAAAGGAGAAATCGTACCCTATTGGATATGGTACCTAGTATGATGAGCTATACTGATATGCCAATCTTCTTTTGGGGATTTGCATTAGAATCAGATTTTTATATTCTGAATAGGATTCCATCAAAATCAGTTTCTTCCACACCTTATGAGATATGGCATGGAAGAAAACCAAGTCTTAAGCATGTTAAGATTTGGGGTTGTCCAGCTTATATCAAAAAGCTGAACACTGATAAATTGGAGACTAGATCAGAAAAAGGTCGATTTGTTGGATATCCAAAAGATAGTTTTGGATATTATTTTTATTTGCCTACTTCACAAAAGGTTGTGATAAGTAGAGATGCCACATTTCTTGAACAACAGTTTGTTCAAGAAGGAGGCAAAGGAAGGCAAATAGAGTTAGAATTGGAGAATTCTGACCAACCAATGCATCGATGGATATAGATCCATCTAGTCAACCAATACCCGTTGATGAAACATCTACAGCTGTTCCTCGTAGAACAACCAGGGTATCTCACCCACCAGTGAGATATAGTTTTCTTCATGAAGAAGAACAAGAGTTGTCTACTTATGAAGAAGTAGATCATGGAGATGATCCACTTATCTATGAAGAAGCTATATCAGATATAGACTCTTCAAAATGGATTGATGCTATGAAATCCGAGATTGATTCCATGTATAAGAATCAAGTTTGGGATCTTGTTGTCCCACCTGAAGGTATTGTACCTATAGGGAACAAATGGGTTTTCAAGAAGAAAATTGGTTCTGATGGAAAGGTAGAGACCTATAAGGCAAGGCTAGTAGTGAAAGGGTTTCGCCAAAGACAAGGAATCGACTATGAGGAGACTTTCTACTTTGCCATGCTTAAATCAATTAGGATTTTATTAGCAATAGTGCATACTATGATTATGATATTTGGCAGATTGATGTCAAAATATTTTTTCTCAATGGATACATTGAAGAAAACATTTTCATGGAACAACCTAGGGGTTTTGAATCCCAAGATGGTTCCAAGGTATGCAAGCTAAAGCGATCCATTTATGGGTTGAAACAAGCTTCGAGGAGTTGGAACATCCGTTTTGATGAAGCCATTAAATCCTTTGGTTTTGTAAAAAATGAGGATGAGCCATGTGTATATAAGAAGGTTAGTGACAGTGCTATCACTTTCCTTGTCTTATATGTGGATGACATACTGTTGATGGGTAATGACATAGGTATGTTGACGACTATAAAGGTATGGTTGTCAAATACATTCTCCATGAAAGACTTAGGGGAGGCAACCTATATTCTTGGGATTCGCATCTATAGAGATAGAGCGAAAAGAATAATTGGTTTATCCCAAAGTCTATACTTGGAAAAGGTTTAAAGAGGTTTAACATGCTTAATTCCAAGAGAGGATTGTTACCAGTGAGACATGGTATCCACCTTTCTAAAGAGATGTCTCCAAAGACACCTGAAGAAAGAGATAAGATGGCCAGGATTCCATATGCTTCGGCTATTGGAAGTTTAATGTATGCAATGTTGTGTACTAGGCCGGATATCGCATATGCTGTTAGTTTGACTAGCAGGTATCAATCCAATCCAGGTTTGGAACACTGGATAGCTGTCAAGAATATCCTTAAGTACTTGAGAAGAACTAAGGATTTATTCTTGATTTATGGAGGTGGAGACTTGCAATTGGATGGTTATACTGATTCTGATTTCCAATCAGATATCGATGATAGAAAGTCTACCTCTGGATATGTGTTCATTTGTAATGGAGGTGCAGTCAGTTGGAAGAGTTCCAAACAGAGCACGACTGCAGATTCCACTACAGAGGCTGAGTATATTGCTGCATCAGATGCTGCAAAGGAAGCTGTTTGGATAAAGAAGTTCGTGATAGAACTTACAGTAGTTCCTTCCATTGAGTCAGCAGTTCCACTACACTGTGACAATAATGGAGCAGTCATACAGGCTAAGGAACTAAGGTCTCACCCAAAATCCAAACACATAGAAAGGCACTACCACATTATCAGAGATATAGTTGGGCAAGGCGATATAGCCATGCAGAAAATAGCATCAGCTGAAAATCCAGCTGATCCATTCACTAAGCCTATGTCACAGACTCAGTTAGACCGACATCTTGAGAAGATAGGTCTAAGATATTGTAATGAATGGCTCTAGTGCTAGTGGGAGATTGTTAGTAGTATGCCCTAGAGCATATCATTTAGTATGTATCTTGTACATATTTTTATTAATAAAAGGCATTTCCACTTTTCCGTTTACATAATATATTTATGTGTAATAGAAAAGGTCCATTGATATTTTGTTAGAAATATTATTCTTAAGTTGTTAAGAATATGAGTGACAATATTTCTAGCACGAAGTATCATAAATAGGTTCACAATCGAGGATACTTCATAATAAGGACATGACTTATCAAGAAAGATTGTATTCATGTTTGTTCCCTAGTTATTTATATGAGATATAAATAAGATGGAATGGTGAGTCTCATGCCATATAACAAACATGATAGGCACTTATAAATGATAAGTAGGCCGAACCAGTGACACTTATGACAAGCACATGGAGTTTACTCTTGTCAATGTTTTGTCATAAATCATATCAGTGCATATAATCTTTAGACCTGAGATAGCACAGTTATCTTGTATATAAGTAGTTTGAGTTTGATACTACTTTCATACTTGTACTGTGTATGGGTATATGGGCATGTGTTGGCTCCTACTAGTTATATATGGAGGTAGGTGTTGATCAAGATGGAATCTATTCCTCTAAGTAAATAGAGATAAAATCCTATGTTCATTTAATTGTTCTTGATGTTTCAAGTTCTGCCAGACAGATAGATTTATTCGTAAAAGAGTTTCGATGAGAAAATCTTTTAATCAAGAACTGGAATTAAAAGAGAACATAATATTCATAGCAAATGGAGTTTGACATAAATCATGACTCACTTTGAGTTGGGATTTTGTAACAGAGAGATTCTAGTGCATGGTAACATATGATTATAGGTTCATTTAAGGTAAACCTTATTACTAATTGGGTGGCCATGGCATGCTATGCTAGGTGTTAACCATGGTCTATGAGGTTCATAAAATGATTTAGAGAAATCATTTATGATAAGAAAGAGTTCTGATGATATTAAGAGTTGATATCATGTCTCATTGCCAATTAGTGATGAGCCTAGTAAGTCACACACATACACAAGTTATCACCGAATTAAATATGATTTAATTAATTAATTAAAGAGTTTAATTGATTAATTAAATAGGTTTGGTTTGCAATTAGTTTGCAAAGTCCCTAGCATGACTTGAAACCAAATCTAGATTATTGGATGTATAATATAAGTTAAATTTATATTTAAAGTGTTTAAATATGAATTTAATTAATGAGAAATTAATTAATAGAGATTAATTAATTAATTTATATTTGATATAAATTAATTAGAAGAAGAAAAATAATTATTTTGGGTTGAGAACTCAAAATTAAGACACAGGGGCATTTTGGTCATTTTGGTCATTTTGGCCATGAGATGGTGACACATTGCATAACACATAAGCTTGCCAAATGTTTTTTAATCATGTAAGATGATAAAAATCAAGATTACATATAGGTTTGACACTTGGCACAATATGATTGGGTCACTTAAACCTAGAGCTAATCAAAGGGTGACATGTGGCAAGGGTTTAATGGGTTAACCTAGCTATTTAAGTGTTGTTATGAGAAAATAAAAAACAACCAGCAGCCACACTCCTTGGTCACGTCATTTTGCAGTCCTCCCTCTATTCTTCTTCATCTCTCATCAATTCAAAGAGATTAGCCATCAATCTCTTGAATTAAGAACACTAGAAATTGTTTCTAGTGTCCTGTTTACATCTCTAATATTTTAAAAGGTAGAACTTGAATTTCTAATTAATAGAAAAGGCTTTAGAAGCTGTTCAAGGGCTGCCATAGGTGTTCTTGGTGTGGACAAGCTAGAGGGACAACATCTGGTGTCCTGAAGACGAATCTCAAAGGCGCAGACACGCTGCAGTGCATCAAGAGGTTAGTGTAATCGTTCTTGATTTAATCTAGGGTTCTAAAATTAATCTGATTAATTTTAAAATCTTAAATGACAAATACAGATCCAAAAACATATTAAAAGAGTTTTAATATGTTGTTTATCATTGAAATCAAATAGATAAAAATAAATCTTGCATGATGCATGTGACCCTAGGTGAAAATTTTTGAATTCAATGGTATAAACTTGTGTTTTTCACGCTTCCATTCCTTCAACTTAAACCATAGTTAAATTCAAGACAATGAATGTCATAAAGAATTTGAACTCCAATTCACAAATTATCAAAGCTCATAATAATACAGTTTAGTCAAATGGTTTAAGAACACAGTGTTGCCAATTCACACACAACTTAAGCCATGACACAAATTTTCGATCAATGCCGCATTGTACACCACGACAAAGCAATCTACAACCCCACTAATCAAAATCAATGAGGGAGGAAGCTAGCTATATAATGAGTACTCATCCGATCTCAACCTCAACTAGCAAGCCAGAGAGGGAGGAAAATAAACGATCTCAACCTCATAAATGGAGGAGGAATAATGTGATACTGTCATGCTAAGTGTGAACACAAAATCAATTCCAAACATTTTATTCAAATGATTTGTGAGAATCCAATAAATTTCCAAAGTCATAATTTCATTCACAAAATGGCAACACAATTCATAATTAACTTCAATTTTCATAAATCACACTAAATAAATTTTTCTACAGTTGCAAACCATTTACAATGCTTTTCAAGCAATGAGTATCCATTCAAACACATTTCCATAATTGAAAACAATAATATACAAATAGTCATAATTTATTTCAATTGAAAAATTCAAAAGAAATAACTGTTGTGCACAAACCTTTGATAACTGTCTCCTGGCCTTGACTCAGTGTTTCCTTCCCTTTCCCTGAGTCTTTGCTAACTGAGAAACACAATTTGAAGTGTTTCAGTACTCATTTAAATTGTCTCTAACGATAATGCTTGATAATTAATTCACTGAATTCTATTACTTGCTTAGTCAACCTAATATGTCGACCCTCAATGCATTCTAGGTAAATTAGGCTTTAGTGTTACTAATATGTCACATCCAATAGTCTTTTAGGGTTGGTACATATTACCCAATTCATTTACATGTATATTGCGTTTCCTTGCAATTTGCTGGATTCCAGAATACTAGTTTGACCTAGCCGAACGACCTAGTTCCCTCGATTTTCGGGTTTTGGTCAAAACTAAAAACTTGTAGATCTATGTCTTATTGCACGCGGGGCAAAATTTCAGGTCATTCTGAGTTTACTAGACCATGTTATGGTCATTTTACTATTACTAGTCAAAATGCATCAAAATTAGTCACTTTAGGTCATTTTAAGTCATTTTAGGTTCGGCTAGTTTTTGGACCCGAAATTGTGCAAGCTGCTTGACTTACCTATGGTCATTTATGGGCTTTGGTGTCCTCATAAGACTTGTAGATATAGGTCTTAACTATTCATGGTCAAAAGTTCAGGTCAATTGGACCTATTTTGAGTGAGTTATGGCCAAAACACTAACTGCTGCCCAAATGGTCAATTTTCAGGCCTTAATTGCACTAATCCGAATTTGGTCACTTTTCAAGTTATCTCACAAGCAGAATTTTGGTAAGCTTCCTTCATGAAAGTTGGCACATTTTGTGCCTAGTTTCACCTCCAATTGGTCTCATACCAATTGGAGCAACAAAAATTCATTCATAACCTAAAATGTATACTGCCCTTACTAACCACACTTTGCATTAAAATTTTACATTTCTAATGGACACCATACACATTGTATCTAGGTCAGTTGTCCAACAATACTTTAATACAACTAATATCCATCCACAATATACTTAATCAAGTGTCCAACAATTTAATCAATGTCCAAATACCAATTCAACTAAGTCTCCATCACATTCAATTAATCAAATCCATATCTAACAACAATTCAATTGCTCAAACCTAATCCAACTAACCAAGATTAATAACATACAACCCATTTTTCTTAATCAACATTAAATACACATGAAATTAAGGTATTCCTAATCATATCAAGGCTGTCCCAAAGCTGTCCAAATTTACACATATACATTAAGCTTCCAATTTCAATTCACAACCTGACTTCACATACACAATTCAAACTATACCTATGGTAATCAAACTCTTATACATTTAAACTGTAACACCCTCTCGGTAGCAACTCCGTACATTCTACTGTTCCGGTGATCGGTGTCGGTCCGGATAGCTAGAATGTCCGGAAAAATATTTAAACTAAAGTCAAGAACCAAAATTAACTCAAATATTAATAATAAAAATTTAGGAAAAATTTTAGAAATAAAATACAACCAAGTCAAATGAGCCGGTGCCCAAGCAATGGGTAACCCAGAGGGAAGTTGCGGTTCTCGCAACGAGGAGCCCTAGACCCGGGAAAAAATTCATAAAATAATTTTTGGGACTCCAGAGAAGGGTCATTGAGGTTCCTATGGCATTAGAATGCCAAGAAAATATTTAGAAAAATTTTACAATCGGTACAGACAATTTTGACCCGTTAAGCCAAACGGAGGGCATTTTGGTCATTTCGCCTTCAGAGACGATTTTTGGCCGACTTGTCCAGTTGAGTAAATAATTATTATGACATAAAATATGAATTAATATTGATGAAAAATTAATTGAAAGTTAGTAGAAAAGAAAAGAAAAGAAAATGCAATAAAATGCCAAATATAACATATTGTGATATCATTTAAAAAGCTTCCTCCAATCACAATTAAACAACCCTTTAATTAACTAATAAAAGAGACCAAAGGAGACCAAAAATTCTGGTCATCTTCTTCTTCTTCTTCAGCCAAAACGTGACCTCCCCTTTTCCATAACCCTCCATGAAAGTTTCCTTTAATTTCTTCCATTTCCCATGAAATTCCACTACTAAACCCTAAGTCACCTTCACTAAAACTTGTCCCCACATCACAAGGCAACTCTAGCCAGCCACAAAGAGGAGAAATTCTAGAGTTTTCACAAGCTTAATAAGTTGAGCAAAGAGGTTAGTGCTTAATTATGCATGTATATCTCTTGTTCCATGTTAAGGACTTAAAAATGAGTATGAAATTGTGGATTAAATGAATGAAACTTATGGGTATGTATGCCATGGATTTCGGCTGCCCTAAGGAAGGAATAGGATTGAGTGTTTGTGATGGACTTGGAGTGAACTAGAAACCATGTTTAAAGTGTATAAATATAAGGATAATGAACTAGTAGTTAATTAAGGTAAGTTGTGAAAATTCATAATGGGAATTAGGGTTTTAAGGGTGAAAATTGGACTTGGCATTTGAATTGATTAATGGACATTCTAGTGGTCAATTAGCGACCATTTAAGGCAAGTTAATCATAATTTGAAGTGAGTTAATGCATGGCAAAGTGAATGTGTAGGCTGCCTAAAGACAAAGAAGCAGGTGATCAAATTTCACCCACTTGGACTGCCATAACTTTGGCTGTGTTGGTCCAATTGGTGTTTGGCCAATTGGACATGAAACTAGTCTTATAATGGCACATTTTTGCTGAAGAAACCATGCCCAAAAGACCAAAGCAAGTGGACCAAAAGTTGGCCCCAATCCGGATACCGCAACAAAGACTGCATAAATGACCAAATGAACAGTAACTGTTCATTTGGCCATAACTCACTGTAGATAAGGTCAATTGACATGAAATTTTTACAGCAACAAGTTAAGATATAGACAAACAACTTTCATGAAGAAACCTACCCAAATTATGACCAGAACCTAACCCAAATGGCAGTGGCAGTCACTGTTCATGTTATCAGAGATATGGTAATTTCGCAGAATGGAAATCCGCCAGCTGTGGTTTTTGGACCATATCTAGAGCTACAAAACTCCAAATGGAGTGATTCAAAAAAGGAAATTCAACTAGACAAAATAAGGAACAACTTTCATGTTTGCCATTTCTTCAAATTCCCACTGCAACAGTGCTTAATGGAACAGTAAAATTAAGCTTCACAAACTGAAAATTCTGCTTCCCTTGGTTTAAACTTAGAAATGGTAATAGTAATCAATTCCAACAAGTTTTAAATACAAAATGTGGTATGTTTGGGGTGTTAAAACCAATACACCTATTTTCTATCCAAAAGTCAACATTTTTGTTGACCAATGAGGTGAATAGTGACACCAAAACTTGAAATTCAAAATTTGAAAAATTTAAAAGTATCAAATGCCCTAGTATACCTAACTAGATTGGTTTGGATAGTTTGGCATGCCAATAGGGTATTGTTTTAGCAGTACTGCGAAAGGAAAGGCTTTGTGCCTGTATTCATGGCTTTATGCCCGTATCCATGGCTTTTATGCCCGTATTCATGGCTTTTATGCCCGATTATGTGATATCATAGCTTTTAGCTATATTGACTGCATACGTGGTTGACATTCTGCATCCCATGGTATGACGGCCCGAGGCACGCGTGCCCAAAGTGCCAACGACCGTTATCGATCAATCTAGTCATCCAAAGATAGGTTACTTAGGCAACCAAATGAATGGAAAAGTATAACTGTTAACTGAATATTAAAGAAAATACGAAAATTAAGTATCAGGAATGATTACAAAAATATAAGGAAGCTCAAGATCATGAAAAAAAAAAAAATTAACGAAATGCATGAAGAAGTTAATATCATAAAACATGATTAGCCCTCGACTAAACAATAAGTTAGTAATTACTCATTTCTTATGAACACAATAGCAAGGAAATTATTATTTTTATTTGCATATTATATTTTTTGTATTATTGGCACCACTAAGCTTTATGCTTAGCGCCGCTTTGCAACGTAGGTAATCAAGATTTGGACAGAGGGCCCAAGAGACCACGATTCGGTAAGGCGGTTCACGCTCGCATAGTGTCCGTGTCACCTCACCGCCTCTGATGCATTGGTAGGACATTAGGCTTCATTTTGGTATTTTGTAATTGATTTTTATTTTCCTTTGTGTAAATGAAACTTATGTAATGTATTTTGATTTTCATGTAAATAATCCAAAATTGTGTTTGTAAATGGAAAAGTGAATATTGATCTCGTGGATCGTTACATGACTATCAAATGTGATGAATGATTGAGAAACGAATGGTTGAAAAATATTGAGATTTTGACATTGGAGTTTGTGAATAGATGAATATGATTATTAGAAGTGTTTTTCACAGGTTCCGAAGAACTGTTTTCTCCATTTTTAGCCGGAACTCCGCCGAATTTTCTTTAAAATTTTCGGAACCTCAAATAAATTACAATTTCAATAAATGAATTATATTTCACAAGTTATATTCAAAACTACGATAAAAATGAATTAAGATAAAATAGAGTGCTCCGGCACACTGAGTGGCATAACTTGCTCGGCTACACTATAGTCGGGTAAGGGGTGTCACATTTAGTGGTATCAGAGCACGGTTTAGGCGTTTCTGGGCCTAGATTGAGTCCATACCATGCATTGCATTTGTAAGAGTTGAGGTGACACTAATGCAGATCTGTTTGTCTTTCTTATTTTGAATAGGATATGGACCCTTCATCACAGAGAGCAGTCGAGGAGGAAGTGGAGAGTCATGCTCCACCAGAGCCGAGACCGGGGTAGGGGAGAACCTACTCCACTAGCTCAAGCAAAGCCTGCTCAGCCTCCACAGGCCATGTTCCAGCAAATGGCCAATTTCTTTAGACAAATGGCCGGAGTAATGCCAGCACCACCTCCACCACCAGCTCCACAGCAGAAATCACACCTGGAAAGGCTAAGAAAGTTTGGAGCAGTGGACTTTTTCGGTAAGAGAGAAGATGACTCTGTTGCAGCCGAGAATTGGTTGAACAGAACGGGCAGAATTCTAAAACAACTCCATTGCACTCCAGAGCAAAACTTGGAATCTGCTGTATCTCTGCTGCAAGACGATGCATATGAATGGTGGGACACTGTGTCCAGTGAAGTGCAGCCAGAAATAGTGACATGGGACTTCTTTCTCTCCGAATTTAAGAAGAAATATGTGGGTACTGTATACCTAGAAGAGAGAAGAAGAGAGTTTATTAACCTGAGGCAGAGACAGTTGTCAGTGGCCAAGTATGAGAAGGAATTCGTAAGATTGAGCCGCTATGGAAGGGAGATAGTCCCTAATGAAGCTGAAAGGTGTAAGAGATTTGAAGAGGGATTAAATGATAATATAAAGATCATAATCACTGCCTTGGGGATCACAGACTTTGCCAAGTTAGTGGAAGCTGCATTAAAAGTGGAGAAAGTGAGAATAAATGAACAAAATAGGAAAGATAGGCAGCGTAAGAGGGAATTTGGACCAGGATAGTCAAGTATACCAACTGATAGTAAGAAGTTTAAGGGTTCTAGTTCACAAGATCGCACATTGTGGCCACAGAGGCCAGATTAGAATATCTATAGCTAGTTCCCCGGGCACAATAACAAGGGGATCAACCCCAGTGCCTGAATGTATGTATTGTGGTAGAAGACACAGAGGGCAGTGTCGATTGTTAACTGGAGGGTGTTTCAAGTGTGGGGCTACGGATCATTTCATAAGAGATTGCCCTCAGAGGAGTGGTTCAATAGCTCCGGTACAAGTTGATAGACCTTCTCCTATAGTTCAAAGGGGTAAAAGATCGGGTAGAGCAGAAATGGCTGACATTTCACAGAAGATTGTTTCTGAGACAGTTGAAAAGCCCAAGTCGTGGTGGCACCACAAGTATATGCTATGGAAGCTCAGAAGAGCCAAACCTGCATAATCGATGAGGTGATACAAGGAAATGAAGAAACAAGAAGGTAGCAACTCCCCGATTACTTAAGTCAGGTAAATTTCGAGGACGAAATTTAAATTATAGGGGAAGAGTTGTAACACCCTCCCGGTAGCAACTCCGTACATTCTACTGTTCCGGTGACCGGTGTTGGTCCGGACAGCTAGAACGTCCAGAAAAATATTTAAACTAAAGTCAAGAACCAAAATTAACTCAAATATTAATAAGAAAAATTTAGGAAAAATTTTAGAAATAAAATACAACCAAGTCAAATGAGCCTGCCAAGCGATGGCTAACCTGCAGGGAAGTTGCGATTCTTGCAACGAGGAGCCCTAGACTGAAAAAATTCATAAAATAATTTTTGGGACTCCAGAGAAGGGTCATTGAGGTTCCTATGACATTAGAATGCCAAGAAAATATTTAGAAAAATTTTACAATCGGTACAGACAATTTTGACCCGTTAAACCAAACGGAGGGCATTTTGGTCATTTCGCCTTCAGAGACGATTTTTGGCCGACTTGTCCAGTTGAGTAAATAATTATTATGACATAAAATATGAATTAATATTGATGAAAAATTAATTGAAAGTTAGTAGAAAAGAAAAGAAAAGAAAAGAAAATGCAATAAAATGCCAAATATGACATATTGTGATGTCATTTAAAAAGCTTCCTCCAATCACAATTAAACTACCCTTTAATTAACTAATAAAAGAGACCAAAGGAGACCAAAAATTCTGGTCATCTTCTTCTTCTTCTTCAGCCCAAACGTGACCTCCCCTTTTCCATAACCCTCCATGAAAGTTTCCTTTAATTTCTTCCATTTCCCATGAAATTCCACTACTAAACCCTAAGTCACCTTCACTAAAACTTGTCCCCACATCACAAGGCAACTCTAGGCAGCCACAAAGAGGAGAAATTCTAGAGTTTTCACAAGCTCAATAAGTTGAGCATAGAGGTTAGTGCTTAATTATGCATGTATATCTCTTGTTCCATGTTAAGGACTTAAAAATGAGTATGAAATTGTGGATTAAATGAATGAAACTTATGGGTATGTATGCCATGGATTTCGGCTGCCCTAAGGAAGGAATAGGATTGAGTGTTTGTGATGGACTTGGATTGAACTAGAAACCATGTTTAAAGTGTATAAATATAAGCATAATGAACTATTAGTTAATTAAGGTAAGTTGTGAAAATTCATAATGGGAATTAGGGTTTTAAGGGTGAAAATTGGACTTGGCATTTGAATTGATTAATGGACATTCTAGTGGTCAATTAGTGACCATTTAAGGCAAGTTAATCATAATTTGAAGTAAGTTAATGCATGGCAAAGTGAATGTGTAGGCTGCCTAAAGACAGCAGCAGGGTGACTGAAATTTCAGTCCACTTGGACTGCCATATCTTTGGCTGTGTTGGTCCAATTGGTGTTTGGCCAATTGGACATGAAACTAGGCTTATAATGGCACATTTTTTCTGAAGAAACCATGCCCAAAAGACCAAAGCAAGTGAACCAAAAGTTGGCCCCAATCTGGATACCCTGCAACAGCACCTGCAGAAATGACCAAATGAACAGTAACTGTTCATTTGGCCATAAATCACTGTAGATAAGGTCAATTGACCTGAAATTTTTACAACAACAAGTTAAGACATAGACAAACAACTTTCATGAAGAAACCTACCCCAAATTATGACCAGAACCTAACCCAAATGGCAGTGGCAGTCACTGTTCATGTTACTGTAGATATGGTAATTTCTGCAGAATGGAAATCCGGCCAGCTGTGCTTTTTGGACCATATCTGGAGCTACAAAACTCCAAATGGAGTGAATCAAAAAAGGAAATTCAACTAGACAAAATAAGGAACAACTTTCATGTTTTCTATTTCCTCAAATTCCTACTACAACAGTGCTTAATGGAACAGTAAAGTTAAGCTTCACAAACTGAAAATTCTGCTTCCCTTGGTTTAAACTTAGAAATGGTAATAGTAATCAATTCCAACAAGTTTTAAATACAAAATGTGGTATGTTTGGGGTGTTAAAACCAATACACCTATTTTCTATCCAAAAGTCAACATTTTTGTTGACCAATGAGGTGAATAGTGACACAAAAACTTGAAATTCAAAATTTGAAAAATTTAAAAGTATCAAATGCCCTAGTATACCTAACTAGATTGGTTTGGATAGTTTGGCATGCCAATAGGGTATTGTTTTAGCAGTACTGCGAAAGGAAAGGCTTTGTGCCTGTATTCATGGCTTTATGCCAGTATCCATGGCTTTTATGCCCGTATTCATGGCTTTTATGCCCGATTATATGATATCATAGCTTTTAGCTATATTGACTGCAAACGTGGTTGACGTTCAAGTCCCATGGTATGACGACCGAGGCACCGTGGTGCCCAAAGGTTAACGACACGTTATCGATCCGTTGATCCAAAGATAGGTTACTTGGGCAACCAAATGAATGGAAAAGTATAACTGTGAACTGAATATTAAAGAAAATGCGAAAATTAAGTATCAGGAATGATTACAAAAATACAAGGAAGCTCAAGATCATGAAAAAAAAAAATTAACGAAATGCATGAAGAAGTTAATATCATAAAACATGATTAGCCCTCGACTAAACAATAAGTTAGTAATTACTCATTTCTTATGAACACAATAGCAAGGAAATTATTATTTTTATTTGCATATTATATTTTCTTGTATTATTGGCACCACTAAGCTTTATGGTTAGTGCCTCGCTTTTGCAACGCGTAGGTACTGAAGATTTGGACAGAGGGCCCAGAGACCATGATTCGTAAGGCGGTTCACGATTCACGATAGTGTCCGTGTCACCTCACTATCTACAGTGCATTGGTAGGACACTAGGCTTCATTTTGGTATTTTGTAATTGATTTTTATTTTCCTTTGTGTAAATGAAACTTATGTAATGTATTTTGATTTTCATGTAAATAATGCAAAATTGTGTTTGTAAATGGAAAAGTGAATATTGATCTCAGGATCATACATGACTATCAAATGTGATGAATGATTGAGAAACGAATGGTTGAAAAATATTGAGATTTTGATATTGGAGTTTGTGAATAGATGAATATGATTATTAGAAGTGTTTTTCACAGGTTCCGAAGAACTGTTTTCTCCATTTTTAGCCGGAACTCCGCCGGATTTTCTTTAAAATTTTCGGAACCTCAAATAAATTACAATTTCAATAAATTAATTATATTTCATAAGTTATATTCAAAACTACGATAAAAATGAATTAAGATAAAATAGAATGCTCCGGCACACTGAGTGGCATAACTTGCTCGGCTACACTGTAGTCGGGTAAGGGGTGTCACATAAACACTCTAATAAACATAATTCCCCAACAAGTACATGTAAAAAAAAACCAAACTCTTTCAATCACCATGGCTGCCAAAATTGAAGTCCACCAATTATCCATCCAATTCTTCAAATTTCTCCATAAATCAACTCATTACAACATTAACTCAAAGATTAATTAAGAAAAGGAAGGAAAATTAACACTAACCTTGATTTGAACTTGATAAAACTTCACCAAATTTCTTCCTTTTTGTTCCCTATAATCTGCCTAAGGGGTGTGGACCAAGTTTAATTAAGTGAATTTATTGTTTTATGTTGAAAATGGGAGAGAATTAAGCTTTGCATGGAAAATTTTCCATGGAGAATTGGGAGTGACAATCGGCCATTGTTGGAAGCTTGAAGGAAATGAGTTAGTTAGTGGAGAAATCTACCTTAACATGTGAATTTATAGCCCCACTAATAATGGTAATATTATTATAATAATCAAGTTTTAGTATTTCTAATTATACCCCCTTTATTTCCCTTAATGACACTTTATATATAAATTTCATTTCATTTCATTTTTTTTATGGCATTATCAAAATTTTAACACTACTAATGTTTTTCATGGACATTTAGGTCAAAAGAAAACTCGGGGTGTCAAATGACCACAATGCCCCTGTTCGGGTTGCATTCCCGATTTTTCGGTAATATCGGATTTTGTCCGTTTTTTGATTTCTCACTTTTCTTTGTAGTAATTAATTATTTTTTCTTTGATATTTCTAATGGCATTTATACTTCAATAGAAATTTATTTAAGTCTTAAAAATATTTTCCAGGGTTCCCCACAGTCCATGGCTAGTCAACGGTCCACGCCATGACTTCCCAGTGCGGTCACCCATCGCTAGGGTTCTCGGCTCGCTTAACTTGGTTACATTTCTTTACTATTATTTTTTCTTTGTTTTTCTTGTATTTTCTTTTATTGTATTTCATTATTTTATATCTCCTCACTCATATCGAAGTGTAGTTCTAGGCATCCTAGCTGTCCGGACAACACTGGTCACCGGAACAGTAGAGTGCACTACCGAACATAGGGATGTTACAATTCTCCCCCCCTTAAAATAAATTTTGTCTCGAAATTTTACCTGGCATTAGTCTCTAAACAACTGTGGGTGCTGTCTCCTCATATCCTCTTCACATTCCCAAGTAGCTTCCTGGCCTGAATGATGGTTCCACAGCACTTTAACCGGGTATATCTGTTTGTTCCTTAGCTGCTTCACCTCATAAGCCAGAATTTCTATGGGTTATTCCTCATATGAGAGGTTTGGATTTACCTCAATCTCTTCAACTGATAGTGTATGAGATGGGTATGATCTGTACCTCCTTAACATGGACACATGGAAGACACTGTGTATGCTTGCTAACTCCAGAGGTATTGCCAATCGATATGCCAAAGGACCTACTCTTTCCAGAACCTCATATGGTCCGATGAAACGAGGACTCAGTTTCCCCTTTCTGCCAAATCTCATAATTCTCTTCCAAGGAGAAACTTTGAGGAATACCTTATCACCCACTACATATTCAATATCTCTTCTCTTCAGATCAACATAGGACTTCTGATGGTCTGATGCAGCCTTGAGTCTATCTCTGATCAATCTGATCTTTTCCTTTATCTGCTGAACAATCTCTGGCCCAATCATCCTCCTTTCACCTATTTCATCCCAACATAAGGGAGTTTTACACTTTCTGCCATACAAAGCTTCATATGGAGGCATCCCAATGCTTGATTGGTAGCTGTTGTTATAAGCAAACTCAATCAAAGGCAAGTGTGTATCCCAACTACCTTTAAACTCAATCACACAAACCCATAGCATATCCTCCAATATCTGAATAACCCTCTCGGGTGGCCATGCATCTGCATGGGTGGAATCTTGTCTTTGAAGTTCAATCTAGTTCCTAGGGCTCTCTGTAGACTACCCCAAAATCTAGAAGTGAACCTGGGATCTCTGTCAGATACAATCGATATTGGCACTCCATGCAGTTTTACAATCTCATATATGTACAATTTGGCCAATCTCTCCAGGCTATAGTCCATCCGAACTAGCAAAAAGTGAGCAGACTTGGTTAGTCTATCAACTATAACCCATACTGCATCATGACTATTCTGTGTCCTCAGAAGTCCTATAACAAAATCCATAGTTATCCATTCCCATTTACACTTTGGTACTGACAAAGGATGTAACAAACCAGTTGGAACTTGATGTTCTACCTTTACTTGCTGACATGTTAGGCATTTGGAAACAAATTCAGCTATATCCCTCTTCATACCCATCCACCAGTAATGCTCTTTCAGCCCTCTGTACATTTTAGTTCCACCAAGGTGCATAGCAAAAGGAGACTCATGTGCTTCTTTCATAATGATCTGTCTCAATTCCACATTACTAGGAATGCACATTCTGCCCTGATGTAGCAATAAACCATCATCTCTCATAGAAAATTCAGGTTTCTTGCCCTGCTGGACTTCTTTTAGTAGCTTCTGATATTTATCATCACTCTGAGCACCATTACGACCGATCAATCAACACCGGCTGTACATGCCATGCAACTACTGTCATCCTCATCATCAATCTCTAAACCGCATGTCAGGCTTTCAATTCATATACCATGGACAAAGGAGAAACTCTGAGACTTGCAATAGTCTTGCGACTTAAGGCGTCAGCCACCACATTTGCTTTCCCTGGCTGATAGTCTATTAAGCAATCATAGTCTTTAATCAGTTCTAACCATCTCCTCTGCCTCAAATTCAATTCCTTCTAGGTGCTTAAGTACTTCAAGCTCTTGTGATCTATGTAAATGTAGCATTTCTCCCCATAAAAATAGTGTCTCCAGATCTTAAGAGCAAAAACAATAGCTGCTAGCTCCAAATCATGTGTTGGGTAGTTCCTCTCATGCGATTTCAACTGGGGTGATGCATAAGCAATGACATTCTGATCTTGCATCAGTACACAGCCTAACCCATTGTGAGAAGCATCACTATAAACTGTGTATTCTTTACCCGGACTAGGTAAAGTAAGGACTGGAGCTTCAGTCTAACACCTCTTCAACTCATCAAAACTTTGCTGGCATTTATTTGTCCACTGAAATTTTACATCTTTCCGGCCTTGGTCAAGGAGAAGATAACATAGAAAACCCCTTCACAAACCGACTAATATCCGCTAAACCTAAAAAGCGTGAATTTCTGTGATATTCTTGGGCGGCTTCCAATTAAGGATAGCTTCTACCTTGCTGGAATCTACCTTAATCCCTTCAGCTGACACAACATGTCCTAAAAAGGAGATTTCTTTCAGCCAAAATTCATATTTCGACAATTTGGCGTATAGCTGTTTCTCCCGTAAAGTCTGCAATATAATCCGCAGATGTCTGTCATGCTCCTCTGCATTCCTCGAATATATCAAAATGTCATCAATAAACACCACCACAAATTGGTAGAGATATGGTCTGAAGATAGTGTTCATCAGATCCAAAAAAGTAGCTGGAGCATTTGTTAACCCGAATGGCATTACCAGAAACTCATAGTGGCCATACCGAGTTCTGAAAGCAATTTTTAGAATACTTTGCTCTTGCACCTTTAACTAATAATAAGCAGATCGCAAATCAATTTTGGAGAATACAGTTGCACCCTTTAACTGATCAAACAGATCATCAATGCGAGGCAATGGATATCTGTTCTTTATTGTCACCTTATTCAACTGCCGGTAGTCAATACATAAGCGGAGAGTACCATCTTTCTTCTTAACAAACAATACTGGCGCTCCCCAAGGTGACACACTAGGGCGAATGAAGCCCTTTTCAAGTAGTTCTTGCAACTGTATCTTCAACTCCTTCAACTCTGCTGGTGCCATTCTGTATGGTGTTATAGAGATTGGATCCACACCAGGCATAACATTAATTTCAAACTGCACTTCTCTTTCCGGAGATAATCCTAGCAATTCATCAAGGAACACATCTGGAAAGTCATATACTGTAGGGATGTCCCTCAATGCTGGACTCTCCACTTGGGTGTCCACCACATGTGCCAAGTATGCTTCACACTCCTTTCTGATCATTTTTCTGGCTAGTGCAGTCGAAATGATGTTTGATGGTAATAGTTGCCTCTCCCCATGTATTACCACATCACTGTACTGAGGGAGACCAAAAGTGACTATCTTCAGCCTACAGTCAATCATGGCATGATGCCTGGCTAACCAATCCATGCCCAAAATGATATCATAATCTCTGAAGGGCATTTCAATGAGATCAGACAGAAAAGTGTGTCCTTGGATCACCAAAGGAAAATCCCTACACATTCTATTAACCCTGACCTCCTGTCCTAGCGGACTTGTTACTAGCACCTCAAAGTCCATTTTTGTACATGGAACAGCAATGTAATCAATGATGCTAGCACTCACATAAGAATAGGTAGAACCCGGATCAAATAACACAAACACATCTTGATTAAAGGTTGAGAAGGTACCAGCCACAACATCAGATGTCTCGACCTCTTCTCTCTGTCTCATTGCATAGAGTTTGACCGGAGCACTGTCTTGCTCTGATTGTTTCACTGTGCCTTGGCTGCCTGCTGGGCTACCTCTACCCCTGCCTCTACCTCTGCTGGGTGGTTGTGAACTTCTAGTGACAGGGCTCTGAACTAACCCTTCTGCAGTAGTAAGAGGTGGTCCAACTCTACGAGTACTGGTGCAGTCCTTAGCAAAGTGTCCTGTGCCTCCACAGTTATAACAGGCTCCAATAGCCTTGTAGCATATCCCACTATGATATCTTCCACAAGTTTCACATTGGCGGGGAGGGTAAGAACCTCTGGTACTCTGCTGACCAGATAGAGAAGGTTTCTGTCCTAAATATCTTCCCCTACCAGACTTTTTGCCACCTCTGCTGTGTTCCCCATAGTTCTTCCTCTTTCCAGTAGGACCACTGGAACTTTGTTCTATAGATTTTCCCTCTTTCTCTATCCTCTCTGATTTCTTTTTCTCAGGAGCTGCTTCAGATTCAATTCTTTCTAACTCTAGTGCTTGAGAAATAAGTTCAGAGAAGTTAGTGTGTTTGAATCCGACCACTTGTAATCTGATACTGGGCTTCAGGCTGGTTTCAAACCTCTTGCATCTCTCCTTGCTGGTAGAAAGTAGACTCACTGCATAATGACTTAGGCGAGAAAATTCCCTTTCATATTCAGCCACTGATATGCTCTCCTGTTTTAGACTTAGGAACACTTGCAGCTTCTGGTCTACATAAGCATCAGGGACATATTTTTGTCTGAATTCCCTGAAAAAGTCATTCCATGTTAGCACTGCAGGTTCTACCAGACTTTAGGGAATGGTTTTCCACTACCATAAGCATCCCCTCAAAGAGAGAATCGAGTATTCAACCTGAGCTCCTCTGTACAATGTAGCTTCTTGAATACTTTATCAATCCTCTCTAACCACTGTTCTGCCTCAAGAGGATCTACTGTCCCCTTGAACTCTGTAGCCCCATATTTCATCAATTTGTCATACTGCCTCGCAGAAGACTATGGTTGTACCACCGGTGTCTGTATTGGGACTTGAGTAGGCACATTACCAGCCATTTGTTGGAACATTATAGCCATCTGCTGAGCGAACTGACCAGGAAACTGTGGTACTGCGGGGGCTGGTGCTACTGAACCACTGACGTTGTGTAGGGCTAGGGCATCCACTTGCACCTCAGCCTCTATCGATTGATTGACTGAACGATCACCCTCTTACATAGTCAATGCGAGGATCTTAGACCTCCTGAACAAATAACATAAGGAGATTTCCTCCCGTTAGTGCATTTTAATAATGTAATGTACTATATGTATCAAACAATGATATTGAGCAGTTGTACTATGAAGAAAGAATATTCAAATTATAAGTAAACATAGAATTTAAAAACTCGCTCTGATACCACTAAAACATGTCACACCCTACCCCTCTGTAAGGCACAACATGATCCCGTAGTATACCTAATGAATTACCAACTTATACAAATTGACCGGACTGGATAAACGGGTAAACTAGCACTGGGTACTAGGTACCTTGGGCCGTCACACCATCGGTCACAATGTGTCTCCCGGTGTGCAAACAGAATGGCTAATAAGCCATATAAGCAATAAGGCATAAAGCCAAGTAAAATATCATAATCAGTATAGCCATAGGCTATCACATCACAAAATGGCAATGAAGCCATACATCATACGCAGTACTGCTATCAGAACCCTATTGGCATGCCAACCTATCCAAACCAATCACATTAGGCCTACTAGGGCATTTGATACTTTTGAATTCTTCAATTTTTGAATTTCAAGTTTTTATGTCACTATTCACTTCAATAGTCAACAAAAAGTTGACTTTTGCATAGATCATAGGTGCATTGGTTTTAACACTCCCATTGTACCACATTTTGCATTTAAAACTTGTTGGTTTTGATCACTTTCTCAAAGCTTAGGTCATTTTGGCAAAATTGCCAATTTTCGGTTTTGGTGCTCCGAAGTTGTACTGTTCTATTGGTCGATCTATTGTTGGAATTTGATAAAACTTCCTTCATAGAAAATGTTCCTTATTTTGTCTAGTTGAATTTCTTTTTTTGAATCACTCCGTTTGGAGTTTTTTAGCTCAAGTTATGGCCAAAATAAGTTTACTGTTCACGTGCACTGTTCATGCTGCACTTTTGGGTTTTGGCAGATTTTGGTCCAACTTTGGTCAGTAATTTGACCAAGTTAAGTTCATAATTTGGTCTAACTTTCTTCATATGAAATGTTCTACTATGCCTTAGGTTTCCATCGGTTCAAGAATCGCCTAAATCTGAGTTTTCTAGAGAGAGTTATAGCCATCCAAACATTACTGCTCAAATCAAAATCTGCAGAGTTGCAGGTTTGAACAGTGACTGTGACTGCCATTTGTGTTTAGGTTCTGGTCATAATTTGGGGTAGGTTTCTTCATGAAAGTTGTTTTTCTATGTCTTAACTTGTTGCTGTAAAAATTTTAGGTCAATTGACCATATCTACAGTGAGTTATGGCCAAATGAACAGTTACTGTTCATTTGGTCATTTCTGCAGGTGCTGTTGCAGGGTATCCGGATTGGGGCCAACTTTTGGTCCACTTGCTTTGGTCTTTTGGGCATGGTTTCTTCAGCAAAAATGTGCCATTATAAGTCTAGTTTCATGTCCAATTGGCCAAACACAAATTGGACCTACACAGCCAAAGATATGGCAGTCCAAACAGGCTGGACTCACAGCCTTAATTCTGCTGTCTCTAGGCAGCCTTCCCATTTTAGTTTACCATGCATTAGCTTACTTCAAATTATGATTAACTTGCCTTAAATGGTCACTAATTGACCATTAGTATGTCCATTAATCATTTCATAAGCCAAGTCCAATTTTTCACACTCCCAAACCCTAGTTTCCCACTATGATTCACACATACACCTTAGATACACACTTTCATTCATCACATATATGTATATGCACCTTAAACATAATCTATAATTCATTTTAAGTCCATTAAAACCATCAAAAACACTCCATCATTGTTCCTTATTTAGGGCAGCCGAAATTCATAGGGTCCATATACATAGATTCCATTCATTTAATTCACAAAACCTTGCTCACTTTAAGTCTTTAACATGAATTAAAAGAGATTTAAGTGTAAATAGGCACTAACCTTGAATAGGGCAGAATTTCCCAACTCAAAACTTCACTTTCTTTCCTCTTCTTGGCTTCCAAACACTCTCCCAAGATGAGTGGACAAATTTTAATGAAAAGAAGAAGAGATTTTATGGTGGGAAGTGAAGGGAATCAAGCTTGAAACAAGAGCTTCAATGGAGGGAGAGGGAAAGATGGGTTTCACGTCTTGAGGAAGAAGAAGAAGAAAAAAAGATGACCAGAATTTTTGGTCTTCTTTGACTCTTTTAAGTGTTTTAATAAAGCTTATTAACTTGTGATTGGTTGGGAGTAAGTGAGTGACATCATGTGATGTCATTATTTGCTTAATTTTTGATTTTTCTTTTCTTTTCTTTTCTACCACATTTCAATTTAATTTTTAGCAATATTTATTCATATTTTGATTCATAATAATTATTTACTTAACTGGACAAGTTGGCCAAAAATCGTCTCTGAAGGCGAAATGACCAAAATGCCCTCCGTTTGGCTTAACGGGTCAAAATTGTCTGTACCGATTGAAAATTTTTTTCTAAATATTTTCTTGGCATTCTGATGCCATAGGAACCTCAATGACCCTTCTCTGGAGTCCCAAAAATTATTTTATGAATTTTTCCCCGGGTCTAGTGCTCCTCGTTGCGAGAATCGCAACTTCCCTCTGGTTACCCATCGCTTGGGCACCGGCTCATTTAACTTGGTTGTATTTTATTTCTAAAATTTTTACTAAATTTTTCTCATTAATATTTGAGTTAATTATGGTTCCTGACTTTAGTTTAAATATTTTTCCGGACGTTCTAGCTGTCCGACCGACACCGTCACCGAATAAGAGAATGTACGGAGTTGCTACGGTGAGGGTGTTACAATTCTTCCTCTAATTTAAATTTCGTCCTCAAATTTACCTGACTTAAGTAATCGAGGAGTTGCTACCTCCTTGTTTCTTCACTTCCTTGTATCGCCTCATCAGTGTCTGGGTTTGGCTCTTCCTGAACTTCCATAGCATATACTTGTGGTGCCACCCTGACTTCGGGCTTTTCAACTGTCTCAGAAACAATCTTCTGTGTAATGTCACCGCCGCTTCTACCCGATCTTTTACCCCTTTGAACTATAGGGAAGGTTTATCAACTTGTACCGAGCTATTGAACCACTCCTCGAGGGCAATCTCTTATGAAATGATCCGTAGCCCCACATTTGAAACACTCTCCGCTAATGACACTCCCCTCTGTGTCTTCTACCACAATGCATACATTCAGGCTTTGGGGTTGATCCCCTTGTTATTCTGCCCGGGGAACTAGCTATAGATATTCCAATCTGGCCTCTGTGGCCCTGTGTTTGATCTTGTGAACTAGAACCCTTAAACTTCTTACTATCAGTTGGTATACTTGACTGCCCCGGGCCCTCTTCTGTCTCTCCTTCTCGGTCCGCTCACTGATTCTTACCTTTTCAACCTTTATTGCAGCTTCCACTAGCTTGGTAAATTTTGTGATTCCCAAGGCAGTGAGCTGGATCTTGATGTTGTCATTTAGTCCCTCTTCAAATCTCTTGCACCTTTCGGCTTCATTAGGGACTATCTCCCTTCCATAGCGGCTCAATCTTACAAATTCCTTCTCATATTCGGCCACTGACAACTGTCTCTGCCTCAGGTTAACAAACTCTCTTCTTCTCTCTTCTAGGTATACATTACCCACATATTTCTTCTTAAATTCTGAAAGAAAGAAGTCCCAAGTTACAGCTTCTGGCTGCACTTCACTGGACACAGTGTCCCACCATTCGTAGGCATCGTCTTGTAACAAGGATACAGACTTCTAAGTTACGCCTGGGTGCAGTGGAGTTGTTTTAAGACTCGCCTGCTCTGCATTCAACCAATTTTCGATCGCAATGCAGTCATCTTCTCTCTTGCCATAGAAATCCACCGCCCAAACTTTCTTAGCCTTTCGGATGTGATTTCTTTTGTGGAGTGGTGGTGGTGCTTCTGGCATTACCCCGGCCATTTGTCTAAAGAAATCGGCCATTTGCTGAAACATGGCTTGTGGAGGCCGAAAGGTGCTCGCTTGAGTGGCGGAGCGCATTCTCTCATGCCCCTAGTCTCATTTCTTTGGTGGAGCATGACTCTCCACTTCCTCCTCATCGCTCTACGAGATGAAGGGTCCAAAGCCTATTCAAAATAAGAAAGATAAACATATCTGCATTAGTGTCACCTCGACTCTTACAAATGCAATGCATGGTATGGACTCAATCTAGGCCCAGAAACGCCTAAACCGTGCTCTGATACCACTAAATGTGACACCCCTCACCCGACTACAGTGTAGCCGAGCAAGTTATGCCACTCGCAGTTAGGAGCACTCTATTTTATCTTAATTCATTTTTATCATAGTTTTGAAAATAACTTGTGAAATATAATTCATTTATTGAAATTGTAATTTATTTGAGGTTCCGAAAATTTTAAAGAAAATCCGGCAGAGTACCGGCTAAAAATGGAGAAAACCGTTCTTGAACTGTGAAAACACTTCCTATAGTCTTATTCATTCATCTCAAATACATTTATCAAAATCTCAATATTTTTTAGTTCACATTCATTTCTCAATCATTCATTTCATGTGATAATCATATATATATCACAGATAAACATTCACTTTTTCATTTACAAACACAATTCTCATTATTTACATGAGCATCAAATTACATTTCATAAGTTCATTTACACATGAGAAAATAAGATCATTTATAAAATACCAAAATGACACCTAGTGTCCTACTAATGCACTGTAGCCTGTGAGGTGACACGGACACTACGCAGAACTGCAGGATGGACTTACCCAATCTGTGGTCTACTGGCTCTCGATCGATCTTCGGTACCTACGCGTTGCAAAAGCGACGCGCTAAGCATAAAGCTTAGTGGTGCAAATAATAAAATAGAAAGAAATAATATGCAAATAAAAATCATAATTTCTTAGCCATTGTGTTCATAAGAACTGAATAATTACCAACTTAATGTTTAGTCGAGGGCTAATTACGTTTTATGATATTAACTTCTTCATGCATTTTGTTTATTTATTTTCTTCATGATCTTGAGTTTCTTTGTATTCTATCGTAATCATTTCTGATATTTAATTTTCGTATTTTCTTTAACAATCAGTTCAATTACGATTATACTTTTCCATGCCCAAGTAACCTATACAAATTGACCGGATCGGATAAATGGGTAAACTAGCACCGGGTACCAGTACCTCGCCGTCACACCATCGGTCACAATGTGTCTCCGGTGTAAACAGAATGGCTAATAAGCCATATAAGCAATAAGGCATAAAGCCAAGTAAAACATCATAATCAGTATAGCCATAGGCTATCACATCAGAATGGCAATGAAGCCATACATCATATGCGATCTTGCTATCGAACCCTATTGGCATGCCAACCTATCCAAACCAATCACATTAGGCCTACTAGGGCATTTGATACTTTTGAATTCTTCAATTTTTGAATTTCAAGTTTTTATGTCACTATTCACTTCAATAGTCAACAAAAAGTTGACTTTTGCATAGATCATAGGTGCATTGGTTTTAACACTCCCAATGTACCACATTTTGCATTTAAAACTTGTTGGTTTTGGTCACTTTCTCAAAGCTTAGGTCATTTTGGCAAAATTGCCAATTTTCGGTTTTGGTGCTCCGAAGTTGCACTGTTTTATTGGTCGATCTACTGTTGGAATTTGATAAAACTTCCTTCATAGAAAATGTTCATTATTTTGTCTAGTTGAATTTCTTTTTTTGAATCACTCCGTTTGGAGTTTTTTAGCTCAAGTTATGGCCAAAATAAGTTTACTGTTCACATGCACTGTTCATGCTGCACTTTTGGGTTTTGGCAGATTTTGGTCCAACTTTGGTCAGTAATTTGACCAAGTTAAGTTCATAATTTGGTCTAACTTTCTTCATATGAAATTTTCTACTATGCCTTAGGTTTCCATCGGTTCAAGAATCGCCTAAATCTGAGTTTTCTAGAGAGAGTTATAGCCATCCAAACATTACTGCTCAAATCAAAATCTGCAGAGTTGCAGGTTTGAACAGTGACTGTGACTGCCATTTGGGTTAGGTTCTGGTCATAATTTGGGGTAGGTTTCTTCATGAAAGTTGTTTTTCTATGTCTTAACTTGTTGCTGCAAAAATTTTAGGTCAATTGACCATACCTACAGTGAGTTATGGCCAAATGAACAGTTACTGTTCATTTGGTCATTTCTGCAGGTGCTGTTGCAGGGTATCCGGATTGGGGCCAACTTTTGGTCCACTTGCTTTGGTCTTTTGGGCATGGTTTCTTCAGAAAAAATGTGCCACTATAAGTCTAGTTTCACGTCCAATTGGCCAAACACCAATTGGACCTACACAGCCAAAGATATGGCAGTCCAAACAGGCTGGACTCACAGCCTTGATTCTGCTGTCTCTAGGCAGCCTTCCCATTTTAGTTTACCATGCATTAGCTTGCTTCAAATTATGATTAACTTGCCTTAAATGGTCACTAATTGACCATTAGTATGTCCATCAATCATTTCATAAGCCAAGTCCAATTTTTCACTCCCAAACCCTAGTTTCCCATTATGATTCACACATACACCTTAGATACACACTTTCATTCATCACATATGTGTATATGCACCTTAAACATAATCTCTAATTCATTTTAAGTCCATTAAAACCATCAAAAACACTCCATCATTGTTCCTTATTTAGGGCAGCTAAAATTCATAGGGTCCATATACATAGATTCCATTCATTTAATTCACAAAACCTTGCTCACTTTAAGTCTTTAACATGAATTAAAAGAGATTTAAGTGTAAATAGGCACTAACCTTGAATAGGGCAGAATTTCCCAACTCAAAACTTCACTTTCTTTCCTCTTCTTGGCTGCCAAACACTCTCCCAAGATGAGTGGACAAATTTTAATGAAAAGAAGAAGAGATTTTATGGTGGGAAGTGAAGGGAATCAAGCTTGAAACAAGAGCTTCAATGGAGGGAGAGGGGAAGATGGGTTTCACGTCTTAAGGAAGAAGAAGAAGAAAAAAAGATGACCAGAATTTTTGGTCTTCTTTGACTCTTTTAAGTGTTTTAATAAAGCTTATTAACTTGTGATTGGTTGGGAGTAAGTGAGTGACATCAAGTGATGTCATTATTTGCTTAATTTTTTATTTTTCTTTTCTTTTCTTTTCTACCACATTTCAATTTAATTTTTAGCAATATTTATTCATATTTTGAGTCATAATAATTATTTACTTAACTGGACAAGTCGGCCAAAAATCATCTCTGAAGGCGAAATGACCAAAATGCCCTCCGTTTGGCTTAACGGGTCAAAATTGTCTGTACCGATTGAAAATTTTTTTCTAAATATTTTCTTGGCATTCTAATGCCATAGGAACCTCAATGACCCTTCTCTGGTGTCCCAAAAATTATTTTATGAATTTTTCCCCGGGTCGAGGCTCCTCGTTGCGAGAACCGCAACTTCCCTCTGGTTACCCATCGCTTGGGCACCGGCTCATTTAACTTGGTTGTATTTTATTTCTAAAATTTTTACTAAATTTTTCTCATTAATATTTGAGTTAATTATGGTTCCTGACTTTAGTTTAAATATTTTTCCGGACGTTCTAGCTGTCCGGACCGACACCGGTCACCGGAACAGTAGAATGTACGGAGTTGCTACAGTGAGGGTGTTACAGGGATCATGTTATGCCTTGCGGAGGGGTAGGGTGTGACAAGTAGTCAGTCCTTACTAGCAGAAAGTGTGTTGACTTCGTCAATCTATCTACTATCACCCATACTGCATCATGCTTCTTCTAGGTGAGAGGTAGACCACTTGCAAAATCCATGGTGACCCGATCCCATTTCCATTCAGGTATGCGTATAGGCTGTAGCAAACCCGATGGAACTTGATATTCTGCCTTGACTTGCTGACATGTTAAGCATTTAGTCACATAGTCAGCTATGTCCTTCTTCATACCAAGCCACCAATACTAAAGTTTCATATCATGATACATTTTTGTACTTCCTGAGTGCATAGCATAAATACTGGTGTGTGCCTCCTTTAGAATACTGGCCTTCAATTCCCCATCATCTGGCACACATAATCTTCCTTTGTAGTATAGATACCCATCTGTTTTCACTTCATAATTAGTTTCTTTCCCGTTTGAGATTTTACTCAAAATAGCTTTTAGCTTCTCATCTGCCTTCTGCCCATCGAAAATTTGCTGTAGCAGGTTTGGCCTCAATTACAACTCAGCCAAAATAGCTCCATCTTGAGCTAAGGATAGACGGGCATTCAATGATCTCAAAGCTGTGATGGATTTTCTGCTTAAAGCATCAGCAACTACATTTTCTGCTTAGCGTACAGCTTTTTTTCTCTCAGGGTTTGCAGAACAATCCTCAAATGCTCATCATGTTCTTCACTGGTCTTGGAATACACCAAAATATCATCAATAAAGACCACTACGAACCGATCTAGGTATGGATGGAAGATATGGATCATAAGGTCCATGAATGCTACTGGTGCATTTGTTAGGCCAAAGGGCATAACCAGAAACTCATAATGCCCATACCAGGTCCTGAATGTAGTCTTTGGCACATCTGCATCCATCACCCTTAACTGATGATACCCTGATCTAAGATCAATTTTGGAAAATACTGCTGCTCCCTTCAACTGATCAAACAGATCATCAATTCTAGGCAACAGATATTTGTTCTTCACTGTCACTTTATTCAACTGCCGATAATCGATGCACAACCTCAAAGTCCCATCTTCTTTTTCACAAACAGCACTGGAGCTCCCCATGGTGACACACTGGGGGGTATGAACCCCTTATCCAGTAACTCCTGTAACTGGATTTTCAGTTCCTTCAATTCTTTGGATGCCATCCTATACGAAACAATAGAGATTGGTGCTGTACCCGACAGTATTTCAATAGCAAATTCGACTTCCCTTGCTGGTGGCAAGCAAGGCAATTCTTTAAGGAACACATCTGGGAAGTCTCTTACTGTGGGTATGTCACATAGATCTGGCTTAGCCTGCCTAGTATCCACCACATGCGCTAGGTAGGCTTCACAAAGATTTTCTCATCGGGCTTTTCTTGCAATCGTGGATCGAGATGACATTGGACAAGAAATCTGTCCTTTCCCCCACAACTGTGATCTCATTACCCTCAGGAGTTTTCAAAGAAATTCTCTTCAATTTACAATCAACCATTGTCTGATGATGTAACAACCAGTCCATTCCCAAAATCACGTCAAACTCATGGAAAGGCAACTCAATCAGGTTTGCCAAGAATTCATACCCCTGAATCCTTAACGGGCAACCTTTGTACACTTTGTTCACCACTACACTGTGGCTTAATGAATTAGTGACTAGGATGTCTTGGTCACTCTCCCCTACTAGTATCCCCCTTTCTACGGGTAAGTTGATGTAGATGTATGAATGAGTAGACCCTAGATCCACCAATGCATGCATAGATGTATTGTAGAGGGAAAACGTACCCCTGATGACATCCGGGGCATCTTGCTCCTCCTGAGCTCTTATGGCATAGGCTCTAGTAGGTGGTCTGCCTCAGGCCTCTCTGCTAGCTTAAATGCAGGCCTCTGTGATGGTCCCACTGCCTCAAATTTACCAAATTTCCTGCCCCTTTGTGGTGCACGAACAGGTTTGTCTGCTTATGTTGGAGCAGCTATAGTAGTTCTGCGTGGACAGTTCCTCAACTGATGCTCTGTCGACCCATACCTTAAGCAGGCACTAGTCACTCTCCAACACTTCCCCTTATGCCACTTCAGGCAATGCAGACATGCAGAAAATGCTGGGGCTGGTCCCCTAAACCCCGTCCCTGGAGAGCTGCCCACTGATAGTGTGGACTGACCTCTACTAGGGGTGAACTATGGCCTAGGCCCCTGAGACTGACCCTGACCTTATGGTTGACCTGAACTCTATGCAGGTGGACCTTTGAACTTCTTCCCAGGTGCAGGAGATGAACTAGACTGACCCGGGCCCCTCTTCTACTGTCTTTCTCTTCTGGTCTGCTCACTTATTCTAACATTTTCAACTTTTATTGCAGCTTCCACCAACTTGCTGAAGTCTGTGATTCCCAAGGCAGTGATCATGATTTTTATATTGTTATTTAATCCCTCTTCAAATCTCTTACACCTTACGACTTCATTAGGGACTATCTCCCTTCCGTAGCGGCTCATTCTGTCAAATTCCTTTTCATACTCAGCCACTGTTAATTGTCTCTGCCTCAGGTTAATGAACCCTCTTCTTCTCTCTTCCAGGTATACACTACCCACATATTTCTTCTTGAATTCTGAGAGGAAGAAGTCCTAAGTTATTACTTCTAGTTGAACTTTACTAGACACTGTATCCCACCATTGGTAAGCATCATCTTGCAACAGAGATATAGCAGCTTCTAGATTTTGCTCTGGAGTGCAGTGGAGTTATTTTAAAACTCTTCCTGTTCTATTCAATTAGTTCTCAGCTGTAACAAAATCATCTTCTCTCTTGCCAAAGAAGTCCACTGCTCCAAATTTTCCCAGTCTTTCCAGGTGTGATTTCTACTATGGAGGTGGTGGTGGTGGTGGCATTACCCCAGCCATTTGTCTGAAGAATTCGGCCATTTGCTGGAACATGGCCTGTGGAGGTTGAGCAGGCTTTGCTGGAGCTGGCAGAGCAGGTTCTCCCCTATCCCCAGTCTCAGCTGCTGTAGGTGGAGCATGACCCTCCACTTCCTCCTCAACTGCCCTATGAGATGTGGGGTCCATATCCTAATCAAAATAACAAGGACAAACAGATCTGCATTAGTGTCGCCTCGACTCTTACAAATGCAATGCATGGTATGGACTCTATTTAGGCCCAGAAATGCCTAAACCAGACTCTGATACCACTAAATGTGACACCCCTTACCTGTCTACAGTGTAGCCAAGCAAGATACCGGAGCACCCTATTTTAATTCAATCATTTTTTTTATTCTTCCTAATTTTTTTTTCATATTTATGAAGTACAATTTATGAAATATAATTCATATAAGTCATTTATTGAAATTATAATTTATTTGAGGTTTCAAAAATTTTATAGAAAATCCGGCAGAGTACCGGCTAAAAATGGAGAAAACAGTTCTTCGAAATCTATAAAAAACACTTCCAATAATCATTTCCAATCATTCTCAAACTCCAATAACCATCAACATGGTCTCAACATTAGCAATCATTTCAAGTTCGTAACATTAATCCACAATTTCATTCAAATTCAAAATCAACTAAAATTTCATGAAGATATTCTCAAATTATATTAATTAACAAAATTCTTCAAAATATGTACATCAACATATGATTACATAAATTTACTATTTACATGAGTTCATAATTTACAAATCACAAACTATTATCTAATACAAAATGCAAAAACATAATTTCAAAAGGCACCTAAAGGTCCTACCACTGATACACTGTAGATGAGAGGTGACTTTGACGCTAGGTAGATTTGTGACCTCACTCAGTCTGTGGTCTGTTGGGCTCTCTGTTTGTCTCTCCAGAACCTACGCATGGCAAAAAGCGACACGCTAAGCAATAATGCTTAGTGGTGCCAATAATAAAATAAAAAGAACTAATAAAAGAAAAATATGCAGTGAGTGTATTGATGTCTCATGCAGATAAATTTTTGATAATTATTGGTAATCTTATTTATTTGGTACTTTTTATATTCATTATTTCATTAAATTTATCAACTTTCATTTTTGGTTGCCCAAGTAACCTATACTAGATGACTAAACTGGATAAACGAGTAAACTGGCACTGGGTATTAAGTACCTCTGGCTGTCACACCATCAGTCACATGTGTGTCTTCCGGTGTGCAACAGAACAGCTAATAAACTATAATAACATTAGGCACAAGGCCACATCTCAATACAATGTCAGAATGGCTAAAAGCCATGAAATCACAGAATGGCATAATGCCATGTGCAGCACTACTAACTGAACCCTATTGGCATGCCAACCTATCCAAACCAATCTTGCTAGGTGTACTAGGGCATGTTACACTTTTAAACTTTACAATTCTTGAAATTTAAGTTTAGGTGTTATTATTCATTTCATTAGTCAACTAAAATGTTGACTTTTGCATAGACCATAGGTACATTGGTTCTAATACTGCCAACATATCACATTTTGCATTCTAAAATTGTTGGTATTGGTTGCCAATACCATTTCTAAGCTTAGTGCTAGTTGTTCAAAATTTTCAGATTTCAAGCCTTGTGTTTACTGTTCCATTGGTCATTTTTACAGTAGGAATTTGATAAAATTGTCTTCATGAAAGTTGTTTCTTATTTTGTCTAGTTACATTTCCTTTTTTGAATCACTCCATTTGGAGTTTTCTAGCTCAAGTTATGGTCTAAATACCATAACTGGCCGGATTAGACAGAATCCAAAATTCTGGGCAAAACTGGTTCTGCCAGATTTGGTAACCTAAGTTTGGTTGGCAATTTGACTAGATTATGGTTAGAATTTGGATTTGTGTTCCTCATGAAATTTGTAGTCTATGTCTCAGCTTTCTTCTAGTAAAATTTCAGGTGAATTGGACCTTTCTACACTGAGTTATGACCAAATGAATAAGCAATGTTCATTTGGTCATTTTGCCCAGGCAGAATGCAAGTCACCCGGATTAGGGCAATTTTTAGGTCAACTTGGTTTGGTTTTCTGGGCAAGATTTCTTCACCAAAATTATGCCATTATGTGTCTAGTTGCATGTCCAATTGGCTTTGCACCAATTAAACCTCAACAACTCCAATTATTGCTGCCCAAACCTGCTGGACTCATACTCAGTCCTGCAGGTCAGCCAAGGCAGCTCACCTAAACTCAAATCCAACATCCTTACTCACTTCAATTCCTTCTCACACACATTCAAATGGTCACTAATTGACTATTGCAAGGTTAATAACCCATTACATGAGCAAACCCTAGCTGCCAAAATTTTTAGAGTGCACACACACACATTTTTATCTTGTTTTCTTACATTTCCTACTTACTTCATGCCATTAAACATGAATTAAATCAAAATAGCAAAAGTTTGGACACTAACCTTGATTTAGCTGAAGGAACGGAAGCGTGAAAAATACAAGTTTATGCCATTGAATTCAAAATTTTCACCTAGGGTCACATGAATCATGCAAGATTTATTTTTATCTATTTGATTTCAATTATAAACAATATACGAAAACTCTTTTAATATATTTTTGGATCTGTATTTGCCATTTATGTTTTTAAAATTAATCAGATTAATTTTAAAACGCTAGATTAAATCAAGAACAAACACACTAACCTCTTGATGCACTGCAGTGTATTTGTGCCTTTGAGATTCATCTTCAGGACACCAGATGTTGTCCCTCTAGCTTGTCCACACCAAGAACACCTATGGCAGCCCTTGAACAGCTTCTAAAGCTTTTTCTATTAATTAGAAATTCAAGTTTTGCCTTTTAAGAGATTAAAGATGTAAACAGGACACTAGAAACAATTTCTAGTGTTCTTAATTCAAGAGATTGATGGCTAATCTCTTTGAATTGATGAGAGATGAAGAAGAATAGATGGAGAACCTCAAAATGGCGTGACAAAGGAGGAGTGGCTGCTGGCTGTCTTATTTTTAATTCATAACAACACTTATATAGCAAGATCAACACATTAAACCCTTGCCACATGTCACCCTCTGATTGGTTCTAGGTTTAATTGACCCAATCACATTGTGCCAAGTGTCAAACCTATGTTTCATCTTAATTTTAATCATCTTACATGATTAAAAGACATTTGACAAGCTTATGTGTAATGCCTTGTGTCACCATCTCATGGTGCCACATGTCACCTTGTGAAATGACCAAGATGCCCCTATGTCTTAATTTTGAGTTCTTAACCCAAAATAATTATTTCTCTTCTTCTAATCAATTTATATCAAATATAAATTAATTAATTAATCTCTATTAATTAATTTCTCATTAATTAAATTCATATTTAAACACTTTAAATATAAATTTAACTTATATTATACATCCAATAATCTAGATTTGGTTTCAAGTCATGCTAGGGACTTTGTAATCTAATTGCAAACCAAACCTATTTAATTAATCAATTAAGCTCTTTAATTAATTAATTAATTAAATTATATTTAATTAGGTGATAACTTGTGTATGTGTGTGACTTACTAGGCTCATCACTAATTGGCAATGAGATATGATATCAACTCTTAATATCATCAGAACTCTTTCTTACCATAAATGATTTCTCTAAATCATTTTATGCACCTCATAGACCATGGTTAACACCTAGCATAGCATGCCATGGCCACCCAATTAGTAATAAGGTTTACCTTAAATGAACCTATAATGATATGTTACCATGCACTAGAATATCTCTGTTCCAAAATCCTAACTCAAGATGGAGTCATGGTTTATGTCAAACTCCATTTGCTATGAATATTATGTTCTCTTTTAATTCCAGTTCTTAATTAAAAAAGTTTTCTCATCAGAATCTCTTTACTGAATAAATCTATCTGTCCTGGCCAGGAACTTGAAACATCAAGAACAATTAAATGAACATAGGATTTTATCTCTATTTACTTAGAAGAACAAATTCCATCTTGATTAACACCTACCTCCATATATAACTAGTAGGAGCCAACACATGCCCATATACCCATACACAGTACAAGTATGAAAGCAGTATCAAACTCAAACTATCTCTATACAAGATAACTGTGCTATCTCAGGTCTAAAGATTATATGCACTGATATGATTTTTGACAAAACATTGACAAGAGTAAACTCCATGTGCTTGTCATAAGTGTCACTGGTTCGGCCTACTTATCATTTATAAGTGCCTATCATGTTTGTCATATGGCATGAGACTCACCATTCCATCTTATTTATATCTCATATAAATAACTTGAGAACAAACATGAATACAATCTTTCTGGATAAGTCATGTCCTTATTATGAAGTATCCTCGATTGTGAACCTATTTATGATACTTTGTACTATAAATACTATCACTCATATTCTTAATAACTTAAGAATAGAATTTCTAACAAAATATCAATGGACCTTTTCTATTACTCATAAATATATTATGTAAACGGAAAAGTGGAAATGCCTTTTATTAGTAAAAATATGTACAAGATACATACTAAATGATATGCTCTAGGGCATACTACTAACATTAGCTAATTCCCAAAGCTTGAGAACTCCTCTTTTTCTCTTTCTTTTTGCTGCCCAAGACTTTCTCTAGGTGTAAGGGTAATTATTTGTGAAGGGAAGCTAGGGTTTTGGGGTGATTTGGGTGGTGAACTCAAGCTTAGTGAAGCTTTAATGGAGTTTTCCTCTCTCTCTCTCTCTCTCTCTCTCTCTCTCTCTCTCTCTCTCTCTCTCTACATTTTTTGCTGCCCCAAAGGTTGAAGATAGCTATTTAGTTCTTTAATTTTTATCTCCTTTTATTCATTTTTAAGTAGTTTATAATGATGTGACAAAATTTGGTTGGGTGGGAGGGTGTTTAATGGCATCATAATGATGTCATAATTCAAATTTCTTTCATTTTCTTTTCTTTTCTTGTCCACTTAATTTCAATTTAATTTTTAGCAATATTCATTCACATTTTGTGTCATAATAATTATTTACTTAACTAGACAAGTAGGCCAAAAATCACCTCTGAAGGCGAAATGACCAAAATGCCCTCCGTTTGGCTTAACATACCAAAATTGTCTGTATCGATTGAAAAAATTTTCTAAGAATTTTCTTGGCATTCTAATGCTTTAGAAACCTCAATGACCCTTCTCTGGAGTCCCAAAAATTATTTTATGAATTTGTCCTCGGGTCTAGGGCTCCTAGTTGCGAGAACCGCAACTTTCCACTAGGTTACCCATCGCTAGGGCACCGGCTCATTTAACTTAGTTGTATTTTATTTCTAAAATTTTTCCTAAATTTTTCTTATTAATATTTGAGTTAATTATGGTTCCTCACTTTAGTTTAAATATTTTTCCGAATGTTCTAGCTATCAGGACCGACACTGGTCATCGGAACAGTATAATATACAGAATTGCTACAGTGAGGGTGTTACATCCCTTATCTCCAGAGGCCACTCAAGAGGAACATGATACTTTGGACAAGTGGAAGGAGCATGATATGAGAGCCAAATGTTACATGCTTGCTTCTATGAGTAATAAGTTACAGAAGCAGCATGAGAACATGCAGAGTGCAAGTGAGATCGTTCTTCACCTGCAAGAGTTGTATGGTGAGCACAACAGGAATGCTAGGTATGAGATATCTAGGTAGTTATTCCGCATGAGGATGTCTGAGAGACAGAATGTGGGAGATCATGTCCACAAGATGATTCAGCTTTTTGAGTAGCTAGAACATCTTGACTTTCACATAGATTTTCAACTGCAGACGGATTTGATCCTTCAGCCCCTACCTGAGTCATTTGGGAATTTTATGATAAATTTCCATATGACTAAGCAAGAATACACCTTGGCTGGTTTACTTAACATGCTTGTGATTGCCCAAAAGAATACGCCGGGAAATAAAGCAAAAGAGGTAGCTTTGATTGCATCTTCTTCCGTTGGAAAGTCCAACAAGAAGAAGGCCAATAAGAAAAAGAAACCTCAAGTTCTAGGACCTTCCAAGAAGATAGCCAAATAGAAAGGGAAGACCAAAGCGGATGGAGGCAAAGGAAAATGTTTCCACTGCCAGAAGGATGGGCACTGGAAAAAGGAACTGCCCTAAGTATCTTGCTTCTTTGAAGGACAAAAATGATACGCCTTCAGAAGGTATGTCTATATCTTATTATTTAGATGATGATGATGCTCATAGTTCATCTACAGCTTGGGTTTAAGATACTGGTGCTAGTTCTCACATCTCTTATGATATACAGGAACTAGCAAACAGTAACAGCTTGCATGCTCGAGATGTTAGACTTTGGATTGGCGACGGTTCAACTGTTGAAGCTTTAGCCATAGGATCTAAATCTTTTTACATGTGTGGACATGTTTTATGTTTGAATAATTGTATGTGCCTGATGCTTTTAAGAACATCATTTATATATCTAGTTTGACTATATATGGTTATGAATTTCAGTTCATAGATGATATTTGCAATATTTATTTTGGAAATAAATATGTTGGCTTGGGTTATATGCATGATGGTCTTTATTATTTGGATAATAATGATAAACACAAAATGAATGCAAGTAATCTAAAAGAAGGCAATGCTATGATAAAAATTAATTCAAGTTCAAAATATCTTTGGCACTTAAGATTAGGTCATGTTGCAGAAGATAGGATTGCAAAACTGGAGAAAATGGGGATTTTATCCTCATTGGGTTCTAAACCTACTCCAACTTGTGAATTTTGCCTTCAGGGCAAAATGACTAGATCACCCTTTGTTGGACAAGGACTAAGAGCTGAAAATATTTTAGAGCTAATACATAGTGATGTATGTGGTCCATTTAAGGAAATGGCTAGAGGCGGTTTTTATTACTTTATTACCTTTATTGATGATAAATCAAGGTTTGGGTACTTGTATTTGATGAAATACAAACATGAATCCTTTGAAAAGTTTAAAGAATTAAAGTCTGAAGTAGAAAATCAAACAGGAAAAAGTATTAAAACTCTTTGATCAGATCGTAGAGGTGAATACTTAAGTACTGAATTTGAGTAATACTTGAAAGACCATGGCATTGTTTTCCAGCTAACTCTTCTAGGAATGCCACAGCTGAATGGTGTATCTGAAAGGAGAAATCGTACCCTATTAGATATGGTACGAAGTATGATGAGCTATACTGATATGCCAATCTCCTTTTGGGGATTTACATTAGAATAAGCTTTGCATATTCTGAGTAGGATTCCATCAAAATCAGTTTCTTTCACACTTTATGAGATATGGCATGGAAGAAAACTAAGTCTTAAGCATGTTAAGATTTGGGGTTATCCAGCTTATATTAAAAAGCTGAACAATGATAAATTGGAAACCAGATCAAAAAAGGGTAGATTTATCGGATATCCAAAAGAAAGTTTTGGATATTATTTTTATTTGCCTACATCACAAAAGGTTGTGGTAAGCAGAGATGCCATATTTCTTAAATAACAGTTTATTCAAGAAAAAGGCAAAGGAAGGCAAATAGAGTTAGAATTGGAGAATTCTGACCAACTAACAGATCAAATGGATATAGATCCATCTAATCAACCTATACCTATTGATGAAACATCTACAGTAATTCCTCGCAGATCAACCAGGATATCTCACCCACCAGTGAGATATGATTTTTTTCATGAAGATGAACAAAAGTTGTTTACTCATGAAGAAGTAGATCATGGAGATGATCCACTTACCTATGAAGAAGCTATATCAGATATAGACTCTTTAAAATGGATTGAAGTTATGAAATCTGAAATTGATTCCATGTATAAGAATCATGTTTGGGATCTTGTTGATCCACTTGAAGGTATTGTACCTATAGGGAATAAATGGGTTTTTAAGAAGAAAATTGGTTCTGATGGAAAGCTAGAGACCTATAAAGCAAGGCTAGTAGCGAAAGGGTTTCTCCAAAGGCAAGGAATCGACTATGAGGAGACTTTCTCACCTATTTCCATGCTTAAATCAATTACGATTCTATTAGCAATAGCTGCATACTATGATTATGAGATTTAGCAGATGGATGTCAAAATAGCTTTTCTCAATGGATACATTGAAGAAAACATTTTCATGGAACAACCTAGGGGTTTTGAATCCCAAGATGGTTCCAAGGAATGCAAGCTAAAGCGATCCATTTATGGGTTGAAACAAGCTTTGAGGAGTTGGAACATCCATTTTGATGAAGCCATTAAATCATTTGGTTTTATCAAAAATGAGGATGAGCCATGTGTCTATCACTTTCCTTGTCTTATATGTGGATGATATTCTGTTGATAGGTAATGACATAGGTATGTTGACAGCTGTAAAGGTATGTGAAGGAGCGAAAGCATGAAAAACATAAGTTTAAATCATTGAAATTCAAAATTTTTCATCTGGGGTCACATGCATCATGCAAGATTTATTTTTATCTATTTGATTTCAATGATAAACAACATATTAAAACTCTTTTAATATATTTTTGGATCGATATTTGCCATTTAAGATTTTAGAATTAACAGATTAATTCATTAGAACCCTAGATTAGATGAAGAACAAGTGCACTAACCTTTTGATGCACTACAGTGTGTTTGGCACCTTTGGGATGCGTCTAGGGCACCAGATGTTGTCCCTTTAGCTTGTCCACACCAAGATCACCAATGGTAGCCCTTGAATAGCTTCTAAAACTTTTTCTATGAATAAGAAAATCAAGTTTTTCCTTTTGAGAGATTACAAATGTAAACAGGACACTGGAAACGATTTCTAGTATTTTTAATTCAAGAGATTGTTTGCTAATCTCTTTGAATTGATGAGAGATGAAGAAGAAGAGAAGGGAGAGGCAGCCAAGGGTGGCAGCACAAAATAGATGAATGGCAGCTTGTATTTTTTCTTTTCATCCTATTCCTTATATAGCTAGGTCACCACTTAAAACCCTTGCCACATGTCACCTTTTGATTAGCTCTAGGTTTAATTGACCCAATCACATTGTGCCAAGTGTCAAACCTATATTTAATCTTGACTTTGATCATCTTACATGATTAAAAGATATATGGCAAGCTTATGTGTAGTGCCATGTGTCACCATCTCAAGGTGCCACATGTCACCCTGTGAAATGACCAAAATACCTCTGTGTCTTAATTTTGAGTTCTTAACCCAAAATAATTATTTCTCTTCTTCTAATCAATTTATATCAAATATAAATTAATTAATTAATCTCTATTAATTAATTTTTCATTAATTAAATTCATATTTAAACACTTTAAATATAAATTTAACTTATACTATACATCCAATAACCTAGATTTGGTTTCAAGCCATGCCAGGGACTTTGCAATCTAATTGCAAACCAAATCTATTTAATTAATCAATTAAACTCTTTAATTAATTAATTAAAACATATTTAATTTGGTGATTACTTGTGTATGTGTGTGACTTACTAGGCTCATCACTAATTTGCAATGAGACATGATATCAACTCTTAATATCATCAGAACTCTTTCTTACCATAAATGATTCTCAAAATCATTTTATGCACCTCATAGACCATGGTTAATACCTAGCATAGCATGCCATGGCTACCCAATTAGTAATAAGGTTTACCTTAAATGAACTTATAATCATTTGTTACCATGCACTAGAATCTCTCTATTACAAAATCCCAATTTGGGCTGGAGTCATGGTTTATGTCATAATATTCATTGCAAATGGGGTTTGACATAAACCATGACTCCAGCTCGAATTGGGATTTTATAACAGAGAGATTCTAGTGCATGGTAACATATGATTATAGGTTCATTTAAGGTATTCCTTATTACTGATTGGGTGGCCATGGCATGCTATGCTAGGTGTCAACCATGGTCTATGAGATGCCTAAAATGATTTAGAGAAATCATGTCACACCCTACCCCTCTGTAAGGCATAACATGATCCCGTAGTATACCTAATGAATTACCAACTCCGTCTACTGATAATCCATTAAATACGCTAGAAGGGATTTTAAAAACTTTTCTTACTTCTTTTATAGTGGTGAGCACTATTTACAGGTGTGAAAGACTTTGGTGAACTGAAGTGAAACAACTAACTCATTTGATTTATTTGGAATATTCAGAAAATTTTGGCAAGGTGCCATTTGTATTTTGGACAAAAGTTCTTGAGAAAAACTCAGAAAGCACTTCAATATATTTTCAAATCTCAACTCCAACATTTTTATCAACACAACACATTTCTCAAGTCAAATCCACAGTGATTTTCAAAGACTAAGATACAAAGATATAACACAATTTTTACAAGCCAAATAACTCATAATTATTTTACAACTTTCTCAGTACAACTTAAATTTACAATCGCTCAAAACCAAGAATAAAATATACATACAGTGAATATACATTACAAGACAAATGCCACATGTGGTATACTCACTATACCCAAAAATCTCTCATTGGCGATACTAGCAGCTAGCCGCCTGTCTGTCTCTCTACTGCGACAAAGAATAAAGCTATCGAGACAATGTCTCAGCAGCACAACATTAACCAAATACAAATTTTAAATCACAATTCATAAATCATATCAATAGTGGATACTTAAAACCATAGTTAAATTCAAGACAATAAATGTCAACAAGAATTTAAACTCCATTTGTTAATATCACAATAATTTTCAATAAGTCGATCATGGTTGAATTCAATAGAGTATATGTCAATAAGAGTTTAAATCAATTTCACAATCTCACAATACATAATAACACAATTCGATCAAATAATCAAGAATACAGTGTTGCCAATCTATAACACAATTTAGGCCATGACACAATTTTTTCCATATATGCCGTGTTGTACACCACGACAAGACATGCTCACCCCAATAATCAAAATCAATGAGGAGGAAGCTAGCTATATAATGAGAACTCATCCATACTCACCTCGATGGGAAGTCAAAGAGGAGGAACTTAATCATACTCACCCTGACTAATAAGTCAAAGAGGGAGGAATAATCACACTCACCCCATTAATGGAGGAGGAACATATCAGTGTCATGCCAATTGTGAGTCAAAACAATTCCAAACATTTTATTCAAATGATCCGTAAGAATCCAATAAATTTCCAAAGTTATAAATTCATTCACAAAATGGCAACACAATTCGTAATTCACTTCAATTTCCACAAAACCATTTACGTTGCTTTTCAATCAATAAGTATCCATCAAATACCATTCAAACAATTTTTCACAGTTTCAAACCATTCACAATGTTTTTCAATCAATAAGTGTCCACCAAACACATTTCCACAATTTAAAACAATGATATGCAAATAGTCAATATTTATTTCCATTGAAAATAATTCAAAAGAAACAGTTGTTGTGCACAAACCTCGATGATCGCCCTCTCGATCCGACTCAGTGTTTCCTTCCTTTTCTCGAGTCTTTGGTAAATCGAGAAACACAATTTGAAGTGTTTCAAGACTAATTTAAACTGTCTCTATCGATGGTGTTTGGTAAATAATGCACGAACTCAATTATTTACTTAATCACCTAATATACCGACCCTCGCTATGCTTTTAGGTAAATTAGGTTTTAGTGTCGTTAATATGTCACATTTGATAGGGTTTTAGGTTTGGTATGTTTTACCAAAGTCATTTCCTTGCTTAGTGCATTTTAATGCAAATTGCTGGATTCCGGAACACTGGTTTGACCTAACCGGACGATCTAGTTCCCTCGGTTTTGGGTCTCGGTCGAAACTACAAACTTGTAGATCTAGGTCTTATTGCACGCGTGCAAAATTTCAGGTCAATCCGAGTTAAGTAGACCAAGTTATGGTCATTACACTATTGCTGGTCAAATGGTACCATTTTAGGTCAATTTTAGGTCAAAGTGGTCAATTCTGGTTCGGCCAGTTTTGGACCCGAACTTGTGCAAGTTGTTTGACTTGCTTATGGTCATTTCTGGGCTTTGGTGTCTTCATAAGACTTGTAGGTATGGGTCTTAACTATTTTTGGTCAAAATTTCAGGTCAATTGGACCTGGTTTGAGTGAGTTATGGCCTAAACACTCACTGCTGCCCAATTGGTCATTTTTCAGGTCCTAATTGCATCTAATCCGAATTGGTCAAATTTTTAGGTCACCTTGCAAGCAGAATTTTGGCATGGTTTCTGAATGAAAGTTGGCACATTTTGTGCCTAGTTTCACCTCAAATTGGTCTCATACCAATTGAGGTTACACATTTAAGGTTATAGGCTAAAATGTGTACTGCCCTCAATATGCTTTTCACACCCCATTCAAAACACATATTTACCTTGCAAAGTTTACTTCCATACCCTACCAAATCAGTTTTGGTACATTACCAAAAGCACTTTCTACTTTACATTAACATTATTTTGGGCAGATTCCAATCAGCCTCAACACACCAATATCATTCACAATTACAATTTCTAAGTACTATTACAAACACACCTAACCATTACAAATTTTACACACACTTTACAAGATCAATCTACATACATATCATCAATCCTTCTAGGTTAATATTCTGCATATATTTCCTTCAATATATACCATTACTCAAGTGTCCCCAAGCTGCCACAAACCATTCTTCAACATCAAAGTGCCGTCCATTTTACAATTTCCCATCCAAGTGCATAAATCACCACATAAACATGAAATAATTCACTAGGTTACTAATTCATCATGATCAACACCATTTCTCATCAATTATATGCACAAATATCTCATCAAAAACGTGACTCATGGCTGTCCAAAATGAAAACAACAATAACCCTTCAAACTCAAAATTTTCTTTCACCAAACTAACACCCATAACATGAACATAAACTTTAACAAAGAAATTCTCAAAAATGCAAACTTACCTTTAATTGTAACTTGCTAAACCTTCATCAAACTTCTCAAAATTAGTATCAATATCTTCCTTGTGATGTGTAGACAAAGTTTAATGAAGAACACTAAGAGGTTGGAGTTGAAAATGGAGAGTTAAGAAAGCTTGCATGAAAATGGCTATGGAGTTTCCTTCACTCTTCAATTCGGCAATTTGAATGCAAATGAGGAAGATGACTTATTCAGCTGCATTTTAAGTGTACACATGTCCCACTATGTATTTAATTAATCCCCTTAGTGGTCCACTTAGTCACTTAATCATATAATAAAGTAATTATTCATTTATTCCACATTTAACCCATAATTTCCACTATTTATTTTAGGTACCACCAATTTAATTTTTCATTTTATTTTCTAAGTGTAATACTATTTATTTTTAATGGACATTTAGGTCAAAAGACACTTCGGGATGTCAAATGACCATAATGCCCCTGTTCGGGTGGCATTCCGGATTTTTCGGTATTACCGGGTTTTGTCTGTTTTTCGATTTCTCACTTTTCTTTGTACTAATTATTTAATTTTTCTTTGATATTTCTAATGATATTTATTCTTCAACAAGGGTCTATTTATGTCCCAAAAATGTTTTCCAGGGTTCCTGATGATCCAGCGGTCCAACGCCACGTGACTTTCAGCGTCACCCATCGTTAGGTTTCATTGCTTTAACTTGATCACATTTCTTTGCAATCATTTTTCCTTTGTTTTTCTTGTACTTTCTTTTCTTTTATTTCATTATTTTATGTCTCCTCACTCTCATTGAAGTGTGGTTCTAGGCATCCTAGCTGTCCGGACAACACTGGTCACCGGAGCAGCAGAACGCACTACCGAACTTAGGGGTGTTACAATTCTCCCCCCCTTAAATAAATTTCGTCCACGAAATTTTACCCAGTAATCATCTTACAATAGTCATACGTTTATTTTCTCCTTTCTATATGATCGTAAGACTTTTAACAATCTAATACAATGTTTACTTTGTTTGGATAACACCAATCTCCTCTTACTATTATGTTGTCTAATATTTCAGCTCACGTTCCTTCTTGAATGACCCTTGAGGTCATATTAGAATCATTCATCAGGCATTGGTCCTCTGACCATTCTAGTCCATAGTCTTCCTCACATTCGGAATATTTCTTTGTTACATATGAATCAACTGTTCAAGTCTCTACTTCCATAACTCTTTTTATCTGTCAATGTTCTATAACTTACTTCCTTTTGTACTGAACTATAACCTTTCGATATTTTAACTTTTGAGTTTTAGATCCCTAAGTAGGATTTTCAAACTTATTTCTAACAATTAAATTCTGTCCTGGCATAACTATATCAAAACAGATGCCGTTGGTAACTATTCTTAGCTAGGTATACTATCGGGTAGTACGTAGCTCTACACAATAATCTCAAGTTAGTCTTGTAATGCAGCCTTACAAAGATAAACATCAAGAACATTGCATAGTTACTACGATACATCCCAATAGATCAAACTTTGTTATCTTTTATTCTTTTTGAATTCACTGATATTCGAATCTTATTCTGATTACAATATCCATTAGCAATTTCTAACAGTAACCTCCTTGCCCTTATCAAGAGCAATTCCATTACTGCATCTTACTTTTACGTCCTCTTGCCTTACATTAAGTAGGCTCACTAATTAGCTTTATAATTTATGGTGTGTTAGAAAATACTTTTCGCCGATAAACTCTTTCAAAACTAATTTCACTTATTATCACAATCCTTATCTTAAGGGCTAATCACTAATGCGTCAAAATTTATTCCTCTCAGAACGAATAACAACAGAACATATAGTTCTAACACTAATGTAAAAATATGAAAATTCCAGTCAAACAATACATATATATATCTCGGTTGCTAATTGAGAAAGTACCAAAGAATGATGTCAAAAGTCTCACTCTTTTACGTCAGATAGCGTATACTCGTTGAAGCATCACCTGTTTTGGCTGATTCACGTGAGTCGACTTCTAGGTGTACTACCCTACCTCTACCTTTGCCTCTACTAAGCGATGGTGAACTCTTTGGGGTAGAAACTTGGGTTGATCCCTTTGGTGTAGTAAATGATCCGTAACGACTGGATTTACACAATCCTTAGCAAAATGACCAGTCTCTCCACAATTAAAGCATGCTCCTACTCTATAACATACCCCACTATGTGGTTTACCACAAGTTTCACAAAGTCGATCCGACAGCGCATTTACGGGTTTCTGTTGAGTTGGTGATCGGATCGAGGTGGTTTCGTCCAAAAGATCTATCTCTACCTGACTTCTTACTATCTCCGTCAGATCCCCAAAGTTTTTCCTCTTTCCAAGAGGACCACTAGAACTCGTCACTGTGACTTTTCCTCTTTTTCTCGCTTTCTTCTCTGATTTCTTTTTCTCAAGAGCCGCTTCAGATTCAATTCTTTCTAATTCTAGTGCTTGAGAAATAAGTTCAGAGAAGTTGTTATGTTTGAATCCGACCACTTGTAATCTGATACTAGGCTTCAAGCTGGTTTCAAACCTCTTACATCTCTCCCTGCTGGTAGAAAGTAGACTTACTGCATAATGGCTTAGGCGGGAGAATTCCCTTTCATACTCACCACCGATCCGCCTGCTTTGGACTTAGGAATTCTTGCAAACTTCCGGTCTACATAAGCATCGTGGACATATTTTTGCCCGAATTCCCGAGGAAGTCATTCCATGTTAGCACTGCAGTTCTATCAGATGTGGGGATGGTTTTCCAGTCATAAGCATCCCCAGAGCAAAGATATCGAGTACTCAAATCTAAGCTCCTCTGCAATGCAGTTTCTTGAATACCCTATCCATCCTCTCTAACCATTGTTCAGCCTTCTAGAGGATCTATCGTCCCTTAAACTCAGAGCCCCATACTTCATCAATTTGTCATATTGTCTAGCAGAAGACTGTGGTTGTACCACCGGTGTCTGTATTGGGACTTGAGTAGGCACATTACCATCCATTTGTTGGAACATTGCAGCCGTCTGCTGAGCGAACTGAGCAGAGAACTGCGGTACTGCAGGGGCTGGTGCTACTGAACCACTGACATTATGTAGGCATGGGGCATCCCCTTGCACCTCAGCCTCTATCGATTGATCGACTGAACGATCACCCTCTTCCATAGTCAATTCGAGGATTTTAGACCTCCTGTACAATAATACAAGGAGATTTCCTCCCGTTAGTGCATATTTATAATGTAATGTACTGTATGTATCAAACAATGATATTGAGCAGTTGTACTGTGCAGAAAGAATATTCAAGTAACAAGTGAAAACAGAATTTAAAAACCAGGCTCTGATACCACTAAAACATGTCACACCCTACCCCTCTGTAAGGCATAACATGATCCCGTAGTATACCTAATGAATTACCAACTCCGTCTACTGATAATCCATTAAATACACTACAAGGGATTTTAAAAACTTTTCTTACTTCTTTTACAGTGGTGAGCACTATTTACAGGTGTGAAAGACTTTGGTGAACTGAAGTGAAACAACTAACTCATTTGATTTATTTGGAATATCTCAGAAAATTTTGGCAAGGTGCCATTTGTATTTTGGACAAAACAGTTCTTGTAAAACTCAGTAAACAGCACTTCAATATATTTTCAAATCTCAACTCCAACATTTTTATCAACACAACACATTTCTCAAGTCAAATCCACAGTGATTTTCAAAGACTAAGATACAAAGATATAACACAATTTTTACAAGCCAAATAACTCATAATTATTTTACAACTTTACATCACAAATTAAATTTACAACTCAACAAAACCAATAACAAAATATACATACAGTGAATATACATTACAGTATTATTTGCCAGATGTGGTATACTCACTATAGCCAAAAATCTCTCATGATACTAGCGACTTAGCCTCGCTGCTCTGTCTCTCTACTGCGACAAAGAATAAAGCTATCACGAGACAATGTCTCATGGTGCACAACATTAACCAAAAACAAATAATAAATCAAAATTCATAAATCATATCAATAGTGGATACTTAAAACCATAGTTAAATTCAAGACAATAACTGTAAACAAGAATTTAAACTCCATTTGTTAATATCACAATAATTTTCAATAAGTCGATCATGGTTGAATTCAATAGACAGATATGTCAATAAGAGTTTAAATCAATTTCACAATCTCACAATACATAATAACACAATTCGATCAAATAATCAAGAATACTGTTGCCAATCTATAACACAATTTAGGCCATGACACAATTTTTTCCATATATGCCGTGTTGTACACCACGACAAGACATGCTCACCCCAATAATCGAAATCAATGAGGGAGGAAGCTAGCTATATAATGAGAACTCATCCATACTCACCTCGACGGGAAGTCAAAGAGGGAGGAACTTAATCATACTCACCCTGCACTAATAAGTCAAAGAGGGAGGAATAATCACACTCACCCCATTAATGGAGGAGGAACATATTATCGTTGTCATGCCAATTGTGAGTCAAAACAATTCCAAACATTTTATTCAAATGATCCGTAAGAATCCAATAAATTTCCAAAGTTATAATTTCATTCACAAAATGGCAATACAATTCGTAATTCACTTCAATTTCCACAAAACCATTTACGTTGCTTTTCAATCAATAAGTATCCATCAAATACCATTCAAACAATTTTTCACAGTTTCAAACCATTCACAATGTTTTTCAATCAATAAGTGTCCACCAAACACATTTCCACAATTTAAAACAATGATATGCAAATAGTCAATATTTATTTCCATTGAAAATAATTCAAAAGAAACAGTTGTTGTGCACAAACCTCGATGATCCCTCGATCTGGACTCTGTTTCCTTCCCTTTTCCCGAGTCTTTGGTAATCGAGAAACACAATTTGAAGTGTTTCAAGACTAATTTAAACTGTCTCTATCGATGGTGTTTGGTAAATAATGCATCGAACTCAATTATTCACTTAATCACCTAATATACCGACCCTCGCTATGCGTTTTAGGTAAATTAGGTTTTAGTGTCGTTAATATGTCACATTTGATAGGGTTTTAGGTTTGGTATGTTTTACCAAAGTCATTTCCTTGCTTAGTGCATTTTAATGCAAATTGCTGGATTCCGGAACACTGGTTTGACCTAACCGGACGATCTAGTTCCCTCGGTTTTCGGGTCTCGGTCGAAACTACAAACTTGTAGATCTAGGTCTTATTGCACGCGGTGCAAAATTTCAGGTCAATCCGAGTTAAGTAGACCAAGTTATGGTCATTACACTATTGCTGGTCAAATGGTACCATTTTAGGTCAATTTTAGGTCAAAGTGGTCAATTCTGGTTCGGCCAGTTTTTGGACCCGAACTTGTGCAAGTTGTTTGACTTGCTTATGGTCATTTCTGGGCTTTGGTGTCTTCATAAGACTTGTAGGTATGGGTCTTAACTATTCTTGGTCAAAATTTCAGGTCAATTGGACCTGGTTTGAGTGAGTTATGGCCTAAACACTCACTGCTGCCCAATTGGTCATTTTTCAGGTCCTAATTGCATCTAATCCGAATTGGTCAAATTTTTAGGTCACCTTGCAAGCAGAATTTTGGCATGGTTTCTCAATGAAAGTTGGCACATTTTGTGCCTAGTTTCACCTCAAATTGGTCTCATACCAATTGAGGTTACACATTTAAGGTTATAGGCTAAAATGTGTACTGCCCTCAATATGCTTTTCACACCCCATTCAAAACACATATTTACCTTGCAAAGTTTACTTCCATACCCTACCAAATCAGTTTTGGTACATTACCAAAAGCACTTTCTACTTTACATTAACATTATTTTGGGCAGATTCCAATCAGCCTCAACACACCAATATCATTCACAATTACAATTTCTAAGTACTATTACAAACACACCTAACCATTACAAATTTTACACACACTTTACAAGATCAATCTACATACATATCATCAATCCTTCTAGGTTAATATTCTGCATACATTTCCTTCAATATATACCATTACTCAAGTGTCCCCAAGCTGCCACAAACCATTCTTCAACATCAAAGTGCCGTCCATTTTACAATTTCCCATCCAAGTGCATAAATCACCACATAAACATGAAATAATTCACTAGGTTACTAATTCATCATGATCAACACCATTTCTCATCAATTATATGCACAAATATCTCATCAAAAACGTGACTCATGGCTGTCCAAAATGAAAACAACAATAACCCTTCAAACTCAAAATTTTCTTTCACCAAACTAACACCCATAACATGAACATAAACTTTAACAAAGAAATTCTCAAAAATGCAAACTTACCTTTAATTGTAACTTGCTAAACCTTCATCAAACTTCTCAAAATTAGTATCAATATCTTCCTTGTGATGTGTAGACAAAGTTTAATGAAGAACACTAAGAGGTTGGAGTTGAAAATGGAGAGTTAAGAAAGCTTGCATGAAAAATGGCTATGGAGTTTCCTTCACTCTTCAATTCGGCAATTTGAATGCAAATGAGGAAGATGACTTATTCAGCTGCATTTTAAGTGTACACATGTCCCACTATGTATTTAATTAATCCCCTTAGTGGTCCACTTAGTCACTTAATCATATAATAAAGTAATTATTCATTTATTCCACATTTAACCCATAATTTCCACTATTTATTTTAGGTACCACCAATTTAATTTTTCATTTTATTTTCTAAGTGTAATACTATTTATTTTTAATGGACATTTAGGTCAAAAGACACTTTGGGATGTCAAATGACCATAATGCCCTGCTCGTGGCATTCTGATTTTTCAGACACTGGTTTTGTCTGCTTTTCGATTTCTCACTTTTCTTTGTACTAATTATTTAATTTTTCTTTGATATTTCTAATGATATTTATTCTTCAACAAGGGTCTATTTATGTCCCAAAATGTTTTCCAGTGGTTCCTCAGCAGGCGATACCAACGGTCCACGCCGTGACTTCCCAAAGGCTGTCACCCATCGTTAGGTTTCACTGCTTAACTTGATCACATTTCTTTGCAATCATTTTTCCTTTGTTTTTCTTGTACTTTCTTTTCTTTTATTTCATTATTTTATGTCTCCTCACTCTCATTGAAGTGTGGTTCTAGGCATCCTAGCTGTCCGGACAACACTGGTCACTGGAGCAGCAGAACGCACTACCGAACTTAGGGGTGTTACAAATCATTTATGGTAAGAAAGAGTTTTGATGATACTAAGAGTTAATATCATATCTCATTGCCAATTAGTGATGAGCCTAGTAAGTCACACATATACACAAGATAATCACCAAGTAAAATGTGATTTAATTGATTAATTAAAGAGTTTAATTAATTAATTAATTAATTAATTAATTAGATTTGGTTTGCAATATGGATGCACTATGGATGTGATTGGCACCTTTAGGAAGCACCTAGGACCCCAAATGTTGTCCCTCTAGCTTGTCCACACCAAGATTACCAACGGGTAGCTCCCAATTTGCTTCTCAAACCTTTTCCAACCAATTATAAATTGGGTTTTTGCCTTTAGAGAGGTAGTATGTATGTATAGAACACTAGAAATAATTTCTAGCAATTTTAATTCAAAGAAATTTGGGCAATTCTCTTTGAATTGATGAGAAAAGAAGAAGAAGAAAGGGAGAATGTTAGCTGCCGCCACCTTTGAGGAGAGGAGAGTTATTGTTTTATTTTTCATTCTTTTCCCTTTTATATAATTAGGTCATTAAGTCACTTAAACCATATGCCACATGTCACTATCACATTGTATCTTATTTTTAATTGACTCAATCACATTAAGCCAAGTGTCAAAGCTATATTTAATCATGACTTTGATCATCTCACATGAGAAGAATACAAATGGCAAGCTAATATGGTGTCATGTGTCACCATCTCATGGTGCCACATGTCACCATGTGAAATGACCAAATTACCCTTATGTTGTAATTTTGAGTTCTCAACCCAAAATCATTATTTCTCCTCTTCTAATCAATTTATATCAAATATAAATTAATTAATCTATGGGTTAGAGTTCGAGTAATAATTTATTAAAGAGAAAAGATTTTGAGGGACCCCAAATTCCTAAGTATGACAGAAGTTAATCTTCGAGGCAGAAGCAATCGAGAACCAGTCTACAAAGAACCAGAAGTTCCTACCCCATCTGTACCTGTGACATTTGTGGTAAGTTACATAGGGGTATTTGCCATAAGGCTACTGGAGCCTACTATAATTGTGGTAAAATCGGGCATTATGCCAGAGATTGTACTAAGGTACGTGGACCTATGCCACATACAACACTAGAAGGATTAGTCCAAGGTTTTGCTTCCAGAGGTTCAAGACAGTTAGTGAAGGCAGCAGTAGAGGTAGAGGCGGTGTTACTAATAGCCAAGGCACAATGCATCAATCTGAACGGAGTAATGCACTGACCCGAGTGTACCTCACGCATCAAGAGAGAGAAGTAGAGACTTCAGACATAGTCTCTAGTATGTTTTTAATTTTTGAAAGAAATAATTATATATTTTGCTACTATTTCTTTGCATAGAATTAAATTTTGATTCTTTAATGACTAGTCCTTTAGGATAAGGACTACGGCAATAAGTGTGATTGAAATTAGTCTTGGAGCAGTTTGCTAGTGAGAGACATCCACGATAAATTATAGAATTAATTAGTGTGCCTGTTTAGTGCAAGGTAAAAAGACCTAAAAGTGAACTATAATAATATAGCTATCCTAGATAAGGATAAAGGTATTATCACTAACAAATGTTAATGAGTACCATAATCAGAATAAGATATAGGTTCTAAAAGGATGAGATATAGGAAAGTTTGATCTGTTGGGATGTATCATAGTAACTATGCAATGTTCTTGATGTTTGTACTGTAAGCTACATATTACAGTACCAACTTAGGATTATTGTGTAGAGCTATGTACTATCTGATACTACACTAAGATGAGGATGGTTGCAAACGACATCTCTTTTGGTATTATAACACCCCTATGTTCGGTAGTGCATTCTACTGTTCTGGTGACCAGTGTTGTCCGGACAGCTAGGATGCCTAGAACTACACTTAGATATCGCTAAGGAGACGTAGAATAATGAAATACAAGAAAAGAAAATACAAGAAAAACAAAGGCAAAATAATAGCAACGAAATGTAACCAAGTTAAACGAGCCAAGAACCCTAGTGATGGGTGACCGCACTGGGAAGTTGCGGCATAGACCGTTGACTAGCCCTGGACTACGGGGAACCCTGGAAAATATTTTTAAGACTTAAATAAACGTCTATTGAAGTATAAATATCATTAGAATTATTAAAAAAAAATAATTAATTAGTACAAAGAAATCGAGAAAATGACAAAACTCGGTGTTACCGAAAAATTGGGAATACAACCCGAACAGGGGCATTGTGGTCACTTGACACCCTGAGTTATCTTTTGACCTAAATGTCCATTAAAAATAAATGATATTACACTTAGAAAATGTCATGAAAAATTAAATTGGTGGTACCTAATTTAAATAGCAAAAGATAGGAGTTAAATGTGATAATTTGGGAACTTTAGAATAAATAAACATTAAAATGGGTGATGGTGTTCCACTAACTCCACTTAAGTGGACCACTACACATATTATGGCTGAAATAACTTCATCTTCCTCACCTTGCCAAAACCAGCCGAAAATTTGGTGAAGGAAATCCTCCATGGCCGCATTTTACAAGCTCCATGCAAGCATGAAGTAAGCCCATTTTTCCACTTGATTTCTTCACTAAAGTTGTTCTAAACAACTTGGGCAGTAGATAGGCAACAAGAAAATTAAGTTTTGATGAGGTTTCGAAGAATTTCAAAAGTGGTAAGTATGTATTTTTTATTTTTGTTTCATTAAACCTTGAATGGATATTGTGGGTATTTGATTTGTGGAAGAATTTTTGAAGTTTGATGTTTTAAGAGAGATGTACATTTTGGCAGCCATGGAACTTCAATAAGAACAGTTTATACTTGCATGTAAATAGTGGTTTGAATGATGATTTATAGGTTTGATTGTATGGTACTTGAATTCCATATGTAAGATATGATTTTGGAAGCTTGGAAACTAATTGAAAGAGATGTACAAATCGGTAACTTTGAAGTATAGATCAAAATGTGTTGTTTCATGGTTTGGTTTATGGAATTATATTGTTGAATTATGGTGCTTGTTATGGCAGCATGTATATGTGTATAAAGGTTTGAATTTGGACATGTAAATGAGCTATGTCATGTGGTTAAATTGTTTTTAATTAGACTTGAAAAATTCTGTGTTATAGAGTGCATATTGAGTGTGGTTATAAGCTGCCAAAATGACCAAAATGTGTTGCTAAATGTGTTTATGTTATGGTATAAACCAGAATTGGCATGGGAGAGTGACTTGGTAAGCATAGGATGTGTAATTGGTAAAGGGTGAAACTAGGCACAAAAAGTGCCAACTTTCATGAAGGAAGCTTACCAAAATTCTGCTTGAAAGGTGACTTGAAAAATGACCAAATCCGGATTAGTGCTTTGAAAACATGAAAATTGACCATTTGGGCAACAGTTAGTGTTTTGGCCATAACTCACTCAAAACTGGTCCAATTGACCTGAAATTTTTACCATGAATATTTGAGACATATATCTACAATTCTTATGAAGTCACCAAAGCCCAAAAATGGCCAGAACCAAGCCAAATAGCTTGCATAAGTTCAGGTCCAAAAACTGGCCGAACTAAAAGTGACCTAAAAATGACCTAAACCTACCATTTTGGTACATTCTGTCTAGCATTGGTAGATTGACCATAACTTGGTCTACATAACTCAAAATGACCTGGAATTTTGCCCTGAGTGCAATAAAACATAGACCTACAAGTTTATAGACCGAAACCCGAAAACTGAGGGAACTAGGTCATCCGGCTAGGTTAAATTAGTATACCAGAATATGACAAATTGCAATAAAATGCAATATACATGAAAATGAATTGGGTAACATGTACCAACACTAAAAGTCTATTAAATATGACACATTGGTAACATTAAAACCTAATTCACCTAGATGCATTGAGGGTCAACATCTTAGGTTGACTAAGGAAATAATAGAATTCAATAAATTAAGTATTAAGCCTTATTGTTAGAGACAGATTAAATGAGTACTAAAACACTTCAAATTGTGTGTTTCAGTTAGAAAAAGACTCAGGAAAGGGAAAGGAAACACTGAGTCAGAGCCAAGAGACAGTTATCAGAGGTTTGTGCACAACAGTTATTTATTTTGAATTTTCAATTAAAATGAAATATGACTATTTGTATATCATTGTTTTAAATTGTGAAAAATTTTTTGAATGATATGCGATGGATACTTATTGATTGAAAAGCATTGTAAATAGTTTGAAACCACAACTATCATGTATATTGATTGAATTCCTCGCTAGCTTGTCTAGTGGGATGAATTGAATTCCCTCTCTGGCTGAAGTGTTGAGGTATGTGCCTGTTGAGGATGAATAGAATGAGTACTCATATTATTGCTAGCTAGCTATGTTATTCCTCATTAGCCATCGGCTTTTGGGATGAATTGAATTCCTTATTAGCCATTGGCTTTTGGGATGAATTGGACTTTGGAACATGATTAAGCTGTGTGTATGATTTATTGATATTCATTGTGATATTATGAAGTGGAGTTTAAATTCTTATTGACATTCACTGTCTTTTGAATTTAACTATGGTTTTAAGTATCCACTATTTATATGACTTATGATTTGTGATTTAAAGTTACATTGTGTTAATGTTGTGCACCACTGAGACATTGGCTCAGCGATAGCTTTTCATTGCTGTCGCAGGTAGATAGACTGACAGGGCAGCAGACTAGGCTGCTAGTACTACATTGAGAGATCATCGGGTATATTGAGTATACCATATTTTGCATTTTGTACTGTAATGTATGTTCACTATATGTATATAGTGTTCTTGGTTTTGAGCAGTTGTAAATTAAAATTGTACATTGAAGTTATAAAATAAATTGTAAATTATTTTGGTTTGTAAATATTGTGATATATTTCTTTTATCTCAACCTTTGAAAATACTGAAAAATTATTGTGGATTTGAGTTGACAAATGTTGAGAAACATATTGTGTTGATTAAATGTTGGAGTTTGAGATTGAGAAGTATATTTGGAGTTTGAGAATTATAGAAATTACTAATAATTCAATTGTGTTAGCTGTTTCACTTCAGTTCAAAAAAATTTTAACACTTGCAAATAGTGCTCACCACTGTAAAAAGAAGTAAGAAAAGTTTTAAAATCCCTTGTAGTGTATTTAATGGGTTATCAGTAGATGAAGTTGGTAATTCATTAGGTATACTACGGGATCATGTTATGCCTTACAGAGGGGTAGGGTGTGACATGTTTAAGTGGTATCAGAGCTAGTTTTTAAATTCTGTTTTCACCTGTAATTTGAATATTCTTTCTTCATAGTACAACTGCTCAATGTCATTGTTTGATATATACAATACATTACATTATAAATATGCACTAACGGGAGGAAATCTCCTTGTGTTATTTGTTCAGGAGGTCTAAGATCCACGCATTGACTATGAAAGAGGGTGATCATTTAGTCGAACAATCTACAGAGGCTGAGGTACAAGGGGATGCCCCAGCCCTATACAATGTCAGTGGATCAGTAGCACCAGCCCCCTCAGTACCGCAGTTTCTTGCTCAGTTCGCTCAGCAGATGGCTGCAATGTTTCAACAGATGGCTGGTAATGTGCCTATTCAAGTCCCACTACAGACACTAGTGGTACAACCACAGTCTTCTGCTAGGCAGTATGACAAATTAATGAAATATGGGGCTATTGAGTTCAAGGGGACAGTTGATCCTCTAGAGGCAGAACAATGGTTAGAGAGAATGGATAGGGTGTTCAAGAAGCTACATTGTACAGAGGAGCTCAGATTTGAATATTCAGTATCTCTACTACAGGAGGATGTATATGACTGGTGGAAAACCATTCCCCACAGTCTGGTAGAACCTTCAGTGTTAACATGGAATGATTTTCTATGGGAGTTCAGACAAAAATATGTCCCTGATGCTTATGTGGACCAGAAGCTGCAAGAGTTCCTAAGTCTGAAAATAGGGGAGTAGATCAATGGCTGAATATAAAAGGGAATTTTCCCGCCTGAGCCATTATGCAGTAAGTCTACTTGCTACCAGCAGGGAGAGATGTAAAAGGTTTGAAACCGGCTTGAAGCCCAGTATCAGATTACAAGTGGTCGGATTCAAACATACTAACTTCTCTGAGCTTATTTCTCAAGCAATGGAATTAGAAAGAATTAAATCTGAAGCAGCCCCTGAGAAAAAGAAATCAGAAAAGATAGAAAAAGAGGGAAAGTCAGTAGAACAGAGTTCCAGTGGTCCTACTGGAAAGAGGAAGAACCATGGGGGACACAGCAGAGGTGGTAAGAAATCTGGTAGGGGAAGATATTCAGGACAGAAACCTCCTTTATCTGGACAACAGAGTACTAGAAGTTCCTACCCTCCCCGCCAATGTAAAACTTGTGGAAGAAATCATGGTGGGGTGTGCTACAAGGCTATTGGAGCCTGTTATAACTGTAGAGGCACAGGGCACTTTGCCAACGACTGCATCAGTACTCACAGAGTTAGACCACCTCCTATTACTGCTGAAGGGTCAGTTCAGAGCCCTGTCACCAGAGCTTCATAACCACCTAGCAGAGGTGGAGGTAGGGGTAGAAGCAACCCAGAAGGCAGCCAAGGCACAGTGAATCAATCAGAGCAAGGCAGTGCTCCAGTCAGAGTCTATGCAATGAGACAGAGAGAAGAGGCCGAGACATCTGATGTTGTCGCTGGTACCTTCTCAACTTTTAATCAAGATGTGTTTGTGTTATTTGATCCATATTCTACCCATTCTTATGTGAGTGCTAGCATCATTGATTGCAATGTTGTTCCATGTACAAAAATGGACTTTGAGGTGTAGTAACAAGTCCGCTAGGACAAGAGGTCAGGTTTAATAGAATGTATGGGGATTGTCTTTTGGTGATCCAAGGACATACTTTTCTATCTGATCTCATTGAAATGCCCTTAAGAGATTATGATATCATCTTAGGCATGGATTGGTTAGCCAGGCATTACGCCATGATTGACTTCAGGTTGAAGACAGTCACTTTTGGTCTCCCTTAGTAAAGTGATGTGGTAATACATGGGGAGAGGTAGCTATTACCATCAAACATCATTTCGGCTGCACTAGCCAGAAAAATGATAAGAAAGGGGTGTGAAGCATATTTGGCACATGTGGTAGACACCCAAGTGGGGAGTCCAGCATTGAGGGACGTCCTTATAGTATATGACTTTCCAGATGTGTTTCCTAATAAATTGCTAGGATTACCACCAGAAAGAGAAGTGCAGTTTGAAATTAATGTTATGCCTGGCGTGGATCCAATCTCCATAACGCCATGTAGAATGGCACCAGCAGAGTTGAAGGAGTTGAAGGTACAGTTGCAAGAACTACTTAAAAAGGGCTTCATCCGCCCTAGTGTTTCACCTTGGGAAGCGCCAGTATTGTTTGTTATGGCACTTTTCGTTTATGTATTGACTATCGGCAGTTGAATAAGGTGACAATAAAGAATAGATATCCATTGCCTCGCATTGATGATCTGTTTGGTCAGTTGAAGGGTGCAGCTGTATTCTCCAAAATTGATTTGCGATTTGGTTTTTATCAATTGAAAGTGTAAGAGCAGAGTATTCCAAAAACTGCTTTCAGAACTCGGTATGGCCACTATGAGTTTCTAGTAATGCCATTTGGGTTAACAAATGCTCCAGCTGCTTTTATGGATCTGATGAACACTATCTTCAGACCATATCTTGACCAATTTGTGGTGGTGTTTATTGATGATATTTTGATATATTCAAGGAATGCAGAGGAGCATGACAGGCATCTGCGGATTGTACTGCAGACCTTAAGGGAGAAACAGCTATAGGCCAAATTGTCGAAATGTGAATTTTAGCTGAAAGAAATCTCCTTCTTAGGACATATTGTGTCAGCAGAAGGGATCAAGGTAGATTCCAGCAAGGTAGAAGCTATCCTTAATTGGAAATATCACAGAAATTCGCAGATTTCTGGGTGTAGATGGATATTACCGTCAATTTGTGAAAGGGTTTTCTATGTTATCTTCTCCACTAAGCAAGATGCTTCGGAAAGATGTAAATTTCAGTAGACAGATAAATGTCAGCAGAGTTTTGATGAATTGAAGAGGTGTTTGACTGAAGCTCCAGTCCTTACTTTACCTACTTCAGGTAAAGAATATATAGTTTATAGTGATGCTTCTCACAATGGGTTAGGCTATGTACTGATGCAAGATCGAAATATCATTACTTATGCATCACGCCAGCTGAAATCGCATGAGAGGAACTGCCCAACACATGATTTGGAGCTAGCAGCTATTGTTTTTACTCTGAAGATCTAGAGACACTATTTGTATGGGGAGAAATGCTACATTTACACAGATCACAAGAGCTTGAAGTACTTAGGTATCCAAAAGGAATTGAATTTGAGGCAGAGGAGATGGTTAGAACTGATTAAAGACTATGATTGCTTAATAGACTATTAGCCAGGGAAAGCAAATGTGGTGGCTGACGCCTTAAGTCGCAAGACTATGGCAAGTCTCAGAGTTTCTCCTTTGTCCATGGTGCATGAGTTGAAAGCACAGCATGCCAGTTTAGAGATTGATGATGAAGATAGACAGTAGTTGCATGGCATGTACAACCAGTGTTAATTGATCGATCGTAATGGTCGCCAAAGTGATGAAAATATCGGTTACCGAAAGAAGTATAGCAGGGGAAGAAACCTGAATTCTCTGTGAGAGATGATGGTTTACTACTACATCAGGGTAGAATGTGCGTTCCTAATGATGTGGAATTGAGATAGATCATTATGAAGGAAGCACATGAGTTTCCTTTTGCTATGCACCCTGGTGGAACTAAAATGTATAGAGGGTTGAAAGAGCATTACTAGCGGATGGGTATGAAGAGGGATATAGCTGAATTTGTTTCCAAATGCCTAACTTGTCAACAAGTAAATGCAGAACATCAAGTTTCAGCTGGTTTATTACATCCATTGCCAATACCAGAGTGGTAATGGGAACGGATAACTATGGATTTTGTTACGGGACTTCCGAGGACACATAATAGTCATGATGCAGTATGGGTTATAGTTGATAGACTGACCAAGTCTGCTTACTTTTTGTCAGTTCGGATGGACTATAGGCTGGAAAGATTGGCCAGATTGTACATATATGAAATTGTAAGACTACATGGAGTGCCAGTATCGATTGTATCTGACAGAGATCCTAGGTTCACTTCTAGATTCTGGGATAGTCTTCAGAGAGCCCTAGGAACTAGATTGAACTTTAGCATAGCATTCCACCCACAGACAGATGGCCAGTCTGAGAGTGTAATTCAGATATTGGAGGATATGCTATGGGCTTGTGTGATTGAGTTGGAAGGTAGTTGGGATATTTTGATTGAGTTTGCTTATAACAACAGCTACCAATCAAGCATTGGGATGCCTCTATATGAAGCTTTGTATGGCAGAAAGTGTAGAACTCCCCTATGTTGGGATGAAGTAGGTGAAAGAAAGATGATTGGGCCAGAAATTGTTCAGCAGACAGAGGAAAGGATCAGATTGATCAGAGATAGACTCAAGGCTGCATCAAACCATCAGAAGTCCTATGTTGATCTGAAGAGAAGAGGTATTGAATATGCAGTGGGTGATAAAGTATTCCTCAAAGTTTCTCCTTGGAAGAGGATTATGAGATTTGGCAAAAAGGGGAAACTGAGTCCTCGTTTCATCGGACCATATGAGGTTCTGGAGAGAGTGGGTCCTTTGGCATATCAGTTGGCATTACCTCCGGAGCTAGAAAGGATACACAGTGTCTTTCATGTGTCCATGTTAAGGAGGTATAGATCTGACCCATCTCATGTACTATCAGTTGAAGAGATTGAGGTAAATCCAGACCTCTCATATGAGGAAGAACTCATAGAAATTTTGGCTTATGAGGTGAAGCAGCTGAGGAATAAACAGATACACCTAGTTAAAGTGATGTGGAACCATCATCCAGGCCAGGAAGCTACTTGGGAACATGAAGAGGATATGAGGAAACAAAGACCACACTGCTCAGAGATCGATGTTGTAAAATTTCGAGACGAAATTTATTTTAAGGGGGGGGGGGGGAAGGGGGAGAATTGTAACACCCCTATGTTCGGTAGTGCGTTCTACTGTTCTGGTGACCAATGTTGTCCGGACAGCTAGGATGCCTAGAACTACACTTAGATATGGGTGAAAAGACATAGAATAATGAAATACAAGAAAAGAAAATACAAGAAAAACAAAGGAAAAATAATAGCAATGAAATGTAACCAAGTTAAACGAGCCAAAAACCCTAGCGATGGATGACCGCACCGGGAAGTTGCGGCGTGGACAGTTGACTAGCCCTGGACCTTGGGGAATACTGGAAAATATTTTTAGGACTGAAATAAACGTCTATTGAAGTATAAATATCATTAGAGTTATCAAAGAAAAATAAATTAATTAGTATAAGGAAAAACAAGAAATCGAGAAAATGACAAAACTCGGTGTTACCGAAAAATCGGGAATACAACCCGAACAGGGGCAATGTGGTCACTGCACACCCCAAGTTGTCTTTTGACCTAAATTTCCATTATAAATAAATGATATTACACTTGGAAACTGTCATGAAAAATTAAATTGGTGGTACCTAATTTAAATAGCAAAAGATAGGAGTTAAATGTGATAATTTGGGAACTTTAGAATAAATAAACATTAAAATGGGTGATGGTGCTCCACTAACTCCACTTAAGTGAACCACTACACATATTATGGCTGAAATAACTTCATCTTCCTCACCTTGCCAAAACCAGCTGAAAATTTGGTGAAGGAAATCCTCCATGGCCGCATTTTACAAGCTCCATGCAAGCATGAAGTAAGCCCATTTTTCCACTTGATTTCTTCACTAAAGTTGTTCTACACAACTTGGGTAGTAGATAGGCAATAAGAAAATTAAGTTTTGGTGAGGTTTTAAAGAATTTCAAAAGTGGTAAGTATGTATTTTTTATTCTTGTTTCATTAAACCTTGAATGGATGTTGTGGGTAGTTGATTTGTCAAAGAATTTTTGAAGTTTGATGTTTTAAGGGAGATGTACATTTTGGCAGCCATGGAACTTCAATAAGAATTATAGTTTAAACTTGCATGTAAATAGTGGTTTGAATGATGATTTATAAGTTTGATTATATGGTACTTGAATTCCATGTGTAAGGTATGATTTTGGAAGCTTGGAAACTAATTGAAAGAGATGTACAAATTGGCAACTTTGAAGCGTAGATCAAAATGTGTTGTTTCATGATTTGGTTTATAGAATTATATTGTTGAATTATGAGGCTTGTTATGACAGCATGTATATGTGTATAAAGATTTGAATTTGGACATGTAAATGAGCTATGTCATGTGGTTAAATTGTTTATAATTGGACTTGAAAAATTCTGTGTTATAGAGCGCATATTGAGTGTGGTTATAAGCTGCCAAAATGACAAAAAATGCATTTCTAAATGTGTTTATATTATGGTACAAACCAGAATTGGCATGGGAGAGTGACTTGGTAAGCATAGGATGTGTAATTGGTAAAGGGTGAACAATGTACAACAGGGCAGTGTATGTTTTGGCTTAGAGCCTTAAGTGTGTGGCTCCAATTGGTATGAGACCAATTGGAGGTGAAACTAGGCACATAAAGTGCCAACTTTCATGAAGGAAGCTTACCAAAATTCTGCTTGGAAGGTGACTTGAAAAATGACCAAATCCGGATTAGTGCTTTGAAAACCTGAAAATTGACCATTTGGGCAACAGTTAGTGTTTTGGCCATAACTCACTCAAAACAGGTCCAATTGACCTGAAATTTTTACCATGAATATTTGCAACATATATCTACAATTCTTATGAAGTCACTAAAGCCCAGAAATGGCCAGAACCAAGCCAAATAGCTTGCACAATTTCAGGTCCAAAAACTGGCCGAACCAAAAGTGACCTAAAAATGACCTAAACCTACCATTTTAGTACATTCTATCTAGCATTGGTAGATTGACCATAACTTGGTCTACATAACTCAGAATGACCTGAAATTTTGCCCCGCCTGCAATAAGAATAGACCTACAAGTTTTTAGTTTTGATCGAAACCCGAAAACTGAGGGAACTAGGTCATCTGGCTAGATCAAATTAGTATACCAGAATCCGACAAATTGTAATAAAATGCAATATACATGGAAATGAATTGGGTAACATGTATCAACACTAAAAGTCTATTAAATATGACACATTGGTAACATTAAAACCTAATTCACCTAGAGTGCATCGAGGGTCAACATCTTAGGTTGACTAAGGAAATAATAGAATTCAATAAATTAAGTATTAAGCCTTATTATTAGAGACGATTTAAATGAGTACTGAAACACTTCAAATTGTATGTTTCAGTTAGCAAAGACTTAGGAAAGGGGAAGGAAACACTGAGTCAGAGCCAAGAGATAGTTATCAGAGGTTTGTGCACAATAGTTATTTCTTTTGAATTTTCAATTGAAATAAATTATGACTATTTGTATATCATTGTTTTAAATTGTGAAAAATTATTTGAATGATATGTAATGGATACTTATTGATTGAAAAGCATTGTAAATGGTTTGAAACCATGGCTATCACGTATATTGATTGAATTCCTCGCTAGCTTGTCTAGTGGGATGAATTGAATTCCCTCTCTAGCTGAAGTGTTGAGGTGTGTGCCTGTTGAGGATGAATAGAATGAGTACTTATATTATTGCTAGCTAGCTATGTTATTCCTCATTAGCCATCGGCTTTTGGGATGAATTGAATTCCTCATTAGCTATTGGCTTTTGGGATGAATTGGACTTTGGAACATGATTAAGCTGTGTGTATGATTTATTGATATTGATTGTGATATTGTGAAATGGAGTTTAAATTCTTATTGACATTCACTATCTTATTGAATTTAACTATGATTTTAAGTATACACTATTTATATGACTTATGATTTGTGATTTAAAGTTACATTGTGTTAATGTTGCACCACTGAGACATTGGCTGAGCGATAGCTTTTCATTGCTATCGCAGGTAGACAGACTGACAGGGTAGCAGACTAGGCTGTTAGTACTACACTGAGAGATCATCGGGTATATTGAGTATACCATATTTTGCATTTTGTACTGTAATGTATGTTCACTGTATGTATATAGTGTTCTTGGTTTTGAGCAGTTGAAAATTAAAATTGTATATTGAAGTTGTAAAATAAATTGTAAATTATTTTGGTTTGTAAATATTGTGATATATTTCTTTTATCTCAGCCTTTGAAAATACTGAAAAATTATTGTGGATTTGAGTTGACAAATGTTAAGAAACATATTGTGTTGATTAAATGTTAGAGTTTGAGATTGAGAAATATATTTGAAGTGCTTTTTACAGGTTTTTGAAGAACTGTTTTATTCGAAATACAGATGGCACTCTGCCAAAATTTTTACAGAAATTACTAATAATTCAAATGTGTTAGCTATTTCACTTCAGTTCAAAAAAATTTTAACACCTGTAAATAGGGCTCACCACTGTAAAAAGAAGTAAGAAAAGTTTTAAAATTCCTTGTAGTGTATTTAATGGGTTATCAGTAGACGAAGTTGGTAATTCATTAGGTATACTGCGGGATCATGTTATGCCTTACAGAGGGGTAAGGTGTGACAGGTATAGTTCTGCCAGAACATAATTTTATTATTGTAAATGAGTTTGAAATTCGTACTTAGGGATTTAAAACTCTAAAGTTAGAATATTGAAAGGTTATAGTTATATGATAGCTAGAGTCACTGACTCAGTTATCTAACATGAGCTACGATATGTCAAGAATCATTATAAAACTATAGATTTTAGTATAGTCATAAATTAATGATAACACTTACATAGTAAAGTCATCTAATCTCTGATGTGTGGTTTATAATTATTTTGATATTGTCATGGATCTTTCGCCTAAAGTCTAGTGAAAAATAGTATTATATTAGTGTAACAGCAAGGCATAAAGAAAAGTTTTGTTCCCCAAAAAGGAGATAGGATGCTATGGATGATAATTATAAATTATAAAATGATGTTTCAACGGGTTTATTATAGGAAAAGAGAATAAGTAGTATCATGTAGTTGAGGTAAGGTATAAGAGCATAATAATGTTTTCTCATAAGAGATTGAGGGATGTCACTAATGAAATAAATTATGAAAGGATGTTCTGATTAAGACAAGAGAAAAAGGAGAGTTTTGTAGACCCCCTTCTTAAGATATTAGAGGCTAGTTTATAGTTAAATAGAAAAGAAGACACTGATTTCAAATTAGTGAAAAATAAGCTATAGAATATCGATAGATAAAAGAGATGTGAAAGTGAAAATTTAAATAGTTGGCTCAAATGCAACAAAGAAATGTTATGATTATTAGTGAGAGTGTGCTGACTAGAATGGTCAAAGGACTAGATCAGAGTCATATCAAAGTATAGTAGATTTATTAGGGATGTTAAGAGGTACTAAATTTTGACTCGACAATCAAGTCAATAAAGAAGATAAGACTGAGGGATGAAATAATTAAAGTTAATTTGTGGAATAAAAAAAGAAGTAAATAGAAAAGTAAGGATGAGGATGGTAAAAAGGAATGACATTAGGAAAAATATTTATTATAGCATAAAAACATAGAAGCGTGAACTTTGGAGTAAGTTAACTTTGAACAGTGTTAACAACCCAGCCATGTAGCTCAAAAGCATAGGAAAAGGGTTAACTCATGTTATCCCAATTTTAAGTTAAAGAAGGTAGTATGGGGATAATATCCATTTAAGTTATAACAATAAGAGACACTAGTTGAGGATTGCCATCAGGGCAAACAACCTACTTAAGACGCGAAATGGTATCCTGAATTATTCTA